>NC_053410.1:3265193-3580193 GCF_016859285.1 Xiphias gladius | reverse complement strand
AAGAGATAGGGGAAGCATTCATCCATGGCCAACATGTGATAGAAAAGCAGCATCTCTGACAGACACTGAAAGCTACATACGTGTCTGATGAAGCCGACATGTGCAGGCGTGCGGAAGAAAGCGTCGAGGGGGGACACGGAGGTGTGGGAGTGAATCATGTTGTGCTTTTCTCAGAAGCCCCTAAGCAGACTGGAATAGGCAGTCAATGGTCATTGGCAGCTTGTGGAAATGGATCTAAAATTAATCGCGTCCGTTTGGAGCTTCCTCCGAGTATCTGGGCTGACTCCGGAAGGCTGTGCACGCAAGTGTGTCACTTATCAAGATCAACGAGCAATGCCCCGAGATGTGTTTGCTGTATTTTGCCGTTCGGTTTGTCAGTTAGCCATTTGATAAGCCAGTCAATCACTGAAAGTCTATTTCACATGCCTACATAGGGGCACTACATCTTCATCTAGTAAGATTGGAAATATATTTGTGACCCACCATTAGCCTAATTGTAACGGGAGGGAAGGTTTATGGATGTTTTAGGGAAAACCTTCTAGGCAGCGACTGAGTTGACAGGCGCAGGATCTTTAGCTTGCCAGAGTCAGCACCATTCAACTCTGAATGATCTCCCTTCTCAGCCGATAATGGCATTCGTTTCTTCCCAGCAAGCCTAAAGCAGAGCATTTTACCGAAGAGAGGAGAAGAGAAGAGAAGAAGTGCAACAAAAGAAAATAGATCATGCCAGAAGAAAATAGAACAAAGATAAAGAAACTAGAACAACACAGGAAAAAAAGGCATCCTACTAAGGGTAAGAAACTCCTGCGGTTTTCAAGTCTCATCAAGAACTCAGCTCACAACCCCCTTTGCTGAATTCCCCCGGATGAGGACATGACAAACAGGGATTCCTACAAATTCCTTATGAGCTTATGCGGCTCATGATTAGTTGTATTCCTCTGTATGCCTCCTTTTTCAGACTTTCCCAAGTCTGAAAAAATACCATAACCCCATATCATCCGTTTCATGTCAGCATGAAGACCAACCCTTTTTGGACAAAACGCCTGCATTATGTACTGGATATGTGGCGTTTGAAAGACAAGATTTAGGGAGAACAACAAAACAGGAGCCAATCAGGCTGCATGATGGGAAATGTAGGATCCTGTTTTTGGAGTTTGACCCATACAAGGGACTAAAAGTCAGGATACCTCAGCCTCTTCTGTGTAAATTGAAGTAATTAAGTCTTACTCAAATTCACGTCCAAAATCTTAGTTTACATCCCTGTTGGCCATTTTGTTTTGTAATAAATGAGTAGAAGGAGCCATTCTGTTGGCAAAAACATGTTTTTACAGGACTTTATATTTCCCAAAAAAAAAAAAAAAGACATGCGAATGAAATAATGACAAACGTTCCAAAATGACATTTGTTTTGAAAATAATTCACAAGTGTGAAAAGTTGCCCGTACACTCCAGAGCATATGTCTTCACTCTGCTACTGTTGCATATGAGAAACCTCTCTCCACATGCAAAAAAAAAAAAACCAAGCCGTAGGTAGACACATAAGCCACACACATAGGGTAGAGGCTGTGGGTGTCTGCTGCTGACGCTGTTCGGTATATTGAAAAAAAACAGATCCTTAAAGCTCCAAAAGCCCCGGAAATAGAGAGAAAAAAGATTGATGCATTATTCATCTATGTTGTCCTCATACAGAGGGATCATGAGTGCACAAAGCATGTTGCTACATCCGAACCGAAGCCAGCTCGAGAAAATGCAGCATAGGATACAATTGAATATTCCCTGTTTGTGTTGCGGTCCCTCATGTTACAGTAAATGTTTACAGTTTCCATGCTGGCGAAGGCTCTCTGGTGGGCCTGCGTGTGCCGTCTCTTCCTCTCACATCCGTGTGACTTGGCCCGACCGTGCTTCCCAACGACGTCTCGATGGGCATAAGGGAAAGGTGTTTGTTAGGAAGGTGCAACACCGTCTCGATTGGTATTTGTGATTTGGTTTTAACGATTTACTGCTAATCTATTTCATTACATGATATCAGCCCAAGGTAGTGATCAGAAATGCAATTAGCTGCCAATTAACAAGTCAGCAGGCTAAAGAAACTCAAATGAATCTGCAGTCGATGGACAACAGTCGATAGGCAGCCTGACATCCAACCCCGGCTTGTATGTTCAAGTTCCTGCCATTTTTCATCTGGCTACAGTCTCGTATGTTGATTCAGCCAGAGATACTCTCTCCCTTTTCGGCGGATATGAATACAAAACTCCTTTTCAGATATTTGAATGTAAAAACCAATATCTTGAATTCTCAGAATAAAAAAAATGTGCTTCATGAGAGCACTTGATTTTCAAAGGGAAAGCAGGCTATCCAGCACCCATAAGGATATTTGACGGCACGCGGTACTCTAAAGCAACACAGGAAGTGAGCAGAGAAAAACACACATCACAGCAGGAGACAGGATGCTCTGCGACGAGGATGCTCCGCTTCCAGCTCGGCATCCAGTAACAGCTAAGCCCACAAGGGAAGACCATGAAAGCAGCTGCAGATACTTGTGATGCTTGGTTTGACAGTATAAAGCTGTGATACCGCAAATCCCCCCAAAATATTGAAAAATAACCAAAAGTTTAATTTGTAATATGGGCACTTAGATTAACTCTAACCCAGAAAAAGGAATGCTACAATACTCCAGGGGAGAAAGTTGTCGATTTACTGTATTCCTATAATACTGCTAATAAGAAGTACAAAGGTTTAGGTTTTCCAAAAGAGGGAACTGTGTTAATAGTCCTCCTTTCACCCAAACATACAATATGCTAGGATTTTACTGTGTACAAGCTACTGGGGATTGTTAGCTACAACGTGCTATACCCATTGATTGAAAGAAAACTGACAGAGGTATCCCACAACTCCGCAGCTCTACAGAGCTTTGAGTTTAGGCCCTTGATTTAACAGAACATCCACTGTATGATTCAGTGTCAGTGTTCTCATGGACCTTGTTTCCGGGAGTGACACGCAGCTGTCGTAAGCAGGCAAACGCAGGTAAACCCACTGTGATGATACCTGGCCAGCACCAGACAGATTTAGCGGCAAGCGGGGAAGGACCGTTAAAAAGTTAGCAGCTGAAGAGCCACAGGCGGGACCAAAACCGGAAGCTGAGTACAGAAGGAAAGTCAGACTTCGTTTCGTCGGATGGGCGGAAGCAACAGACCAAATAAACGCTAATGTTGCTCTGTGTCGGCTGAATGTGTAGGTTGTAAGAGTAGTGGAAAGGTGCGGCGCCCGCTTTGTTTTCTTCAACCTAAATCAGCTACTTGTTCGCAGAAGACAAAACATGGCACGGCATTTAACAGCAGGTAAATCATGGAGGAGATGCTCGGCCCAAATGCAGAAATTAATCACCACAACAAACACACACACACACACACACACACACCACCTCTCAGCACGCCCCCATCCACAGTGTCACCGTGTCTTCTGCAGTGAACCGTACTGTCTGGTCATCTGTGAAACCTGATCTAAATTGAACTCCCAAATTAAATATGTATTTTTTCCTGGGAGTTCTCAGCAGCAACGCTGGCAATGCCCCTGAACACGACACAAACGCAGCATTTTCTGTGTGTCTCTAATTTATCAACTGCTCTCGCTACATGAATTGTATGAAAATGCCCTGTCAAGTTTGCATGCCCATCATTTTGTCCCTGTGAACCAACTGTAAACTAGTGGGAACAGCTCTCACCTGTATGGTCTTGCATACATGAACTATTTGACTGCTGTAGTTGGTGTAGATAAGCGTACCGCCGCTTTACGTGGTAGGCTTATCTACCATTTTCAGCTCAATGGATGTACCTCCCATTTGTCCGGGTAAGGTGGCCTCCTGCCCCGCTCTTGTCGTGACGACATCAAGGGACAAATTTGATAACTGTGGTGTTTCTCGGTTTCTTCTGTTCCAGTCTCGCTTTCTAACATTATATCCAGGTCGTTTGAATCCAGGTCTAAG
This sequence comes from Xiphias gladius, assembly GCF_016859285.1. Taxonomy (NCBI): domain Eukaryota; kingdom Metazoa; phylum Chordata; class Actinopteri; order Istiophoriformes; family Xiphiidae; genus Xiphias; species Xiphias gladius. The sequence continues at coordinate 3,576,212 of NC_053410.1, read as the reverse complement.
TTTTCTAGGACCTAAGAGAGTCTCAGTAATGTACGCTAATCTAGTCTTGCGGGTATGTGAGAAGCCATGAACCAATGTATTACTGTGACACACGACAGACAACAATGAATATAATGTATTGCACTTTTTTAAGTGAAAGCAATACACGGGAGGTCAAAAGGTCACAGAAGAAGCAAAGTGTTTTTGGTAATATCAAACTGGTATCAATCTTCTTCAGCCTACTCGTCTTCATTCCTTTGTTTGGTGTTTATTTTCACGTCTACAAACACCCGTCTTCTGCTTGTCTCAGGCTCTTTGCAAATGACAAGTTATTTTTCCACCATGATCTCTTCGTCTGTCCTTGTCTCCATTAATTCTTATTTACAGATGCTCATTTATCCTTCCCTGCTTAAAACGGACATCATTCTTTTATCCAGCAACCATCAAACCGCGTACGCTCATCTATCTTCTTCCCTTCTTTTCTCCCAGCTTGTTCAGAACATCAAGCTATTCTCTTTTATCCTTCTCTCCTCTCTTTGTTCTGGATGTTTTGTTTTATTAGCCACCACATCCTATGGTGTCCCTTATTTTATCTCATCTATCCATTCAAACTTATGCTTCGCCTGCCCCCTCCTCGTGTTGAAAAATGCGATACATACCTGTTTGTGTTCAGTCAATTTCGGTTTATCCGGTGTAATTTTTCTTTCCTCTCCCAAACTGCCCTGAAAACTGTTTCTATGCACTAAAAACAAACGTACCGTCCTTGATTACAATTGGCTACAACAGGGAACAGCCTCCACCCCTCCTGACAAACGTCATTTTATATTTTTCCAAATAAAATTCTGGATTTCTGCAGGTAAAACAACATGCAAACTGTGTCTCCATTTACAAAGGGCCGGACTCGGTGCTGAGTTGACACATTACATGACATCACATTACATTTTTCCGGCCAGCATGTTGAGTGTTGACATGTGCCATAAAGGATCTTTTTCACAGCATAAAGTACATATATATATATATGTATATTTGACCTCATGCCCGTGACTCTCTGATGTAGTTGTAAGCCCACGCTTAAACCGTAGTTTCACCCAAAAAGTAAAAAGTCATTTCATGGCAAGTGGTATCTAGTCTTGCAGGTAGTGTCGGTTTAATGCGGAGGTTCCACTGATGAGGCTTTTGAAGCCATACCCAATCCAGCGGCGGCGAATGGAATTTCGTTTCAGGTGCTGGCAGGATGGCTGGACTGATGGATTTGTGTGCGGGCGTGCGCGCCTCGGTGCAGGTGCGTAGGTGCGTAGGTGCACTGCTACGTTGCAGCTCTTGCTGCCACTGCTGTCACACTCAATCTCCTGTGTCACACATGAGAGCTGTCCGAAAGAAAAATGATCCGTCATTCCAGAGCTGGCATGTGAAAGCTGACCTTTAGCTCAGGTAACAACAAATCAAATTATTTAAAAAAAAAAAAAAAAATCTCCGATAAGGATGCATATGAAAATGACATCCCCAATCCTCTACCATGAATGCTACCGCAGCTGCTACCTGCTGCGTCTAGGCTCCGACGGTCCACCTGAGTTTGGACCGGTGTGTATGTATCAATATGCAAGCCACCAAAGCCCGTGTTGAAAATGGATTTTGAATGTAACAAATGTCAAGAAAAGCTTTCATGGCGCCGTAAACCTGTTCAGCTATTTCATCAGCTTGGCTTGCTCTGAATGTCACCTCTAAAAAGTAACAGCCTGCTCTTTATTGTTGTCATTATTCAGAAAGAAAGCTAACCTTTTTCTGCTGCTTTGAATATTAATCATTTCAAAAGATACATATCAAGAGATCCAAAAGAAGTGCGGTTGCTATAATGATTCTTCTATTTTATTGCTCACTCGTGCAAATGACTCAACTTTAACATGTATGGAGAAATGTGCACTTTCTAAAAGCCTCTTCGTGTGAATGAAGCAATCTGTATCGATGTGATCTGTGTTCTGGTCCATGCACAGTCTCCTTTAACGTTCTTTAACAAGATCTCCGGTGTGAGTTGTGATGATGAACCTGCTGTATCTGACATACTGCACAAGTGTTTTTGGCTTATTCAAGTCAAAAAGAAAAAAAACGAGATGTGGGGACGTGAAATCCCCTTTCTTGGATATTTACAGTGCATGTGATAAATAACTGCCACATAAATATTTACCTGTGTGTATGGCCACACTGGTTTCCACAGTAATGGACAGATTCGGGGTTAAATTCTATATCATCTTCCACGTTCCACCTTCCTCCCTTGTCCACCCCCTTTCCCCAACCCCTCACTGGATGGGTGGATAGAGATGGGAGATGTTCCCGTGTTGACGGTCACGGCATCATTGTGCGATTACAGGTTTGGTTGTGTGAGGATTAAAACAGCGTGGCCTGACAACACAACGCCACATCCAGTGGGTTTGGGTTTCATTACACCGACGATTATGAAGTGGCAAGTTGGATATAGCTGAGCTTTCGGAAAGACCTGAGTTTCCCAGTCGGAATTACAACGTGGATGTTGACTTGAACCCTATTTACAACTTGAAAAGTTGTAATTCCAATATGCCCTGAATGCAGTATTAGTCATTCACCGTCAAATTCACCCAGTCACGTCATCAACCCCTTGTTCACTCCCTAATTTCCTGAATTTCTGGCTCCTTCGCCCACTCGCTCAGTCATTTACTTCCAGTCTTACTCAGCCGCTTCCTCCCTCCCTTCGCTGAGGACACCCTTATAAATGAAGGACAGTTTTTCCCTTTGCTGTTACGAGCTATAATCCTACAGTCTAAATGCTCGTGATTAAGTCTGACACTCTTCGCTGCGATTCAGCTCCTCTCCCCATCACCCCGTCACTGTCTGAGAGTGTTATCCTCCCTTCTTGCCTCAAAACATTGTCTTTGTCCGTCCTTTTCATGTATGGCACTTCCTCCCTATCTTTGTAATTCTATCCACATCTCCATCTGCCTGTGCTTTTGGACCCCTCCCCTCTGATTCTCTGTCTTTCCCTCATTATATTTTCTCTGTTTTACTCTTCTCCACATTTATATTTTTCATTATTTTTACCCACACAAGATTTGCAATCCAATTTATTTTGTAATCGATCTACTTTAAATTGCATCCCTTGGTTTCTTCACAATTACTCGATGTTTAAACAGCAAAATATGTATTCTGGTGTCTGTCTGCACAGTACTGGAAAAATTGAGTTGAAGTGAATTGAGGACAACTGGCAGCGAACAGCAGTAATATTTTTTGATAACAGCCATGGTTAAATTGTGTGTGTGTGTGTGTGTCTGTCTGTCTGTGCCGGCGTGTTCACCCGTCAGCCACAACATTAAAACCAGATACCGGTTTTGGTGCCGAGGCTGATCGTGTGTATCCGTGTATTTTTGGATGTTTCTGCCAAATGAACAGCTCGTCAAAACAAGCTGGAGTTAGCCACAGAAACGGAGACGTGAAGAACGGAGGCGAAGGCGCAGTTGCTGCTGAGACACACGACGCCAGACAAACCCACTACGTTGCGACCAAGCATTTTCTGGGAAACAGGGAAATATCACACGACTCTTCTAAAGCTGCACAACACATAAAAACCCCTTTTTTTTTGCCGTGAACCCAAGACGGGGACACACTCGTCCTTACATTTCTGGCAAACATACAGACTGTAGACCGATGTCAGGCTGTTAGCGCTGTGAGCGGATGCCAAAGTGCACGACACACGCTCGAACACACCTGAAACAGCAACCTGGCGAACCACGGCTGCTGAGGCAGATCTCTGTGGTCAAATTTACACGACTGTCTAGTAGAAGTTTTAGTGGGTTTAATGGGCCCACGTCCAGGCTCTCTTTTGACCTCTCTTTAATTCTGGCTCTTCTTTCTGAATTTGTATTTGTATTACATATTTGGTTTTCTTTTCTCTCCTCTCCTCTCCTTCTCTTCCGTCCTTGTTTCCTCTTGACTTACCCAGTTTCCTCCCATCTCCCTCTCTTTGCTCCTTGTGTCCTCTCCGCTTTCCTCATTTCCTCTCTACTTTTCCTGTTCCACCACAATTTCCTCTCAATTCCTCCTCTTCAGTCCTTTTCTCTTTTCCAGCTCTTTTCTTCACCTTTCCTATGCTCTTTTATCCTCGCTCTCTTTTCTTCCAGTTTCCTCTCGTCTCCTCTTTTCTTGTAGTTTCCTCTCACCTCCTCTTTTATCCTCATTTCCTCTCTTTTTGCCTCTTAGTCTCCTCTTGTTTGCTTCCAGGCCCCCTCTCAATACTCCTCCCTCCTTTTCTCCTCTCGTCTCATCTCTCCTCTCCTCTGATAAACAGTTATAGTACTCTCCTAGTGGCTATATAACCAGGGTCATGTCTGTTGCCCTTCACTGTCAGCCCTCTGACTGACTTCGATCAGAGCTGCCACTTCCAGCCCTCTGACTCTGTATGTGTTTCTGTGTGTGTGTGTGTGTGTGTGTGTGTGTGTGTGTGTGTGTGTGTGTTTATATTTGTCTATTTGAATACATGACACAGAAGGAGTATCCCGCTTCTTTCTATCAATCTTATCTAAAGTTAATTGCCCACTATCATCAACAGACAGACACACACACACACACACACACACACACACAGTAGCTAAATAACTTCCTGTCACGATTTCAAAGCTGGTAGGAAAGACCACCACCGAAGCCCAGAGGTTCAAGGGATAATTCTATCCATCACTCGCTCCAGAGTACACTCATGCACACTCACACACACACACACTCACACACACGCCTTCAATGCTATCTTCACAGTTGGACAAAGGTCCTTTATTATAGAAGCGTACATTTTCCCAAACCAAGCTTAACTAGTTATTTTGCACTGCAAAATAATTTCCATGCAAAACAAGCAAAATTCGATTTAAGTGAATAATAGAAATAGGTTTATTTGGACAAGAAGTGAAAAAAGATCGTAGTTCCAGACTAAAATGACTTGTTAAAAAGGAGCTTCTCAGCAGTGTGGCTGCTGACTTTCCCACTCATTCCTCTTTTTCTTCTTCTCCTTCGCCCCTACGTCGCTATATGTTTGGCACTACCCACACTCTTCCCTATCTTTCTATTCTTCCCTCAACTCCACAGTGTTACATTCTGATTTCTTTTCCTTTTCTTGCTGCCATTCCCCCAAAATCTTTCCTCTCCCAGCTCTTCGAAGAAAACGTCACCTGCTTGATCTCACTAAAATGTGCAGATTTATTGCATTACCTCTGTAAATGTTATATATGTTCAACGTGTAGTCTTTATCCATTCATTAATGGCTTGCCGCAATTATAACCAGCTCTGCGTCATCTCGAACGTGTTAAAATATACACTGAGACACGGAGGTGAAAGTGTCGGCAATCCTCCGTCTTTTTTTCCCAAGACTTATCTTGGGAAAAAACAAAACAAAACACTTTTTTTCGCTTACTTTTCTCTTCTGTAAAAGGGACATACGCCTTTTCTTCTTTTCACCACTATACGTCATTCACTTCTATTTAGAAACTAATGCTGGTCTTTCTACAGCGGACAGCCGGCCAGATGAGAGCTGCAGGATACAGATGAGAGAAGGTGAGATTAGAGGTCAGAGGAGACACTGCATACCGAGACTGTTAATCGCCTTCTCCGCGGCGGTGCCGGCCGGAGCATGCAACTTATGGGCATATTGCTTTTTTTCCAGCCTTGAAGCAAAGTGAAGAATTTAGTCTTTGACCCCGGTATCTAAAGCATATTCATCTCCTTATATCTTGTGGTGACCAACTAGCGCTGTTTCCATAGCAATAACCTGCAGCAGCGCCACGATCAAGTGCTGTGCATCGCTTTCTTTGAATGTGGTATTTTATTTTTAGATGAATTATTCAATCAAATGCATCTTGAGCCCTCAGGGTTTATTTATGGACATAAAAGAATGGCAGAAGGGATGGGAAGAACTCAAAACTGAAATCAGAGTGAAGAGAGAAAAAAGACTCCCTTTCAGACAGGAGTGACTGACAGACACAGTTTTATAGAGATATTGCAGTTGCAGGTAGTTTGTGCCCTCTGATACTAACACTTGACCCGCAGCTCTGTAGGTAAATGCTCTTCTTTAAAATATTGGTTCAACTGTACTTATTGTATCATACAAGACAGTCTCTTAAGAGGAAAAGCTCTCAGCAGCATGACCGCAGGGTTTTTTTTTCCTTCTCCCTATAGGTCTCCTCGACAGTTCCGGTTTTTGTGGGGCTGCAGTTTGCGTAGAGTCGGCTCGCTTGACAGCGGTTGCCCTTCTTTAGCTGTGAAACTTTCTGGCAGGGATGCAGCGACTTTCCCACGTAAACACCGTCAATGACAAACTCGCGACGCCGTGCTTGTCTCGAACATAGTGGAGGCTTTCTTGACTACGTCTTCAACCAACCTATCGCATCTTAAACTGTGAGAATTATATAATTAGATCGCAAAAAAATCACACGTGTTCCCCGAGTATTTTGTCTTACATTGAACCTTCAAAACTTGTTTTCGTCTCGCCACTAATCCGCAAGCAGATTAACTGTTGTTGCTTGTTTTTAAGTGTAAAGAACAGAGATATCCGGACTTTTAGTGCATATTATGGGTCAAACTCCAAAAACACTGGGTCTTACACTTCCCATTATAAAACGCTGTGTTTTTGAAACCGACATTCGAAAGAAACGGGCTTTTATCAGGCAGGGAGTCTCTAAAAAAGACACCAAGACTAAGCCAACCTAACCCCTAGTGAGATCGGTACTTCTGAGCCACAGAAGACATTATACAGCAGAAGCTCCAGCGTGTAACATTGTCCTGAAATGGCTTTTGTGCTCATTTTCCCGGGGCCAATTAGATGAGATGTGTGTATTAAGCTTTCATGATCACTGGGTGCTGAGCAGTGGAGGGTTTGATGAAGATGAAGACGAAGACAGGACAAGGACAGGTGCGGACCGAACACCAACCAGTGACCAGTGACAACCTGCAATGCACAGTTTACAGGTTATATAACAGGCAGCTATGAAAAGCTGCACCTATGCTTTTGGTTCCGAATTCCTAAAAACAACTTACTGTATAGACAAAGGGCTTTTTACCAAAAAGGGAAAACAGAACTGATTTTCGGAACCTGGCTATTACACAGTCTTTTAGAGATCTTGCCCAATTTCCACTATGCTGCACAGCCAGAATGGCCAGACAAGCAGCCATGTGTGGTTGGCTGCCATTCATTTTATTTCCACCCACAGGACAAGTCTTGTTAGTTTCATCCTTATCCTATTTCACACAGGAACACCCCCCCCCCCCCCAGTGTCAGAATATCAGGATATATTTATTGCTGCTTCTTCAGGTTGCTCTTTTACTGGAAAACTGGAACTACATCATTTGTATTTATGAATTTTAAAAACAAACAAAGTGACATTTCTCACTTTTTGTAAGCAAAATCAACTTCGGAGTTGATCGATCCAGACTGGAGACTGTTAGAAATGTATACTGTCTGCTAGGATACTGATGTGGAAAAACACAGGCTGAAAATAATACATTTTATTTTTTCACTCAGCTTATTGGAGTACTGGTCTGGGGATCCGATCAGGATAGCCCCCTATGTATTCTGGACATGTCCAACCAGGGGGAGACCCTGGGACAGACCCAGAACAAGCCGGTGGGCCTACACATCCCCCCTGGCCTGTGAATGCCTCAGGATCCCCCGGGGGGGTCCGGAGGAAAGAATGTCAGCTTTGCTTAACCTGCCGCCACTGCAACCTAGATTAGGAATATCAGAAAAGTGCATGGACGGAGGATGTGCGAAACTAGAATTTAAAATATACATTACTGAAGGTACTTTCAAGCCTGTCTACTAAAAAAGTACCATCCTAACTTGATTGAATAGGATGCTTATTATTTCCATTTCACTTATACTTTCACTCTACCTGTGACTCCTGCAGAGGCTGTACTGTCTGCTTGAGTTAGGTTATTCTCAGAGTGAGACTGTACTTAATTTGTCATCTAAGATTTAAGATGACAGGGTAAAATGGCTTTCATAATGCATCGTTTCATCTGAGAAGCAGAGACAGAGATGCTCTGTGATCTACTCCGCAACTGTAAGTAACTCGGTGTGATGTTGTGACCGTGACTCGTGTTTCCTGACTGTTCCTCGTGTCTCTTTGTAATTAGGGTCCATATTTTATAGATGTCATGTCTCTTTGTAATTAGAGTCTCTGCATTATGGATGCTGCATGTTTGTGTAAGCATGTACAAGGAAAAAAAGTGATGTGAGCTACGCACTTTTGATGCGAGGCCAAAATGGAGGACGTGCCTGCAGAGCAGTGGGGGACCCGGCTTGCTCCAGTTAGGCCTGCATAATTATTCCATTATTGCGCGTGGTCCTCTGCAGGGGGTTCAAGCCACGCCCTCACACCCAGAGTCTGGGGAGTGAGGCCTTGGCGGCCGTGGGGGGGTGCGTCCCCGTCTGCTGTACCGCTGCTGCCGCGTAATAAACTAGTCTGACATCAGTGGAAGCCCGGAGTGGAAGGAGAAGAGACGAGGGAGTAAAATGCTGAGGCAGAGACGGTCGGCCGGAGACGGAATCTCACGGCGATGGCCAACAGCGAAGGGAACACACTCTCCTAACGCTACCGTATCCACCCATTTTTCTGCTTCCGTCCTTCCGTCATACCGTGATTCCATTGTCTTTCTCAATAAGTATTACTGACACACCCCAGAGTGCTGCTCAGTGCCCATGACTGGGAAACTGCAGATGCACTGAAGAATGAGGTGGCTTTCCTCCTGAACAGAAGGTTTGTATATAGACCCTACAAACAATCCTATTTAAAAAAAAAAAAAAGGTACAGACAGGTTTTGTTCACATTCAGTGTTTCCCACCCAAGAGTCCTGTGTGTGTAATTTAAGGCCCAACAAACGCATTTCCTACCTCTTGAAATATTTGCATAGCTGACATTTTGAACGTTTGAAATCCTGCACTGTTAAGATTCACAAGGGCTCTTCTTCTCGTTTGCTTATGTTGATACATTATGGCATGCGCTGTTGTCTGCCAGTGTTTGTTCTACCACTGGGCACCAGTGTAGGAACATTTCCAATTTGAAACACAGTGGCTTTAAATGTAGGAACTAGGAATGTGTGTAGCATCGTATACTGGTGGAGAATGAGACACAAACAAAATGGGGATCCATTCATCGCAACATTTCTCCACAGTGTCATTAGTGGTCAAGAAGTCTACGGTTTACCTCATACAACTGGGAGATGATAACGTCACAATTTATAAACTTTCAGTGAAATCTTATTTATGTATGTAATTATATTGGCTTTTCTACTTAGCATTAAGCTGTTCTGGAGGCTCGTGGTGGAACAACCCCTTTCTAAAACTGTTTTTTCTCTTAATTTGTCACCCATCTATACATCATGATTAAAACATTTCTTTTAATTTTGCTCTGCTGATTTAATCTGTGTCACTTAGTTCTACATAAAACATCATATTTACATCCACGTGTTCCTTTGTCTCTTTTAGTCTCTTCTTTTCCACAACCTCGTGTCCCCCAAACACCCTTCAACATCCCCTCCACTTTCCAATTAATTTCCACTTGTGCTTTACCTGCTTCCTCCATTTGTCCCGTGTTTCTTCTCCAACCTTATTTCCTCCTATCACTCCTCCAATCAATCTGCTTCAATCACCTCGCCAGGTGAAGATATTCCGAGCTCCTGTCCTGGTTACAATTATTGACAAGAGTGAAGCAAGCTGCGCCCAACATCCGCTGATCGCAATCTCATTCTCTGCCTCTGTAGTACCACTTGTTCTACCTCTGGCACTCACACACTCAGGGGTTTACACAGACACAAATGCATACCCTCTCTCTCTCTCACACACACACACACACACACACACACACACACACACACAGTCTCTCTCTCTCTCTCTCTCTCCTTTGCATGCCATCAATCCTAATCATTCTGACCCAAATAGAAATAAGCAGGGATTAAATGCACCTGCTCAATGGATCAAAGAGCAAAAGAGAAAGAGATGAGCTTCCTTTTGGAAATAGAAATGACTACGACCATTAGGAAAGACGAGACGGTGGCCAAATGGCCCTCATTACACGTGCCTGCTTTCTGACATTATGGGCAATATGCAATGGCTCTTTCGCCTCAGTTACGCTGATCGATATCGCTGCCCTGTCCTGAATGCAACAATTACACTTGAGCCTTTAAAAGGCTTAACTGACTATTCTACAGTGAGAGGGGACAAAATTAATGAATCCACGGGGGGGTTGAGTTTTGATATTGTTCCCTTTAGTCTTTGCTGTTCATAGGCCTGTGTGTTAAACAAGGGGCTGCCTGGTCAGTGCAGTCTCTTTATCCAGACTGCTTTTCCCATGCCACTGGCCTAATTTCAAACTGCTGACCATTGATTTGGATGTTATCTCCGTGCTATGATGCGACGGCGCATCTGGGCCATGCTGTGTTCTAAGTTGTTATCGATCCCTGAAGGACTGTAATAGAAAACATGCCAAACAATCAGAATGTGGCTTGTTTTGACCAAATAGTCCCAGGAAACGAACACAGCAGCTAAATCAGAGCAAAAGGCCCATTTTACGCTTATCTATTTGTGCTTTGGCCACATCTGAAGATTTGTGGAGAACAGACAAATTAGAAGGACAAAAAATTGAAAGAAGCTCTGAGAAGCAATGTAATTGGTCTTTTTTAATTTACTGGTGCACAGCTATGTGTGGTGCTTTAATGGATCCTGAAAAGGACCAATGATCTGCTGAGTGTTTTGCTCATAAACACTATGTATCTTGTAATTTCTTGTAATTTTTCATCTTCAATAGTTAAGTGAACTGAAAAAATGAGTAATTAAAATTACATTGAATTTCTCTCAATCCATTTGTCTCTATATACAGTATTTTGAATCTGGTTAGGAATTCAGCACGTACTGAATACTGAGCTAGAAATTCCCGTCTGACAGCCTATTACAAGCCTTGTGGGGCTGGGCGAATGAAATTCTTTATTCTGCACTTGATAGAAATGACAGCCAGGCTTCCCTAGCTCGTTGCATTTTTTAATACCTTACTTTGAAAAATATGAACATATTTTTCCACAAAACCCTTATTTCCAAGAAAGAAAAAAAAAGCCTCATATCCTCATTAAATTAATGAGGTTAAAACGTAATCCGGTCACAATTAGGTTTCATGCAAAACGTATTTGCTGTTGCAAATTAGTTGTGTATAAATGTAGTTTGTGGGAGGCAGGGTTGTATGATGCCAGTTTTCAGTACCTGACAGTTTAGTCCTCAGTCGTATAGACAGAGTACTGAGGCTCAATGCCCAGCCTTACTAGCAATGACCGGCAATTGTTTACAGTCTCAGTACATCGCAGTTTTGCTTTCAGCAACGTCCAGGACATAAAACTCCACCTAGATAGCTCCTATTTAATTAGATTGTACCACCTTGGAAACAGGGGTTTTTCTTCTGGTCCTGGAAACTTCCTGAGGTGGAAAAGAGTCTTCGGTTGCAGCTTGTCATAGCCAGGACAACATATACCCTGTTCCACTGCCTCTTCGTCTCTCTCTTCTCATTATCTCCGGACATTTTGGCTAGACGGATGCGAAAGTGGTACAGCTGAGCGCAGACACAAACCCTAGCACATACTGAGTAAATGTGGATGAGGGTTAAGGTGGGTGAACGTGAGAAAGACACAGCGAGGCAGCGGAGACACGCTGGGCTGTGGGTCTATTACCATGCCGCTGCCCAAATAAAAGCCTAATGGAACGTCGCCACACTTTGGCGGGACTGATCTGAGCGGACATGACGGCACGGGAGAGCAGCACCTTGTCAGCAAACTCATACACACTCCTTGTCGTCTCAGTCGCACGTATGCATGTGTACCTGGGAACACAGCTCATTTCAGTGAGTTCAGTCATCCTAATACCAAAGGTTAAAGTCTTGCTCCGAACACGCATCAGAATCTAAATTGATTTTTGTCCTGAATCGACAATGTAATGTAATTTTTCTTGCTGACATATTGGACACGTGCAACCTTTAATCCACATAATGGCCGGGAAAGGTTAGGACAGGGTTAATAGACTTGAGATGTATCCCGGGGCCAAAAACAGCCTCTGGATGCATCAAATGTAAAATGATCATGTAAGTTCTGAAAACCAGCTCCTGTACCAGCAAAGATAGGGACGTTAAAAGCCTTTGACTCCCTTCCGACTGGTAAAAATTCGCATGCGTAACTTTCCCTATCTTATATAGATGGAGAAGTGTGTAACTATGCAAAGCTGCTGAAGCCCATACGACTAATTAGTCGATGTATCCTCCTCATCATTAAGAATGTTAGTGTTGTGATAACCTTAGCGGGGAGAGGGGTTTGGTGTGTGTGTGTACTGTACACGTTTCTGTGTGTGTTTAATTGTGTCCACTGGGAACTCCAGTTTGGCTCCGCAACAGAATCCCCCAATAATCAGGCTCCCGGACGAACCGATGTCTCGCACCGATATTCCACAGGCCTTGGATGCCCCCCGACACAAAAACACGCACGGGCACATCTCTGCTCTCTCTCACTTTCCCTGCAACGTATACGCGCCCGTGTTTATTCACATTTCTTTAGAGCCTGCCTTCCCGGAGCCTATGTTTTTGTGTTTATCCAGCTCAGCCTACCATATTTTCTAAGCTCTTTTCAGTGTAACCTTCTGCTTTTCATATTCACACCCAAAGTGCACTCGAGCTCCACTGCAAGCGGCTTAGTTCAGAAAATGTAAAAAAGGCACACATTTATTCAAGGCAATGAAAGCAACATGGCACATCAAAATAAAACAGCAAAGCTTCTATTCAGTGCCGCAGAGACGGCGAGCGTGTTGAGTCGCTAAACATTTCAGCACCAAGGACAGTACCACTGCAAAGCGTGATTAAAATGCATTTCTATTTCGCTGTGAAACTTGGTAAAGAACTGCAGAGGCAGTGGTCTATTGACATCAGGGATGCATTTCTTTTTTAGATTTACTTCTTTGTAAATAAATAAATACGTAATGTGGCTTTAAAAGAGAGAGTTAGTTTAGAAAGTGCTGCAGAAAAGAGGTGGTCAATGACTAGAAATAAAGAATTGCTGGTTGAGTAGGAACCATTTTGAAAATGGCAGCTCGAACCGTCCACACCTCCCTTTTGAATGATCCTGTTTCTAGACTTTTCCTCATGTGGACTCTGTCTCCTGAATGCGGTGCAGAAAGGGTCAGTCTCACTCACTTTTAGTGGCATCCAGCCATGTAGATGGTTTTGGTTTCATGGGCCCAGGTTTTAAGATGTAACGCTCCTGCTTCCAACCCCATACAAGGAATTAAATTCTAATGGCAGCGTGTCTTTCCAGAAACAGTGCCCGACTCCTGTTTTCAGAGGAGCTAACTCTTGAACAAATCTGCATGTGAGCTAACTCTGTTGGATGTCCACAAGGGACCACACGCAGACACACACACACAAGTAAAAATACACACCTGTGACTATCAATTAGCTACACAGGCACATAAGCAAACACACTTCACATGCTGTTTAAAAATAGGGGCAGCACAACGCTAACACGTCAGAACACATCCTTCAGCTCTAAGACTGTGACGGCAGCTCTGACCGCTCATCTCCATCACTTCTCTATTCTAAAGCCCTTCACTCACTCTTCCCCTCCCTCCGCTGCTTTTTCCCTGCCTTCCTCTCCCTCTTGCGCTCTCCTTTCCTTTGTCCCCCTCCGTCCGGGTGGGATGGCATTTCAACGGGAGCTGTGATCTCTGTCGGCGACTGGTCGCCGCGTTTTCTGAGACAAAGAGGCCTTTTTTGTGTTAAGCGTTTACTCGGGGAGGGAATTTCACGGTGCCATACTGTATATCCCAGGGCTTTGATTGCCTCTCTCCTCTGGCTGTAATTGCTGCATGCTCTTTGACCATTGTGACTTCTGTACCCTATGCTGCTCCAGACACCCTGTCAACCTGTTCATTTACAGTCGGCTCTTAGAAATGCTGATTAGGGTTTTTAAGTTTAGTGGTTTAAGTTTAAGTGCATTATTTTAATGTTATACATCGATAAATGATGAATAACTTTAGTATATGTTTTGAGAAATATACGGTAGAGTACATGATGTTATGTTACCATTCGCTTCATGTGGGAATAAAGAATAAACTATTTTTATTTTTCACACTTGTCATTTGGTTCCCAGTGGGATACAGAGGAAACAGATGTTCATTCTCATTAAAAATGTTTTAGCCTCTTGGGTAAAACAAATTTAGCCATGAGTCTATCATTCGGAACAGTTGTTTATTAATGCAGGCTGAGTACTTAAAGTTTAGCTGTCTTTGTTCCATGGCAGCTAACATTTCTGTGTGCAAAGTTTGGTAAAATCCAAGGGTCCTTTCACTCAGTGCATACAGAGGGGGCTCATGGATGCATTTTTGCTTTTACTTACTGGATTTAAAAACTATGAGGCGACTAAAAATCAGCCATTACTCTGAAGCAAACTGGAATGGGTTGAGTGTCTGCATGCACGTGAAAGCGTGCGCGTCCGCTGTCCTTTAATGAAGCTACATAAAGGCATTGTTGGGCAGAGATTAGAGACCATTTACCCTGTGCTAATGCTAAAAGTCGGCTTGCACATTCATTGAAAACAGCTGGGGAGAATGCTAATGGACTGTTAGCCTGCCCATTTAGATTAGCTGATAACAATGCTAAATCTGATGATAGCGAGACTAACCAATATGACAGCGGAAAATGACACCGCTAGTATCATGTCTGTTTAATGTCACTGTCAGAAAGGCTCCTAGCCTAATAGTATTTTCTCTAATATCTCTACAGGGGCATTCGCTGACTCTGTGATTCAAAATGTTCATACATCAATAAAAATTCATGGGATCTGGAAAGACCATTGTTATTTTTGCTCTTTATATGGATAAAGTGTTCATGCAGGATTAAATTTGAGTTTTACATTTGATCTGTGCTTTATTGCTATCAAACCTTTTTTATTATTTTTCTAATAATATCCATAACATTTTTATTACATTTAATTATAATATTCAGAATTTAAACTGTGAAGTGGGGGAAGTATACCGTGGAAAATATTGTACGACTACAGAGTCGAAGGATTTAAGAACTGAGCTTGATAAATTTAAATATATGAAATTTTTTTTTTAACGCATTGTGCTTATACAGACTATTTCATACGTCCTGTTGCCCCCTAAAGCTTTAAACATGACATTGTCAGGCTACTCCTTTAAGCTCCAAAGAATGCTTGCTGTTGCTGAGACATGAGCCCGTGAAATAAAGTCTAAACTGCATAGCTGCCGTTCTGAAGTGCTCCTGCTTTATTCGCCAAGTCACAATGCTTGGTTGCTACCTGAATAGTATCTTTTTTTTTTTCTATTATATTGTTTTGTTCAGCAAAGAGCAGTAAAATATAGTTCAGAGTTCATACTTGTTCATATTGATTTACCATGTGCCCGGTTTGTCACTAAGTCAGTGGGGCTACACTAGTTTTATCCATAAATGATACTCATTAGCTGTCGATATCTTTGTTAAACAAAGCAGAAAGTGGATTCAGTCACAATGTTTTAATTTCTGTACTAAAGATTAAGTTATGGGAAAGAAGTGGGAGGAGAAAGGTAGAAAAAGCCTGAAGTGAAAGTTGGAATCATCCAGCGGATGAGTTGCATTTGCTTTCAAAGCTTCCAAAATATACACTGTGAAAAATACTGTAAATAAAATGACCATTGCTTCGAAGATCAACCAGCATTACGTTAATCAGCGCCCTCCCCTTATATGCTGCCAGTAGGCTACAGGTGAGGGCTGAACGGGGAGGTCCTGCGGCTGTGTTCGAAAATTCACTTCCAGTCCCTTGTTCCGTTTTGAATTCCAACCAGCCCCATTTTCAGGTTCACCAGGCAATCACGGCATGTTTTCTTAACGGTTCGACAGTTATGCTTCTACCAGTTTTCTGGTACACTAAGCATGTGTCGCGCCCCCCACATGTTGTACGTTTCAGCCTCAATTGCTACAGTTTCACAAAAGCTACATAAAGGATTGGCCAAGAAAAGGTGGAAAAGGGGACATGTACAGTAGTCCTCGTGAGCCGAAAAAATGAAAAGGTTACACGACCAATAACACTGCTCATTGTGTCATGTGACATAATTAAATTTTTCTACAGCCCTTTTATGTGGCACGATTAATTTTAATTGCCAGGCTGGGCCATTGTTAATGCTGACATTTGCATCAATGCTCTGGAGTCATTAGCTATGTCTTTCAGTATGAGAGAGTTCGTATACGCACACCGAGATAAGGACGATAACTATTTATTCATTTTTCTCTGAATTAGCTGGTCTAATAGTCCTGTGACAATCTGCCTACAACTGGTTTTATGGGGTCACACTGGCAGCCGTAGAGGGACACAGACCTCCAGAAGCAGCAGCAACAGTAGCGGCAGTAGCTCTGAGAGAATTTCTAGTGCCATAACAATGCAAAACAAAACACAACCACTACCAAACGTTGATTTGCAGCAAGGACACTCCATTCAGAGATCTAATTACCGACAGAGAGAAGGTAGGAGTGAGAGACAGAGAGAGAGAAGAAAAAAAAGAAGAAAAAACGCTGTCTACTACTAGCTATTAAACCATGCTCTGGCATGAGAATCACCCGCTCGCAGCCATGCGTCCATCCATCCAACCATCCATCCATGTGACTCATTCATTTCGATGATGAAATGAATGAGTCACAGCGCCTGATGGGGGTCTGGAGCAAACAGCAGGCTGATGCTCCACTTCGAGGGCTGAATGGAGGACAGATGAGCTGATCAGTTCTCTCAGTGCACCTAGATTCACACCTTAAACTTATGACTGTGACTAACCAGATTTAGCTTTATTTCAGGGAGTGTTTCCATGTTTTCCAATAAAATGATTTCCCCAGTATTCTAAGTTTACATCTTATCTAAATCCGTACTTGCCGAATATGATGGAGTTGCAGAACTGTACCTGTACTGGGCTTAGTTGGTTCTTCAGATGCCTTAGATCCCTTCATTTTAAAACCACTGTGCTTGGCTGAAATATCCACTGCACATCTGGCGAGCCATCATTTCCGACTTAATTTTTGTGTCACCATGGCCTTCTCATCTCTGTCATGTCTTTCTGCTTTTTGTCATGTTTGAATGATACGGTCTGTATTGCTCATAAAGTACAACTTTGTTTTAAAAACCTTTTCGTTTTCCTTGTACACCCTATTGTTAAAACAGGGGGTGTTCAGGAATATTGGCAATGTGTGAACCAGGAATCGGCAAAGAAGCTTTTCCAAAGAGAATAAAACGGTCTCAGCTGCCCAATTAACTTTGAAAGAAACACTGCCAATTTGTTCTGATACATTTTAGTGTTGTGGCCGATCGGCATTGAGCTGAATGTGGAGGACTGCTGCTTGTACGAAGGTATGACTCAATCCCACAGATGTAGACAGTACTCACATATACACTGCAAGGTGAAGTTTGAGACGGTGGATGAGACGGTATCGTGCTCAGCAGGAGACAGGTGTGTGTGCGTGCCTGGATTTTCTGTTCGTGTGTCTGTCCACAGGGTCCAAATGCCACATTTATGCTGGTGCCTCAATGAAAATAATGGTGCCGTGTGATTCAAATGAGGAAATACCTGATTCAGACTTGCTCCAACAGCCTGCCCGAGGATCTGAAAACCTGCCTTTCCAACCCGGCTTTTGTTAGAAGCTTTTATAGCTAAATGGGTGGTTTATTCTTTTTTTTTTTTTGAATTTTCATCTGCATTAGTCTACCATCGTTCAGTCTTTGACTGCACTAACCTGTTACGAACGGTGGTATATGAAAGGTGACTGATATGGGGAGACACATAGAAGGATGTGTGAATACTAACAATGCTTGTAAGTACTGGCTTTCTGCTTTAAGAAGGGGTATACCGATACTCCAGTATCCACACACTCCTGGCTGTAGGAATAACTCTTATTCTCATCAAACTGCCCTTAGATGTGAACCAGAAAATGCACAGTCACAGTTTTTTACCTCTCCTTCACTGCACAGCTAAATTTGCTGCAGCAGGTTTAGCTCTAAGCATCAGCACACATTTTTTTCTTTTGTTTGTTTTTTTTTTAGTCTTTTTTGTCTTTATTTTTTCTTGCCTTTATTATCACAGGGACAGTGGAGAGAGACGGGAAAGTTAGGGGAGAGAAAGGGGATGACATGCAGCAAAGGGCCCGGGCCGGATCCAAACCCCACTGCGGTGAGGATTCAGGACTGACGCACTTAACCAGGTGAGCTACCGCGGCGCCCATCAACGCTGATTTCTAAACAGGTGTCCACCTCCTACCGGCACTTTCACATAAATTCTATGGTACCTTTGTATATGCATTGTATATGCAAATAAGCCACTAAGCAGTCCGTTCAAAGCAGCAAACAACACTGGGTTATTTCCATTTGGGTTCAGTCTTTTGGAAGGGTACTTCAGACCCGAGTCTACTCAACTACAGTATGTCCCCCCATGATATTAGAGTTTATAATATATCAGAAAAATCAAAAAAATCGGAAGCTGGTATTTACAGAGTAACGGATATTTCTTATTTTCCAAACCAGCTGCTAGACCATGAATGAAAGCAGTACAGTTAAGCTTCTAAAGCCGTAGAAATGTCAACTTTAATTCACAGTCAACTCTGCAGCGGTCATTTGCAGGACAGCTTTGAGCTCACAAGCATAATACCACCTCCTGCACAAATTTCTACAAAATCGGAACCACAGTAGCTTCAAAGGGTTGGCGCAGCTCGTGAGGGAAAGGTAGCAATTAACCATTTTCTTACGCCGAGTTAATAGCAGCAACGAGAATCACTGGAAGCAACGCGGCAGATTAAAGACGGGAATTCAAGCACTGCAACATTAGTGTAGTAACATAGCAGCCAGACTGTAGGCCTTCACCAGCCCACAGCCAGTATCATTAAATACTGAGCTTGGCAAGTCTGCATTCAGCTCTGTTGCATGGAACCATTCAAAGTCCTTGAGTACTCTCAGAGCTCACGGAGGCCATGATTCATCTTAGTTTTGCATGTTGCAGCAGTGACGTTTTTGACTGACACATGAATGCTTTAGATTGATATTTGCTCTGTTGACGTATTTATTCTTATTGCTTGACTTTTTTGCATTGATTGGTTTTTACAATGCCAGCTGGGCAGACCGTCGCAAAAAGTATTCTAGCTGCCCGTTGTGTTCCTTCTCAGTGTAAGTAAAGGCGGCATTAATATGCCAAACAAATACAAAATGAATGACAATGACAAGACAACAAAGGTAAAGCTGGCAATATTCTATATTTTTTTCAACAAATCCCATGAAAAGGTCATAAAAAGATCATCATCCACTCCGCTCTGGACTGTGAATGGATCTCACCAACAAGTACAGTGTATCCACTGCCTGGTATCTTATTCCTCTGGGCCATAGATTATTCTCAGAAAACTATTAAAAACACATCAGTGAGCCACGCTGTCAGAGTGACACGTTCCTTCCTTACCAAAAACAAACACACACACACACACACACACTGTAGTTCACGTTGACTCAATGTGGTGCTGAAAACACTAGAGCAACAAATATGTGCACTAATACGCAGCTGACAATAGTCCCCAACAAACGCACTGTTCATTCCTGTTTGAGTAACGTTTGATAAAAACTACAGTGGCCAGCCGTTTTAGGAAATGAACGATAAGACTTACACTCACTGAGCACTTTATGAGGAACTCCATACTAATACTGGGTAGGGCCTCCCTTTGCCCTCGGAACAGCCTCGGTTCTTTGTGGCCTAGATTCCACAAGATGCTGGAAACTTTTCTTTGAGATTGTGGTTGTGTTGACACAATGTTTCTTGTTTTTTGCAAGACTGTGAGTAAACTCTGAATGTTTGGATCAGCAGTCTCAGAAAAGTATCAAGAAACAAACTCACATATTGTTAGTTATAAATTCTTTTCATGGGAGTTGTTCTCATTTCATTGAATGAAAAATATAAAAATATGGAATAAAATCATTGTTCCTAAAAAAAAATGCTTAAATTATTGAATATCCAAGGATTTTTTATTCTTGTTGTAGTCCTCCTTGTATTAAATCCAGCAGAAGCAAACGAGCATTATTCACAATCCGTTATGTAGACGGAAAACTATACCCAGTAATTGAGATGGAAGCTGTGGTCAGCATGCACAGGTTAATGGTCATTACTCTGAAGGAAGACAGGACTATAAAATCAACAGCCCATATTAGAGAAGTGGTTCAGTCCCATTTTACTTTGTCAGGGGTTTGATCTGTGACTCATGAAATTGATTTGTTTGTATAGCACCGGTGATACAAACACCGATTTTGAATTGCAAATGAAAAGGTTGGATTCACATTTCCTTTGGATGTATTACAGAGACAGCAGAAATGTAGCGGATCTTCCAGATGAATACAGTAAAAGGTTGCGTTAATATACGATATTTATCGAGACAGTATGTCTGCTGCACACACTTCAGCACATACACAGGTCATAACAAAGGCAATAGAAGAGCATCGCAATCCCTTAACCACCTAATAGAAAAGCATCAATAACAAAATGGCAGGAGGGAACCCTTTTATAAACTGATCGATCTCTTTTACTACTACAAAGAGGAAGCAGAACGTAAACACTCGAGAAAAGTAATGAAATTGAACTTACTACCGGAACAAATGAAAGAAGAAGAAATGAGAAGGTGAGCAAAATATCAAAATGGCTCACAAAGACGATAAAATAGAAAGCTACGGAAGAAAGTTGTGTCTAAAAGGATTCACTGAGGTAGTCAAGGGACTCAAACTTCCTGTGTCTGCAGGAAAGCTCAACGTTTCCTCCAGGTTAACATCATGCAGCCCCCAGCAACCTCATGGTGCTCTGGATTTTACTGTCTTGGTACTAGCTTGACTGAAAGAACAAAACATGAACACAGTGTCTAGGAGAGCACATAGGATATGATCGTGATGACAGTTCTGATGAACTCGTTTTAATTAAACAGCTTTGTTGCATGAATCTAACAAAGCTCAATTAAGCTCATTACAACAAAGACTTGGGAAACTGCTCGTTTGATGAGTTGCTTCCTTTTTGGATCCTCAAGTTGTCCAACTATCCAGCCCCCAACAGTACACATCACTTAGGATCTCATTAAAGTCATTAGTCTTGCCATGTGATCTTCATCAGGTAATTTACTGGACCACTTGTCGACACAATCCCCTCCCCCAGATGGTTTCAGCAGATCTCCTTCGCTGACGGAGCTGCCAACTTTCTGGAAGTTTCAACTGGGCTTTTTCCCTGTGAAGTTAGCCCCCCGCAGACGTCTCTAAACAGCGGGAGTGCTGCTCGGAGACCATCAGTATAAATCGATATTTAATTTTATTGTTAAAAAATAAATACTTTCCTATGAGTGAGTAGAAATGTTTAACATCTTGTGTCAATAGAACGTCACAGAGTGATACAAACAAGGTTGCACTGGTTCATTACTGACCACCATGTGTAATCCAAAATCAATGTGAAATTTGGTGTCTGATGCGAGTGCATGTTATGTTCCATTATTTGTGCCCATTTTCTCTCAGATTAGAATGCTATGTTTCTCAAACCGTGCTCAGGAACTAAACCCTCACACTCAACCACATTTTTTAAATGACAAAAAAGGTAGTTGTAATCTTGAGTACATGTTTACTAGCTTAAAATGGCTCACAGTTACCCCTCATCAGCCACGCTGTTCTGGACCGGAAGCGTTGACAAGAGGTGTAATTTTAAAAGTTGGATCAAACCTGAGTAAAAGAGCAAACCTACAAAACAACGTAGAAATGAGGTGCGTCTGCGTGAAACTACAATAGTTTCAGTGAGTGGAAGATGTGCTCTGGGAATGTTGTATAGAGAAGCAAACAGAGACTTGCTGACTGACACTAGCTCAAATAGTGTTGAAGGCAGACCAGGTGCGCTAAATTCCCCCTGACGACCCTGGACTCCATCCTCCAAGCTCCTTCAGAGAAAGATGGAGAAAGGAAGCTGCTAGACAGAAGTCTTCACAACGTAACCATGTAGATAGCATAGTCCGACTGTTGCTGTGTCCTAATTGGATACTACTACATAATTTCAAGGAGGCTTTTGAAATGTAATGGAAAAGTGACAAAATTTGCGTGCAGAGTAGTTTGGCTTGGTGTTTGGTGTGCTGTTGATGGGCACTATTATCCCACAAAGCAATAGACAAAATAAAAAGAGGAGCCACTCACAGCTGCAGACCATTAAAATGAATTGCAGCAAGTGTTGAGAATGATCTTACAACAAAACATACAACAAACCACCATCTCAACATGCGCTTCACCTGTTTATTACACCATCGAAAAAAATGGACCAGACTAAAACATACCTTCATGACAGTAGTAGTAGCAAATCTCTCTTAGACTGAGGGCCTGTCCTGTCTCATGGTTTTTCTGCTGCCTGTCTTTCCTGTTCTGAAAGTCTGTCTCCTGAATCTTGGTGCACTCTGCCTGGACATCTTCACCTTTCTGCACTCCTTCCTGGCTGAAAAAGGACTAGGGATTATTTTTATTATTTTATTTTATAATAGGAATATTCTTTTGAACTGACAATAAAACAAATCAAAAAGTATCTATAAACAAATCATTTCTATGGTGAGCTTCAAAATATTTACCATTAACTGACAATGACAAAGCAAAATCCTGTATTTTCCTGCCTCAATATAGTGTCTCAAACCTCTCAAACTTACTGCAGATCTTGCACAAAGAACCCCACACGTTGATTAACAGAAAGGAAAAGATATTATGGTAACTAAAAAGCAGAGCAGCATTAAGAGGCTTGCATATTATGTTACATGGTTAACTTTAAATAAGTAAATTGAAAAGTATGTCTGTGAAAGCTTTCCTTGCAAAAGGAGTTATGTAAAGCTGCTCCACAATACACCTTAACTCCTCCTTGTCACCTTTACCGAGGTGATTAGTAAGACAACTTCTACCGCTTTGAGATGATGCTCATTTACTTGCTACTGCTCCCTCTTAATGCTCAGAAAGACAAAAAGTCAAAGTAAATTTGTAATGCGCCAGTACAGCTTCCGCATGCATCTGCGCATGTGCGTAATGTGTGCAATATCATAATTGATTTCAGAACAGTGGAAGCAGGATCAAGGGCAGCCCGACAAGCGCTCTGGTCTGTAGTTAGCCGCAGCTAGTCACCCGTCAAAGATAGCGGGATTATCCACAACACGCGTGCGCAAACACCCACAAAACGCTGCTCCCCTCCCGGCTTGACAAGCCCCAGCCTTTGTCGACGGGTAACGGCCTCGCCTACGAAAATGAAAGAAATGGTAGATTTATCGGCTGGTGGTCAACCTAGCATCCAGAGACAATAGCCTAATGCAGCCACAAGAGGGCAGTACATTACAAGATGAATGCAAACAGACAACGTCAAAGCCTTCATGGGACAGAACGCCATTCTGCGATGTAAGGAGAGAGATCGCTTCCACTTCGGTTTTAGCTCTGACTGGTCAAGCGCTGCATGCCTTGCTTGTCCTGACAGCACGCCACTGCTGTTCTGTATAGTAGTCGTTCGCAGTATAGAAATGGGACTAAGAATTAGCGGAAAAGTAGGCTACCATTTTTTGTCTCATATTCTGGTTAATTAAATAGCCTTATAAGACTTATAAGAAACCACATCTGTTGCATCTTACAATATATGTCAAGCTTAATTTTGATTTGCCGCATCCCGGTGATGCCTTAACTTCCAAGCCAAGCACTCCCCCCCTCGACCCCCCCCTCACTGTAATGTCAAGCATGACATTCAGAGATGGGTTTAGACATGATCTGTCCCAAAGGGGGCTCAGATTTCAACAGTTGGGGAGGGGAGGCTCGGTGGTGGGAGTGTGGGTGTGTGTGGAGGGGTAGCGGATTAGAGAGCCAGCGGATTGAGATTTATGCTAAAGGGCAAAACAGTCGAGCACACTGACACTCTTCAACCATAAGCAAATTACTGAGCTTTAAATTTTAAAAGTCTTATTCCTTCCTTTATCCTCCGTCATAGCCGCCGTACTGGGAAAAGATGCGTATGCATGTGTTTTTGTTTTTCTATTTCATCTCTCACTCCCTTGATGCTGGCAGTCCCAAAGAGAAATGTGTGTTTACCTCTTGAATAGAGCTTTCAGGGCCTCTCTTAACCACACCCTCAGAGTACAGACCCCATGCCAGGCATGCACTGACACACATACATACAAACATACCCGAACAACATGCGTGCAGCACAAACTGTGTACTGTATACAAATATATACTCCTGCAGGAACATGTGCTAAACATGTATGCACAAACCAGCTCACGTGCAAACACACAGTGTGTTGTACTCGTCCCTTTTTACATTGTCAAAGAGCTTCAGAGCTGTTGCATAATTCAGATCCAGATGTGCTAAAGGCAGAGATGGAAGGAAGGAAGTGAAGAGAAAATTATACTGGGAGAGAGATACGTGTAAAATACCATCACTGACAGAAATCATAAGATTAAAACTAAGATTTGAAAGTTAAAGGTTTGACAGGTTAAGGCTGGGATTTCACCGTCTACTGCAACAGTAATGGCAGAAACCTGTCAGGTAAATTTAGTCTTTCAAAGTCAGCTCACATTTTTCACTTTACTCTCTGTGGTCTGGCAAGTAACAATATGGATTTACTTAGAGCAGGCGTCATTTCAAGTGGGCTGTGACAAGTGCTCTCCTTACATAAACCATTCCCACTTCTGGATGGATTTAATGTTCTCCGAGCTGTCGTTGTATTCTTTAACCTGAAAAAAAAATATGCAAGTGTTCTGTAAATGAGTTTCTGATTAGATTTGAGGTGCGGAATACAGCCTCCAGGTGCTTTCTAATACATTTTATTTTGTCTAAGTAGTTCAGTCGAATTGGTTTTGTTCAAGTCTCCAAATACAGGGACTCATTTAGATGCAGTCTGTCCATTGATTGGGTCTCCAGCTGCAGGGTTCAAGTAACTCACAGTAGGTGTTTTATGACCAAAACCTAAAGTGAAAACTGAGCTAAAAAGATACATACTCGAAATGACATAAAGTGGTAGTTATATTGAAACAAACAACACGCACTTTGCATGATACAGGACAGCCTGAAATATCTTGTCTTTTAGTCCCTAATATGCACGCAAGCTTCAAAAATGATGGATCCCAAAATGTTCAAAGTGCCCACTTATTTCAAACTTTTGTAAAATAGGCTCAGTTAAAAATGTGAACTCCAGTCGATGTGATGTCCAATATGAGAAAACTTTGATGTCCTCAGGGTTATCTTCATACTTTAAAAATCTCTCTGTGCACCACTGTCCAGAACACATTCACATTCAACTGCTTTCATAGGCTGTGTAATATCTCTTATGAGGAGTAAATTGATTAAAGTTGGGATGTGCCCCTTTAAAGTTTGTTAGCAAAGTACAGTAAAAGGGGAAAAAAATATTCACAATCTCTTAATTTTAATTTTGAAACTACCCTCCACAGAGGGGGAGTGGGTGCGACTGATGAAAAGTGGAGGTAGAGGTGGTGCCGGCAAGACATTTTCATCAGGTCTGAAGAGTGAAGATTAATCTTGTTGTCAGGGATGGGTTGCCGTGTGCCATCTATCTCTGCTCAGACCTCTCTGTTTGGCCCTGATCCCCTCCCCACAGAGGGAGAGAGAGTGGCACGGAAACAGAACGCTTCCAGGTAGATTTCCCGCCGTTGATCCCCACCTGCACAATTTCATCGGGATCGGGCGACAGTGTCTGCTGTTTCAACGATAGAGGTAAACGCTGAACATAGCAGAGATAAAAGAAGGAGGGTGTGAAATGAACAGTGATATCAGAGGGGAAATCAAATTATGTATCCAGTTGGCTCCGCAACTTCCTTAGCCAGCCTTGAGAATTCATTCTCTGTTTCCCTTCATGCTGTGTACAGCTACATTTCATCCCATCTTTATTCTCCTTTTACTCCACTTCCATTTCAATTTATCCAACCTTTTCCAGCGCCTAATCATTCTCTTACTTCCTACATCTCTCTCTCTCTCTCTCTCTCTCGTCTCCTTTACCCTGTCACCGGACACCCCCATTTTTGTGCATTTTTGTTTGTTATCTGCCATAAAAAGGGAATATAAGGCCTGTAGTAGTACCTTTTTCCTGTAAAAACACTTTGAAGCCAATTTCGTGTCAACAGCTGTTGCGGTGATATGGGGAGCCTATAATGTCTTGCACAGATAGAATCTAGAGAATCAGAGCTTTCAAACAATGTGTAATTTGTCAAGGGTGTTTGAAGACTGAGGCCAGTACAGATCAAAACCCACCTAAAGTGTGTTTATATTGAAAGTTTAAGCCATTCCCAGGTCCGTCTTACCTTTAAGCATTCTCTGGTAGTACGACACGAAGCAGAAATACTGCTATTATGGTTATCTGCAGTTTAATATACCTTTTAAACCAGTGTTGAAAATGTTATGTGTTTGTCTGCATAAATCACAAAATTTATACAGACACCTACCAATCAATCAGAAACAAGTACTTACTGTAGCCCTGGTACAGGTCTGAGGTTCACTTCACTTCTGTAATGGCTCGACCATTACAACTGTTTTCTGCTGTTCAAAATGGTACTTTAAAAGAAATGCCCGAAAAGCATTAGGGCATTCGCAGTATGCCGGCCTGACGTGTGGGAGTCTCGTAGGCTGAATAACATGGACTTAGACGGCCGAGCCAATGTTCTACATTCCTGTGTGTCAAAAATGTAATGAGTTACACAAACAGGAGCACATTATTTCGTTTTTTAATGATGGCTTTGAATTTTCGTAAAGCACCGCAAGATACTCTATATCAGCGCTGTAATGTGGACAGCTATTTATATTACATTGTTTTATGTAACACATGCAGTCATGTAAGCACTTAATAATTGTGATTATCCTCGACCAATCGAAACCTTCACTGTGCTGTACATGTTGCATTTCTGAATTACCCCACGGTGAGGAACACGGAATAGTCGAAACATCTGTGGTTGTGCTCAAGCAACGAAAAACTTCTCACCGCCAAATGCTGAGTGGAAAATGATCACCTGCCACATTTTTTGATGTTTGCTTTCTGTGTGGTATCTCAAAAAAAAAAAACCAAAACATATATTTAAGCCTGCACACACACAAATGCATGCGCACTTACACACACACACACACAAAATGAGGCCTCTGAATCTGTCTGATGTTCCAAGTGTTCTCGAGTGCATCTCGTCAAATCAAATCATAAAAGGATTCCTTGTTTACATCAGACTTATCAAAGGCTGTTCTGCTCCCTGGATGTGTATTCTTTGTATTGATTTCTCTTTTGAGCCATTTGAGAGTAAACAAGTCATTCAGTATTTGAAAGGGCCATGTTAAAGTTTGTCATTAGCTTAATCACATCCAACTTTATTTGACAATTTAACATGACAGTTGGAGGACGTATTCAAATTTGGTGGATTTCAGTAGCCAGACATGACATAATGTAATTGAGATGGACATGGACAGCTGTTGTGAAGTTTCAGCCGCTGTTGGTACTACCAGCATTCCTCAGTCCATTTCGCTAATATTTAGAAGACAGTTTTGTGTTTCACCTACCTCTCTTCTTCACCTCCTGCACAGACAGAGTGCCCACCAACAACAAAGGTATGAAGAAATAGCGGTGGGCTGCTGGTGCGGGAAGTGTAACTCATTTATACATTCGAGTTCAGTAAGTATTGTGCCAACAAAGAATCTCAGGACTCTCCTGGATAACTTGCCAATAGGGTTGAGTAATGGCACCGGTTTTGAAAGATTTAAACTGATTTTTCAACCTCTCTACTGTGTTAAACAGCCACCACTGCACCATAGTACATGTTAGCTGCGTTGCATACAAAGTCACAGTTCTACTACTGCACTTACACTTTTATCATTCTCGCTAGCTCATGAAGTTGAGTGACCTCATGTCCTTTCACGTGAAACTTCACCCAACCTCAACCTGAGTTTTAATTAGTCAGAGTATTTTCAGTTACTCTGGCCTGTGTGGCTGCGCAGGCCCCTTTAGCTCGGTGCCCACATTTCCATGCTTTAGAATGCAGATGCTTTTCTCTATTGAAGATCAAATAAGTGATGTAGGCTGCTAAAAAAGGCGTGTATTTAATAAAGCCTTAAATTACTTGCATAAGTTAAGGTTTTTTTTTTAACCTTGTATATAGCGCAGTTATAAGTCAGCAGAGAAGCATTCCCTTTGCCTGTCATGATGGCATAAAACTCTACCTATTTAATTAATGAGATTTCCATCACCTCCCGTGTGGTCCCAAAAGAATCCTCTAATGGTGTGAACATCATCAGCAAGGAGAGAGGTCTGGTGGCTGAAGAAAGGGGGAGGAAGATGGTGGGAGAAAATGACAGACCGGGGAGGAGTATTTATCCATGAAGGAACAGCGTAATGGGGTTGAATAACATGGGGAGAGAATCTTACCATCCTTCATGATTGATTTCTCTTGATTTTTATCCAGTGCTGAGTCTTAATCATTCCCAGTCTAGCCTTTTCATTCGGTATCTAAATCAATCCATTTATTTCTTTACTTGACTGAGAATCTCACTCTTTTCCAGATATTTTACCACTCTCTTTCTTTGGTAACCTGCGTATTTAAAACCTTTTTTTCCCCCTTATTTTTCACATATTCTCTCTCCATCTCCCTCCCCCCTTTATCCTCCAACCCCTCCATCCTCCCCTCACGGCCATCTCTCTTCATGACTCCTCAGTGAGCGAGGAGGAGTAGAAGTCGACGCACAGCCCATCCATAAAGATGTCTCCCACTGCGAGGGAATGGAAAATGCCATTAGGCTGCTTTTCAGTCCTCCCACCATAGTGGACGTGCAAAGCTGCAGCTCTGCGGGCAGTTGACTTGGGCCGAACACAGCACATGCTCACGGGGCAACACACAGCGGCTTGCAGAAGATGAGCGCATGATCGTGGAGATGCAGCACACAACTGCCAGATACTCTGGAGTCAAAGAATGTCATGCACACAATGTTGCAGATACTCTGGAGTCTATTTAAATTGAATAGTTAGAGACAAGTTAGTGCTTGAGATTCAAGAGCACTCCAGGGATTTGGAAATGTAAAGATATATCAAAGAAAATCTTTGGGTGGAACTGAGTTCATTCTCTAAAAATATAATCTGACAGTGTGACAGTATAAGCGAGTTTGGATTAGGTAGGCAGCCATTATATATTCAAATACTTTTATCAGAAACATTGTCTGACTGTTAAATCAGTGTTTATATTTGTGTGTGTGTGCACATGTGCAAACTGGCAAGCGTCTGTGTCGGGCTCGTATCCAATTCAGTCGTTTGAATGGGTTAAGATGTTGGAAAAAAAACAAAAAAACCACAGCATAGAGAAACGGCGCATTACCGTAGCAGGGAGCAATTTCCAGCTCATCGAAGCTCAATGATGCCTTCCTAGGGTACAACCGACCGACTCCTTCGCTGCTACTCTGCTAGCTCATCTGCTCATCTTTACCTGGCTTTTCCAACACCTTTCAAGAGTACTGCTTAACGGGTCCGCAGCGCTTTAGCTGCCAGTCTGTCTGTCCTTCTATTCTCTAATATCCTCAACGCACCCTTCATGAATTGTTTAACGCAAAGTAGTAAAATACAGTCACGACAGCTCTTAAATGATGCAGTCATTTCATATTTGAATTGCTGGGGTTATGTCTGTTTACAGGCTGCTGGTACCACGCTGGTGGCCATGCATCAGCCAGAGATTGCCGATGCCTGAGAAAATTCTGTCTGGGTGGACTGATAACCAAGCAAACACCCAATGGGAAAACCACAGACATAATAATAAAAGGCTGTTTTCTCCCAAAGAAAATGTTTTCTCTTAATGTTTGTTTGTGTCTCATTTGTTCCAGTATTTCAGAGTGCTTCTGATACTTGAATATTTTTCTATATCTTCACCATTTAGCCGTCAGACACATTCATTTATGCTCAAACTCTGAATAAAACTATTTTCTGTAATTCAAAAGTAACTTACTGCCTGTATATCTTCAGCCATCTCTTCAACTACATATACTGTGCAGTATGGCATGCAGGGAAAATCCATCAATGAGTCCTTGAATCTCACGTGACAGGACAGGTGCTTTGTCATTGCCTAGTTCCTCTACAACCTATATGACTTACATGCCACCTTTCTGGCTCCGGTCTGGTTGAGTCTAGGCAACCGAAACGACTTGGTTAAGGTTTAGTGAAAACATTGACTTCATTGTTGAAATAATGTAATATTGACTGTCGGTAGGACAGGTCTCCAGTGTCAAAGGTGCACACTAGTGCACCAACATCCTTAAAAAAAGAATTTCTGGTTGTGTAGCAGCATCCTGCTACTTCCACCTTGGCTAGTGAGCTAAGCTAACAGTGAGAAATACATGACAAATACACAATAACTGAAATGCTGAATGCATAGTTGAAGTGTCACATGCTTTTTGTGCACAAAACATTTTGGATAGTTCCCTTGCTTTCAATGTGAGGTATTGTTGTCCTCAACCAATGTATTCTGATACTATACCGGTGACACACGCTCATGTTGAGTATTGCTCATCCTGACTCTGCAAAAAGTCAAGTTGCACTTCACATCAATCCAAGTTGTAGTACAGCGTTTACTGTCATACATTTTCTGTCTCATACTGTGCCTTCAATAAAATAATGCCATTCTGTATCTTAAACTTGACATCGTCGGATGCTCGGTTTCCATTCATCCCTTTTTGAAATATGATACTACACTGCTGTCACGGACATCTTACAATGTTCAAAACCTTTCCTTGACATATCTGTATATCCCAAAAACTTCTCCCTTGCTTTATCATCACTTCTGTGCTCTTACATTGTTTGATTCCCGACAACCATCGGTGTGAGACATCATCGTTTATCCAGACAAATGCACTGATCCCCTCCAGTTTTGACTGTTTGATCTGTTCTCTTTTTCTGCTAAAATATCAGAGACTATCTTAAATCCCCAGTCTAGGTTGTGCTTGACAACATGTTTTAAGTATATTTACAGTTAAGATCGTGGCTTGCGTATGGAAAATAAGCACTCTGAATGTCACAGAGCATCACTCTAGGCACAAATCTGACTCACCCCAAAGTTGCTTGCCTTAGCTGCCACGCGTGGTCATCTCTGTTTCCTAACAGTTTGGATGTGATTACACTGTACACCCCTGAAGGCTTCACGTCGGCCTGATATGATGCATCTCACTTTGATTTCTCATTAGTCATGCTTTTTCTACTCTTCAGATCACTGACATTACCCTTGTCATTTAAGGTAAGGCTTCAAGCTTTCAAGCACTACCGCACCATCCGCAATCCATTTCTCCCAACTGATTTCTTTGCAAAACAACTCCGTGCTTCTGATTTGTGTGGAAAAGCTTCCATTTTTTTTCCTCACTTTAAAGCTTAGAGGAAAGGATTAGGTGTTTAAGTCTGCAACTATAACCATTCTAAAATACTCAGGATGCGTCTCTCCTTCCATATCAGATGCTCCCCAACCAAATAAGGTTGCTACAACTCGGTGTCCCCAATGCCACTTCAGCAAAGCTGTGAAAATAAACACTGTGAAACCAAAGATTTTCTGCTCCACATCAGTGACCACAGCTTCTGTTCAGCGGGACGTACAAGAGATCCATGACCTATCCCTCTGTCAGGTAACGACAAGTAGCTCCCAGTCCGCAGCGCTAAATAATACAGTGCGAGGCGAGCCCATTGCACGAGTCTATAAGTCTGATGCGATCAAACAAACTTACCTGTTGGGTAGCCAGGAGAAATACAGTGTCGGGACAGAAAGACAGCATCCAGCCAAGGCCCAGTAGAGTGGAAGGAGGAGAGAGAGGGGAAAAAGAGTCAGGCAGAGCGAAAAAACCAAAAAACCTTTGGAAATAAATAATTGAAGACTTTCTTTTTACGTTCGGGCTCAACAAAGATGGCTCTTAAAATGCCATTTGGGCAGGAATATTGGAATGAAAGAAACACCTCGGTATAAATTATTGAAGAGGTGTGTGATTGTCTTGGCAGGGGTGAGGGCAAGAGGCGAGCCGAGGCTATCTTTCCTAACCCAGGCAGAATTACCAAGCAGGGGTTGGCCACCACGCTGTTATAAGCTATTCTGAGGTGTGTGAGGAGTTCAGACGCTTCATTGCTCGAACACATGCAAAATCTGTCAAAAATATCACTTCATTATGACCCCGCACAAGACCGAGGTAGGAGTGGTTGCATGCAAATCAGCCCGCTACAGTGGCATACATCAAGTTAACCAGCCATTCATTATGTATGCGGCTCCTGGAGAGCTGGAATTACCTTTATATTCAGGGCTCTCTACTGTGCAAATGAGAGAGAGGAAACAGGCCAGTTGCATAAAAGTGCTGCCTTGGTTTGATATCATTACTCTTTCATTAGCTAAACTTAATAACATTTCCTTTTACCGATCCCACACTGCTAATTTCTATTCCATGCGCATCCAGCGGCACCCACCCTTGCTGACTGTGAACACTGGGCTTGTGTTGGACTGTTGGATGAGATACAGCTAAACTTCATGTTGGTCCACAAGGCTGCAATCGCAATACACAAACGGCAAACACATATTCATGAATGCTTCGCAGGTGCTCTGCCGCAATTATGTAGGGTCACTATTTGCGGCGAGATGCTACTCTAGGTCGTATCAGAGGGTAGCGACAGATGACCTACATTGGTCATTCAGGTCGGAGGAATTGCTCTAAGCAATTATTCGGCTGCACAATGGTATTAAGATGGTTCATCAGTACAAACTGTCTGTATGTATATGCTGTGTTTATAACCTCAGCTTTGCCTGAAGACGAGAAAGCTGACAAGAAAGCTGTGTGCAGTTTGTCTCATTTATGATCAAGTGGAGTGAGTCAGTTTAGTCTTCTGAGCAGTTCGATCAATATTTGAATTGAAGTTGAAACAGTTTACTTCTCATTTATAGAGCATTTGCTCTCTTATTTCAGAGGGCGCAAAGAGAAAGCAAAAACTAAAGGTGAACTTCTGAAAAACTAAAAGTGAACTGGATCCAGGCCTCTCGATCTGACAAACTCTCACCTACAAGACACACAATACATCCATAGAGAAGAGCCACAGTACCGGTCAAGTCTGCCTGTACAGCTCTGCCACGTCTGAAAAAACACATTCCAGTTTTGAGCAGGTGCCTTGTTCAGTAGCTCCAGGCCCCTGACCAATGAAAGTATGTCCAGCAATACTTTTTAGGAGAGTGGAAGCAGAGCTGGTGATAGAAATTTGCGCCTAACTCCCTCGGCAAAGCCTGAGGCACATGGCTAGCCGCAGACAGAGTGTAACATTTCTGTAAGCTATCTGACGCTGCGTCTACACCGATCGGCGACATCAAAAACTAGTTACCGGTTTTAATGTTCGGGCTGATCGGTGTATATCAATGTGACCAAAGTTTTGTCTTTGGAAGGACAAAAACGACCTTCGATAGAGCGCCATGGAGCAATTCCAGACGCATTACGGAGCTCTATCGCATTAAGATGCAAAACGATACAGTTACCACCTACTTTAATTTACTTTTACTATGGTAAAAACGACCTTAAATTTCTTTTAATGAACACAGTCCAATTTTCCGTCATGTCATACCAGCTGAAAATACGCTGAACACACAGTGAGAGTCAGTAAAGCAAATATAATATGTCCCAACAGCACAAATGTTTACAATTTAATTGCAAACTTGAAAATAAAATCCGGTACATAATAAAATCCGTACATTCAACAGCTTATCATTGAAAAAATATGTAGCATCCGTATGTTTTTTTTACTATATTGATATAAATTAGTTAAAAAAACAAAAACAAAAAAACATATCACATTTACAAAACTGTATGTGTCAAATTTTCCTCCAGGCAAAGATGATAAATTAGGCTTGCATTTCTGAAAGGCAGTGAAGATGGATGGACCATTAATTGCAACTTTCCTTTCTCTGTGGAGCTGCTGATTGTTATATGACGTCCTTGGTAACAAGTCAGGGCTTGTACCTATCTAGCTGCTACCGGCTAATGTCATGCCATTGTCCTGCTAGCAAACGCGACTGTCCCGCTGTCCAAGAACGAAAGCCCGCGAGGGAAGATCAGTGTTGGAAGGGACTCTGGCTACATGGGAAAGGTGAGGATTCCTGCCCAGCCGTTCTAGTCCGCACTCTTCTTTGAACAGTACAATCCAACAACAGTGCCCTGTATTTACACATTCTCAGTTGTTCCTGTGTCCAACCATCCCTGTCCGAACATAACCCCGAGTGTTTACACATTGTCAGGAGTGATTAACAACGGCGGACAGTGCGTTAATTTTGGGGAAATTATATCATTCCGGGACTATTTCAACGTGAAGTTTTTTGGATAAAAGTTTAAAAAATAAAAAGCTCTCCTCACCAGCCAGTCAAAATTGAGTTTTCAACTGAGCTGTTGTATGAGCCATGAAAAATTCATAAATTCATGAACTGTTGGGGAATGGATTTTCTTTTGACTACTGCAGCTGTACTGCTCTTGAGAGTAATGGCATTTGGTTCTGAGTGTGTGCGTGTGTGTGTGTGTGTGTGTGTGTGTGTGTGTGTGTGTGTGTGTGTGTGTGTGTGTGTGTGGTTGTGTGTGTGTGTGTGAGTGCATGTGTCTGTCTGTCTGTATTGTATTTATGTGTAAAAAGAGAGAAAGGGACTTGTTTACTCCATTTCATCACTTCTGTCCCGCCCACACTGATTGCCTCTTTAAATCGCTTCCCTCATCTGCGCTCCCAGCTCATTTGCCAGTATTTGGGGCGGACTTTGTGAGACCATCGCGTACAGATGGGGGCAATTGCCGCGGAGAACATCCAATCACTGTACTCATGTGGTTGAGCACACATCGCACCCGAAGTAAACACAACAAACAGACCGGTTTTGCGGCCTATCTTTTAGCCTGTCAGGGCGTTCAGTCAGCCAACTCAGTCAACCGGCCTGTCAATCAGCCATTCAAATCTAGCAACATGCCAGCCAGTTACGCTTTGTCTCTGCCCATCAGTCAATGAGTCATTTCGTCAGCCAGTCTGTCAACAAGACACTATTTGTGCCAGTCAGCCAGTGAAACAGCCAGTCATACACTCAATCTGTCTTGTTTATCCTTTCCCGGTGAGATATACAGACTTCCAGCTGTGTCCCTAATGCCTGTCGTAATGTATCTGAATCTTGGGGTAGGAGATTGGATGAAATGCAATAAAAGGAAGGAAGAAATAAAAGCTCATTCTGGTGTCATTTCCCCGCCCAATGAGGGCTATAGCTAGCATTGAGAATGCTGGGCTTTCATCTTGTTTTACCGCCCCCAAGTGGCCAAAACATCCATTAACGCAGTTTTAAATTTTGATATTTACCCCACTAAGGCCCACAAAGTCAGATCCTGGGGTGAAAGAAACTTTTTAGCTTTTTTTTTTTTTTTTTGGCATGTGGATTTTAAAACATGCCATATATGATTAAAAAAATAACAGGTTACCTGCTTTCTTTCCTTCCAAGCAGACATTTTTTGAAAAGAGAAGGAAAAAAATGTGAATAATCCTGACAACAACAAAACAAAAACATGTCTGGTACAGAAAAGCCGCATGCAGGACTCATGACCTCAATATTTTTAAAATCATTGCCCCGGCCTTCCTCCCAACCGCTACTCTAATAATGGCTCGGGATGAGTTTGCTGAAGAAAAACAGGACAGAACAGCACGGAAAATTAGATGGTTGGCTGTTTTCCTTCCCCTCGATCGGGCTGGACTTCTTGTTCCTCTTTTGGTCTCCTCTCCTCCTCCACAGTCATCAAATCGTGGCCCAGCGATGGCCCACAAAACATTAATTTCATTATCCCGGCAATACGGCTTTTAGCTGGACGCTGAGCGGGTGGCGAGGAGGGAGGGGACGGGGTAGCAGATTAGTTGGACAGACAAATCAAACAAGCAGACGAGACTTGCACATCATCAGACCTTCCACACACGGGTTTCCTCTCATCACGCTAAAACAAGCTCCAGCTACTGAGAGCTCGTCACTGTGCTCGGATCGGTTTAAGCGGGTTCAAATAACTGTTCCGTTTTGCCAGATACTCTTGAAAAATGAAGACTATTCATCCCACTGAGACATGTACAGTATGTGCCTCTGAAGGCTCAATGGGAAAGTGCAATAATAACGCGGAAATCAAAGCGAATATTTAATGTAAATGTTTTTCTTTTAGCCCGTTTTTAAGCGACCTGACGAGGAACAAAACTGTTTATGTGTGCGAGGGTCAGTCAGGAAGCACGAGTTTGTTGTGATGCGAGGCAGATGACAGCGCTGCTGCGGGGATTTCGGATTGTTAGGCTTTGCTCTGAAACTTGACTTCAAAGCTTAATGTTTAGTGCAGCCAGTGCCGTGGAGAGGAGGGGAGAGAAAGAAAGGCTTCTCACATGTGGAGCAAACGGGGAGCACTAATTAGAGCTTACCTTACTGTACGTGGCTGCCTGCTATCACACGCGCATCTTTGACAGCAGGAGAGGCAAACACCGCGAGACTAGTTCCAGAGATGTTATTTGGGGATAACAGGTAGTTGTCATTCACGTGTGGACACATTAATGAGTGCTGGTGCGTGTGGGAACACATTTACCATGTGTTATTATGAAAATTGTGCCCTCTGACGACAGGGCAAGCACAAACTATCAAAGCAGAATGTCTCATTGCAATTCAGAGGTGCACTGAGATATCTGAGATTGCTATTGTGCGGCCGTCTCCTGCTTCATTACGTGCTTTTGTTTCTCCAGCATGTGATAAATCCATCGCCACACCCATGGCATAAACGGCACGGCCTAGCCCGCCGTCCCTCCACTATGTGCTCACTATACGAGGACAAGATTAAGCGGCGTGATTCTCGGTGATTATAGGTGTAATTGGATTTCTAATTGGTTTTCTCTGGTCTCTCTACAGTTACACTTCACCGCCGTAAACGCCGAAAGACCATTTGCTCCTTTTAGCATCTGTGAATTAGCGCGTCATTCCCCGACAGCCTCTGCAGCTCGCCGACGCCATGCGACACACGTGGCCGACGGTAAACGTGGACGCCGAGCGCGCCGCGTCGATGGTGCGGGCCCCCGTGGCTCGCACACGTACATAAAAAGACCCCCCCCCCCCAAGCGCAAGCAAGCAAGCAAGCATGTCTAAGCGGGCTTGGTGAAGGACAGGGGCGAAGACACACGTGCAGGACGACCACGTGACTGCGGCTAAATAAATAAAGAAATGAGAACATAACTATTGATGGGTATTGATATGGCGTTCAGGGATTCAGACTTAATGACTGCATGAAGAAGATGTCAGATGGAAAGTTGTAGCTGGAGAGGAAGGGAAAAATATATTTTCCCATACTATATATATATATAAATATTTATTTATTTTCAGAATAGTAAGTGTATTGAGCATTTGTAGACACACTCTCTACTCATAGCACAGTCTACATCTAAAGTGTTCTTCGTGTACTCTGGTCAGGAATACTGTAGTACTGCAGGGGTTTTTGTGAGGTACACCTCTAGAGAACAACAACAAAAACAAACCATGTATACACATACCAACACACGTTCCACGTCAAGGTTTTTACAGCACAACATACAGGAAGCTTGTTTTCCTCCAGTGTAATGTAGCTCACTAAAAAAGTGCGATCGGAAATTCAACAGTGAGCTATTTAGCTATTTTAACACATTTAAAAGAGGCCTGTTAAAACCCCTACACGGCGCATTTCATGTAGTGGCATGCTACAGTTCTGACTTTATTTCCGGATACACTTAAGTATTTGTACCCGTAAGCCTTGAGGGCATCACCCGGACGACTTCCCGCCCCGCCGCCGCGCTTCCCCGGGCCCCGGGCAACACACCTACCATGACACGGCCGCCTTCCCCGGCCGCCTCCCCTCCGGCTGCGTCCGGCCTGTGCGCTCCGAAAACGGCCCGAGTGCTGCAGCGCCCCCGGTAGCGCGGTTCCGTCGACGCTGCACCCCTCAGCAAGACGCCCGCAACCGCAGGCAGACAGAGGAGCAGAGACCCCGCCGTTTCCCGCCGGAACCTTGCGACCGGTAGCCGGTTGTAGAGGTGCCCGGCGAAGCGCCTGTCTCCCTGTGTGTGTGTGTGTGTGTGTGGAGCACGGAGTCTCATGGGTGTGTCATGCGAACTGGAGGCCTGACAAGACGGCAAATATAAATTCCTGCGGAAGAAGCTAAATATATGTTTATTATCTTCCTGGTGCGGTCCTCTGTCGCGCCGCCCCAGACATGCACTCAGGTACGGTTTTTACTAGGTACACCAGTAAAATCTAACGCAACACAACAGCTCGGCCGTAAATTCGACATTTACGAAGATAATAATGTTCAGTTTTGCTTGACACCGTCAGAGCAGTAGTTTTATTGAGGCTGTAATCTGCGGTGGAGTCGAACTGGACTAAATACATCTATTGTTTCACCCACCCCATTCACAAATATGAGGGTGGAAGAATATTGGAAACACATTTCAATACTAGAATGGCGCTCGGTAGAGCGCGCACCCCGGCCAAGGCCGGTGTCAAACAATGTGCACCAGACTTCAGAGGGAAAAAAAAAATCCAAAATACCCAGCAAATGATCTGGATCCACACCAGAACTTAACGGTTCCTTTTCCTGGCCCACGCCCCCGTCCCTCCACCGGGTCCGGTACGTTTTGGGAAATCCTGCTGACCAACGACCAGACACGGGTGAAAACGTAACCCCCTCGGCAGAGGTAATAATGCTTTCCACTGCAACGGCCCCACTAACTATGACCTCAATGATATAACATGTACTTGAATTAACGACCCATAAAAACCCGTAATAGAAGTCATGACTGACCATGTGTGCAGTTCGAGGTGCCCTGTTAAGAGAATTATTTTGGAGGGTAGTTTACGGGGGAAATGTTTTGGGTCGCAGGGGATTTTTTATTAGCTGCAGTCCCCTGGTGAACCACTGGGCCAAATAGGCAACGAGGATGACTGGTCTTGATTATACAAGAGAAGGGGAAGATTGAAAGGGAATTAAGTAGATTGTAATGGATTAAATCAACTAATTAAAACACAGGAGAGTAGACGAGTCCCTTCAAGAGCCCGACCTGTGTGCTTCCGCTGTCCCTCTCTGACGAAGGTTTCTGCGTGTCGGGATGACGCCGTGGCTGTAAAGTGGGCAGCCTTCTCCCAAAAATATACTCGCTGCAAAAATTTCGAGCCTTACTGCGTCGCCACTCTCCCCCACCCTTCATTCTCTCGATGTAACCATTAGACCTGTCGTGCCTCCCACTCCCCGTTTCTCCTCTGTAACCTGTCGACGGCACGCTGCGGTGACGCGCCCTCGTCGAGCCGGGCACCTGGACCAGGTTCAGCCCTTGCTCTGTATGGCTGTGGCTGCCCTTTCGCTTGTGTCTCAGCCCATATATCACGGCCGGCCGGGCCCCGCGACAAGCTAGAGCCCCGCATTTGAAAACACATTACTTTTTAAGACCCCCTGAGAAATTGTGAGAAGAGGAAGAGTAATAGAGCTTTCCCACTCTCTCTTGTAAAGCAAGCGCTGTGCACATATGAGATTGTGTGTCGCTGTGTGTTTGGCTGTGTGTCTAAGTGCATTTGTTGTGCTCGACTGTGTTTGTGTGCTAGAGGATATTTGGATTGGAGGCTAGAACAGATAATAACAACAAGCAGTCAGCAAAGTCAGCCAGGTCCGTATTGTTGTGTCCTTTTTTTCCTCGACGTGTGGATAATTCAACTCGGTAAAATCTCTCAAGAAAATTCTCTTGTCATTAACTCAGTGTAGGTAGAAAACAAATGTTGCTTCCATGTCGAATCGAAAAAAAAGTATTAATGAGCTCACGTCCTTAAAATGACGAGTGGAATGAATTGAATTCACTACTGAGCATCCACCAAACTCTGCAAATGAGGTGTGTGCAGCGGCATTGGTAGCCGATCAGCGTAATTCAAGCCTGTACTGTATTTGGGTTAACGCTCTCCAGAAACCTCTCTGCCTTGGCTTTGAAGAAAGTAAGGGGTAACACGATGGACGATGCTTGTTCTGTATCTTTCGTGTGTGTTCTGTATCTCAGGCGGGCCACACGGTCTTTCTCGTAGTCACTTTAATCCCTAACCCCGGTCTGAAATCATAAAATGGAGAGGGACGGAGAGAGTCGTGGTCTTCTTTGATACTACCACCGGGGGTGCCAATGTTCACTTGACGCAAAAAGACTTACTTTAGTACGTATGATGAGCAAATGGAGCCAACTCTTTTGTTCTCGTTGAATCTGCTCATGATTTTAAGGCTGTTCGAAAGCTTCTATTCTGAGCTGAAATCACAATGTTTTTTTGTTTTTTACGGTGAATCTTCCTTGATTATGCGGCGTCTGGAAAGCATTTTTCAGGCAAGTGGAAAAGATGACTTTACAATGCACTTAGAGGTCATTAAAGTTTCACATTTCCGTAAAATTACTGGAAAGGAAGTAAATCTTGAGAGCAATAATATCTTCCCCCGATAGTCTATAAACAGCCTGATAATGCCTGTAAAAACTTGCAGGTCTACATCACACGGCTCAGCGTGAGACCTTTTCACTTCAAGTTCAATTTTAATAACCAATTAGCGGATATTCCGCCAAGATATTACTGGCTGAAAAAGAGGATCCCAAGATCCCTCAGTCTAAACAGCATTATGAACACATTAAATATGCCTGACAGATATAGGGGATTTTTTTTTATTCATTCTCTCGGAGTTTCACACTCAGAGGGGAAGTCACTGATCTTCCGGGGAGGCACCTCTGCTGCACCAGCCATTCTATTTTTTTTAACCACCAGATCTAAGACGCTCAAAGAGACCTCTGTCGGGTATATCGGTCTCGGGAGTTCTCTCTCTCACAAAGACTCTTTTTCTTTCCCCCTTCTCTTAACGCTCCCTTTGTCCCTTGCCCCCCCCCCCTCTCTCTTTTATTTCTGCGAGGGACATTAGATAAAAATCATCAGTGTGGCTGGAGGAAACGCAGAGGGTGTGAGGAGACAGACTACATCAGAGAAACAAAGATGTCTGGAGGGATGACTTGATGAATTGAAAGGCAGGGAAGGAGGAGAGAGACTAAGCAGGTACACTTTTGTCCACTGATCATATCGTTACTTCTTAGCTTCTGATTTTTTTTTTTGTTTCAGGCCAGGGAATGCAAAGTGTCCAACTGTGTACACGGAAAACATTTGAAGCTTTGCAACAAAGACCCATTCGCAGGCAGTGGGGCTGGTACGGTGGCAAAATGTTTTTTTCTACTGTCAACATCATTTTAAACAGCTGTCAGCTATGCAAACAGCAGTCACTGGTATCAGCTTTAAGCATGAAACACTGGACATTTTAATTAAATGACTTGACTGCACTCCATCATGAAATGATTTATTTATTTTTTTGACAAGTTTGTTTAATGTCTCCTCATAGTAGACAGCGATTCAAAATGCTTCACTTTTTATTCAACAAAAGACGGGTACATGAGACAGGCCTACCATAAACCCCAAGCTTAAAACTGGACTAAACCACCCAAACTAAAAGTTCTGGCTGGTAGAGGCTGTTGGTGGCAGTACACAGTCCGGAACTAGGGGTCTCCTGGAGACTCAAGGCGATCCGGTGTCCGTGCGCTGACCGCATCGCTCCCCGCGAGGATACACAGAGCTCGCCACAGCAGAGATGTCGGACCGACGATAATAAACTGTGTCCAGGGGAACCAAGGGAGAGTAGACTCCTCCGGTGTGCGCTGGACCGGGGGCAGGGTTTATGAAATTCTATATGCCTTCACTTCATTAATCACTTTTTAAAGTATCAAACCAATTTCATCCTCTCAACAATTATTCAGGTGTGTGACATTGCAAGAAATGACACTACACCTCGCGGTTGTTTCAGAGGCAACTCACTCATGTAAGAGAACGCTGAAATGAAACTACACTAAAACCCCTTGTTTACGGTTGGGGAAAGATCATTGTCCTGGTCGAATGGTGAAATGTAAAGCCAACATTAACTGTTGTCTCGGACAGAGCTGGGTTCTTCAGCATCGAGTCCGAATGCATTCAATTCCCGCCAACCGCAGAAGCCTCCACACCCTCACTTTTTGATGTGCTACAAAAAATGTCCAGTGTCAGTGGTGACCTTGGACATGTACTGGGTGCTGTTGAGTCGACCTGCATAAACAGGAGATTGAGCTGTTAGAGGGTGAAGTAAGGACTTGAAATATCCTTTTAAAAGCTCACTTTGAAACATCAAGCTAGTGGCTAGTGAGTTATTCCTTCTCCCTGCCTGCGGTGAGACCAAAGTAAAGCCACCGTAAAGTCCGCTTTGGTTACGTAGGTAGCGAGTTTCATAAAGTCTGCCGTTAACTAAGGAGGCAGACAGATTCGCTGTAGGGAGAGTCGGACAGACAAAGGTTCGACAATGAAGGATAGAGGTCCGGAGGAAATGTCACCAGCCCCTGCGGAGGCACACATATGATCTCGGTATGGTCCTACACACATGCCCAGACGCGCACACTTGGGCATTGCGCTGATGATGAGGACTTGAGGAACCTGAAAGGTTAATTAGTCACCATGGGGGGAAACTCAAAGGGTGTCAGCTCAGCCTCTCTCCCTCATCAGTCTCTTGCTGTCTCCGGGCCTCAGCTCCCTGCTGTGTTTTTTGATTCCAGGCTGAAGAAAAAGACCACTTGTGATCTAAATTAAGAAGCTGAATAAAATATAATGGGTAAGCTCATTACCGAGAAAGCTGATGGAAACCTGGAAAATACGGATAGAGACACTGAAATCGGGATGTGCTCACAGCATGGGAGCGGGTCTGAGGGTTACATATAAATGTATTTATCTGCACAGGTAGATACATACTGGACTATGTCCCGAGCTCTTAATGATGTATAGTACCACTTACTGTGCTCAAGCCATCAATCAGTCTCTGAAGTGCAAATCACATAAATCTCTTGGGTTGTTTTCCCTGACTAACACAGGTTTGCATGAATAGAGCAGGTAAAGACAGATTCTTAATTCAGACTTTGAAGTACAGTAGATGCATATTTGGACCAAATGTTGAACTAGGAAGGTGCTGAAAAAAAAATAAAATAAAAAAAGGTACAAAGATTTTTTGTCTTCAGATTTGATGTCCCAGGCAGTTTCGGTAAAGCTGTATGGTTCATTTTGACAGCGTTCTCGTATTTAGAGAATACAACAATATGCCAAGGGGAAGGTGAAAAGTAAAAAGAAAAGTCATTAACACCCCAGTAGCTACAACACCGGCCCAGTTTTAATGAAACTTGAAGAAATGAAGGATCTTGGCTCCGATTGGTCCCATTCATGCCTGCATCGTTCGTGGAGAGACTCCGTATCAATCTCTTACAGAAAGATTGGACAAAATACGTACGATCGCGCCAGCGGCGTCAACGCTGCGCGTTCAGAACAGAGAGCTGGAGAGCGCCGTTCTATTGCCAGCTGCCACAAGCAAAGAAGAAATGCACAACACCCGAAGGATATCAGATCAGGATTAAGAGCAACTTTCCGGGTGTTTTCTGACAGAGGCAGCATGCATTCTCAAAATGTTCTCTTTTCAAAAAAAAAGCATCCTTGTTGATTATATTTTGAGCTTTTAAGGATTTTATGGTCATAGTGAAGAGTTTTTCAGCCTGTCGAGGAGCATGTAAATCTCGTACCGACTGTACCAGTATTGCACCAACCAAATGGCTGTCATACTCCGCTTGATAGTTCAACAGTGGAAAAAAAAAACCTGCGCTCGACAAACGGAGGAACAGACGTACCAGAGGAGCTTGGGCAAGACCTTACAGTAAGCTCTTATCCGAAGCTCCGGTACTGAAAGGGATTTTGATAATACTAGTGAGTGGTGTGGAGGCTCTGTTAACAAAGTCCAATTAAGGCCCCTTTGAAGACGGGGACAGGCTGTCAGCGTCTATACTCATGCGTGCAGGGATGCCACAGTGGCAAGACAAATGTATTCTAATGGCTGACAACTTCACCGCTGGCTTCAGAATGACAGTCTTCGGCCATTAAAGGAAATGTCAACCTCATTCCATCAACCTACTGTTCCTTAACACAGATGAGGGCAATGGATTTATTTATTTTTTAATGATTTACTTAAGATAGTTGATGTTCCCGTAGCAAAAAGAGAGGTCCAACCAGCAGACAGTGGTCGGATGTTGCCAGGTAAGTGTACGGTAGCTTTTGCTCACATATTTTCACTGAAATTGATGGCAAATTATAAAGTAACTGTCATTAGTACCTCATCATTACAAGAGTGCGCGTGTATGCTCGTAAATGTACATTTCCCGAATGAATCCAG
The DNA here is from genome assembly GCF_016859285.1 of Xiphias gladius. Classification (NCBI taxonomy): domain Eukaryota; kingdom Metazoa; phylum Chordata; class Actinopteri; order Istiophoriformes; family Xiphiidae; genus Xiphias; species Xiphias gladius. Next base: position 3,531,863 of record NC_053410.1, on the reverse strand, counting down.
CAAATTTATATTCAGGAAACAATTTTCGTATCTGCTTTGATAATCTGGAATCCAAGTGTAATCCCGATGTTTCCTTGTCCCACAGTTTTAAATTTGATGGTAAAGTGAGGCCGAATGACTGATAAACCACTCAGAATCCGATGATCGCGGGAATGTGTGACCTTCTGACTCTTTCACACAGTTGGCTGAAGTGAACTCAATGGGAAACATTAGCCTCGACTAAGAGACATGGAAAATGCCACCAACTGTTCCAAAGAATCATCCGAGCAGCTAAGTATTAGACAACATGAAGAGTCCCCAGAAATCCCTCTGTAACCAAAGTCAGACTGAGATTAAATGGCTTCAGATGTTCTATTCAGATGGTCTGTCTCTGTTTTCTATAAGGATAAAAAAAAAAAAGCCCTTCCTTTGGTCCACTGTGGCTCAGACTCAAGCGCAGTGCCACCGGGGATTAACGCGGGGATGCAATATTTTTCCCGTTTGTCTTATCTCACACTTCTCGCAGGACTGAAGGTTTAGTTCAAATGAGATAAAACGCCGCAACAAATCACTGCAACTGAATATTAAAAAACAAGAAGCTTTACTTATACTGTCTATGCAAAGAGGCTACAATGAAAGCGTCGTCTTTACTCTGATGTTAGTATGAGCCAACAGTGGTGCTCGCGACTTTGTGGAGCCGAAAATAGAACTACAGTAACGGAATGCATTTCTCCGTCTCGTTCTCAGTCTCTCACCCTTCTGAAAACTCGCTGCACCGTCAGGATGAGGCTCAGATGCACATCACCGGACACTCGGGCAAGTAAAACGGCTAAAAAAAAGCTGCACCCTTGTTAAAATCTCACATACGGGCTGGAGACAGGCCCAGCCTGCCGTGTTTATTTTGTTAATGAACCAGCTCAGTCTACTTTGGGCTTAAGGCCATTTAGTAGTTCTCCTTAGAGGAGAATGGTACCCAACATTTCACAATAGTGGGTTTACTTTTAGTCCCCTTGAAAACATCCCTTCTCTCTACTTTCTGTTTTTGCTTTTTGTGTGTGTGTGTGTGTGTGTGTGTTTAAAGAAACTCTCTCCCAATAGTGCTCGGCTCTGCCTTTGATTATCGGAGAAGACAGAGCGTCTGGATTCAGCCACCAAGGCCATTAATCTGCGACTTGGTCCGAGAGATGAGGGAGGCTTCAGTGGCGACCCACGGAGAGTTATCTGCTCGCTGTGGCCTGCCGCGGAGACCCGCTGCTGGGCCCAGGCCGCAGAAACGCCCTCGCCAACGGCCACCTGGGGCAGGGACCCTGGACACCGATGCGGAGAGAAACCCGACCGGTGCGACACACAGTTTCTGAATCTACTGGAGTTTTTCTTACTAATGTGGGCTTCCCCTACACACACAAAAATACATACAGTAAACTTTAGTGATGCACAAACTAATCCCTGCGTTTTTTTTTACTGACACAATGAGGAGTTTGGGGCACAGACTAACAATGCCCTGTGAAGCTAGAAGAGAGCCTCACTAATATCGTCCCAACGGAAGAAGCATTTGCAAGTCTGCCACAAAAACATTGAAAGACATGGAATTAGGTGTTGAGACTGAAGTTTGCTATTGAATACAATTTTTGACTTCATGGTCTAAGAGAGATTTTGGGGGTTTTGCGCTTTACTTCAATACCAACAGTCTTCCTGGTGCCACCTAGTGACCGTTCTAAGATCTGCACCACACATTTTATACTTTCACTTTTTTTACTTTTATTTTCATGAATACATTTTACATTTTTCTTTGAGTCCTTGTCTTTATATATATTACCCTGTTTAATTACTTAAAAAGTTGCCTTGCCTTTTCTTTGGCTTTATTTTTTTTTTTTCATTTACTTACAATTTTTACATTTGATCTTTAAACTCTCGGTTGGTTTAACTTGAGGTGGAAGGAGGGAACTGACAGATCCTTAAAGAAAGATGAAAGACTTGACCCATTAGAATTTAACGATAACTGTTTTTATCCTCTCTATGCTGGGGCCGAGGGAGGTCTATTCTCTCCTTTGCTGCTCCTGCCGATCCATCAAGGGCATCTCTCATTTGAAGCCACGCGTCATTTTTCTTGATGTTGGCTCGTTTTTTTTTTTTTTCTCTATTTTCTTGTCCTCCAATCGGAGCTGAGGCTGTTTAAAGGCTGTTGACATTTGATGGATGAACTCATCCCTCTCCTTACATGCACAAAAGAAAGAAGGCTATCGGGGAAATCAAGTTAAGGCAGGAAAATTGGCATACATGTTTACCTTCAGTAAAATCACCTGATCTGTTATCAGATTGCTCTGCTACCCGCTCTCATATTTTTGTAACCCCGCTTGGCATGCGTGACAAGGGTGCTGCATGGCGCTGCGGCGTGAACACTGTGTGTGCATGAGTCAGAATTGATGTAAATCAACTCATTAAGAGTTATTTATTTCAGTGTCGGTTTTGGTCAAACTTAGGATGGAATTGTTTTGGACTCAGCTGGGAGTAATGATCACTTCTTTCATTCAACTGTATTGCTGCTACGGTCCACGGACCTCAGTGGTTGTGACTATGAAAAGCTTCTGCGAAAATATTCATAAGCCTTTGCTTTTATTTATTCATTTTTTCTTTTTTTACATTTTAATCCATGTCGTGTATTCTTATTCTTATAATGCTTTTCTAAGGCTACTTATGGAATTATGTCTACTTATACAAACTGAAGACCCTGGGTATGAGGTAGAGGGGGTATAGAAATATTATTGTTTCCAAAATGGGGATAAAATGATGGCAAGGCGAGTTTATTAGTATTTTCCCTTAAAGCGATGGGAGGTGTCATGGCAAGATCAGTATTTTTACTATAAGAATTACAGATGCATTTGAGTTTGACAAAACACATGTAAATCAAGCATGTTTCTAAAGTGATTAAAACAAACATTACTGGTGAACATGAACGTTTTATACTATTAGAGATCATCGGAACCTGTCTATTAATGAAAACATTAGTCAATCGATGTGGGAGTGACGGCAGGATCCAGACCTGTGGCTTGACTTTGGTCTTGCAGCTACGGTGGAGTCTTCACCGCTGAAAGCCGAAACTTTTCACATGTTTCTACCATTCTCTACCATTGAAATGGTCCTTAAACTACAGCAACGAAGGCAGAGTTGTTATGAAAGCCTCCTGTTCATTTGAGTCGAATATTACAGAGCACAAAGTGTGATACTACTGGGCTCGTGCTGATGATTTTAATGTGTGAAAATAGAAAGATGGTGAGAAACTCGTTAGTTCTTGTACAGTGGCTGTTTAAACAGGCTTTATTTGCGTCATCAGCCAGGACAGGTGCACAGGGCTGATTGACATTTGTGTAAAGTAAGGATTTAGTCATCTACAAGTCCTCTCACTTTTTCCCTCTTTTAATCAAGACTGTGGGCCGGCTTTGGTCCGCTGTTCCTGTCTGTGTTTCATTCAGCCTGCTTCTATCTGGCTCTACATCCTCCTGGAGCCTCGGCCGGTGTTTGCTGAGTCTTTGTTCATAACTGTCTTAGCATCCTGTGTTTTCTATGACTAACCAGCATAACCCCCTATATAACAACACTGAAAGTTGCCTAATGTCTTCCGTTTTGATCCATAACATTCACCCTTACACGTTTACACTCTGCTTTCAAATCTTTTACTTAATACACTTTGAGTTAATTTGCAGTAACTTATACAGTGTTTGCTCCAGTTTTTTCTGTACAGTCCTTGTTAAATCCTTTCTCTTCATAGCTTTGTTACCTTGTAATTCTTGCTTGTATATTATATTTATGTTTCCCTTTATCGTAATTCTACAACTGCTACACGTGTCTGCTATGTTCACGCATGTCCTTGCATCCTGAGAAAGGGAATCCCTACTTTGTGTATGTTTTTTGCTTATCTGGTGGTAATAAATATTTTTTCATTAAGCATACCAGCTTTTACCAATGTATGCGTCGCGCTTTGAAATAAACTGCCATGTGTGGTCGTCGCATTTCATATTAATCCCATCTGATCATAAATCACAAATATCAGTAAATCCAATAAATCACACAGGGCATATAGTCTTCTCCACAACTGCATATGGAATCTACTTCAACCAAAATAAAACAAACAGCAAACTTGTAACATTTCAAATAATCCCATTCCTGCATGCTATGTAGAAAACCGATTTAGTTTCCATGCAAAGCCTCCATTGGTGCCTTGGAACCCAGTCAAGAAGGTTGTGTAAGGGCCCTTCTCTTGGCATATGATGGATGAACCAATGTAAAAAAAAAAGAGGAGGGGGTAATAAAACACCACAACACTGAAGATATATTTTTTGCATTCCAATGATTTGAAATTGTTTCCCTCCCCGGTGTGTCGATCTCTGCCACCTAGTCGCCCGATGAGCGAGCACTATCTGAGGAGAGAATTTATGCCTGCATCATTTGGCAGTTTTTCTTTGTGATAGCAAAGATATGAAAAATGTGTTGCTGTAAGAAAGCAATTTATAATTCTTTTTCCAGTAGGGTTCCTGGAGAAACACTCTGATGGAGGAGACACAGAAAATAATAATTAGATAAACAGAAATGTGTGACACGTTCAACACTCTCCCTCTTTGTCTCTCTGCCAGACCCGCACACAGCTCTGGGTCTGTGCTCCTTGCAAAGATTTTGTTATGAATCCCGTGTATTTTGTTCTGATGCGCAATTCACCCGTATTTTTCGACAGCCTCGATGAGCCATGCCGGTTTTTCCTTCCCCTTCTTTCCCCACCTCTCTACGTTACGTCCGGTTTAACTGGGAGGCTTTTTTTTTCTTCATTTACTCCTCAGCGATGCAGATATTTTGCTTTTCCCCACAGGGGTCAACGTGCACAGTCGCCCTTTGCGGGGGCAGTAAAGGGTGCGAGGACAGACTCAAGGACACCGTGATGACATTGGGTGAGGACTGCTGTGGCATTCAAATAGTTGGAAAATGCATTTTCCTCCCAGTTGCGGTGCTTCATGCCCCTCTCCTCGGCCTTGTATACGGCCCCTTCATCGCAGGAGCGAGGCCCCGGCTGCCAGTGTAATATAATCATTCACCTCCCTTAGCAATTACAGAGCAGAAAGTAACACAGAGCGAAAGAGAGACAGAGAAAATGTGAAATCTAATACAATCTCATTTGAATTGTGGACGTCTGCAGCGCTGCAGCTGACGCTTTAGTTGATTCAAAATCACATTTGTTGGCGGGTGTTGTCCTCTAACATGGCTTCAGTCCATATTTTTATTATCTTGACGGTATGGTTAAAAGCGTGGTGACACCCTTGTTTCCATATCAATGCACACGTCTATCGGTACACATATCTATATCTATCTATCTATCTATCACAAGTTCGTTACAGTTTTCCCCTCTCTTTGATCCTAATTTGACCCATGGACTCAGAATTAGAAATGCATCCCAGCTATTGATTAATAACACTGATATGAAGGGTTTTTTAGAGTAATATATAATAAATCGAATGAATAATTCATGTAAAATAAAAAAGGGCATCCAGCATCACATCTGAATCAGAGCCTGAAATGGGCAGACACACACACACACACACACACACAACTCAACATGTTGTAGAGTCTCTCAGATCGAGCGCAGGGTTCGATAAACTTCGCAGTTACACAAGTCATAAACCGATGATGCCGATGATGTCTGAGATTTTTCTTGTGCTGCTGCTGCCGCCGAGTTTTATTAATAAACCGTGGTGAATTTGCTGAAAGTGCTCATTCAACTTTTATGTGATATGAGAAGCAGCAGGGAAAACAAGATGAGGCTTTGCTGCCATAAATTTGAAATAATTTGAACCCAGATTCATTATCTATTTTATTTTTGTGTGACTTTATAAATGAATATAAATGGATTATTATCTGTAAGTTTGGTTGACTCTATTAGAATGGAAGGGAACTAATCATTTTGATATTTATTGCCTCTGACTGGATTCACGTTTACTTCCCGTGTTCATGACTCCAAACGGGAGATAGAGTCTACAAAAATTCCCACATGTCCTATTACCTATTACCCCTAGAAGCCTGGCGGGTTTTCCTCCGTCAACAGCACTTTGGAATGAACTCAACATGCCAGGAATGCAGCATTAGACCTCAGCTGGAGAACGATGATTCATAGCATTTGGTATATTACTACATTTGGTGGACTGTTAGGGGTAATTCCCACCACATGGGCGCGATTCTTTAATCTTAAATTCCTGGCGTTTAGACACGTTACGGCGATAGGATGTTCTCGTCTGTGTCGCAGTACAGCCAGCCGGCATGTAAACGAAATAATAATGTAACAACAACCGTAATAACAGTAGTTGCACCACAGAGCTTGCCTGACTCAAGCCTCCGGTGAGATCAAGTCAACAAGGCCACTGTGTTTCTTCTGTGAAACTCCGGGGATTTTTCTTTCTTTCTTTTTTTTGTGTGTATTGGCCGGATGGGCCCGACTCAGCCTTGGTGCCTGAGTCTTGCTCACCTAACGATCTGGGCCCGACTGGAACAAAATGGCAGCCACTCACCGAACAGGCAGCGTGAGCATTAGCACACTGATAATGATCCCACGGATGGCCGCACATGCCCACACACACACACACACACACACACACACACACACACACACACACACATACCTGTCTATGTTGTATGTGTACACAGACGCACGCACATGCCAGCAGCAGAGCCACAAAGCACAGCGGCTCGATCGTGACTGAGATGCAGAGAAGGAAGGAGCAGAAGAAAAAGCGAGGGAGAGAGACGAAGAGAGAGGCCGAGAGAGAGTGGGGATGGCAGCTGGTGCTTCCCACCAGCCTCCTGCTGTCTGATTTCTCTCTCCGTCTTCTCTCTTTATCTTGGTCTTTCACAGCCTTATTTCCACCGTTCATTGCCCCTGCACTTTTAGGCTTTCATTCACCATTAAGCTAGAATATCTATCTATTTATCTATCTTTCTGTCTGTCTATCAGGACAAGTGGTTGCAAAATGAAAGTGAAGCACTCATACTTCTGTCACACACAACTCTAAATTTAGCTCCCGCTGCAATGCAGGTGACAACCGAAAGCCAGAAGCAATGCTCTCTCTCTCTCTTTCTCTTTCCAACACTCATATACACTCACACACACTCACACACACACACACACACAGCCTAGCTGCCAGCAGAGTGAAAAGAAAGCATCCCAGCTGTTTCTATAGAAAAGTGAAAAGGCACTTCAATCTGCCAGCCTCCGTCACCCTGGTGGCCGTCTCACCTCCTTTTTCTCTTCTCCACTCGGAAAAAGGTTACAGGTGCCACAGGACTCAAGAGCAGCCATCATGCTTCATTTCCTTTCAGACTTATCTTAGTTACTGCCGTGATATACGTTGTTTGCCTGTATGGATTTATGACATGGCCAAACGGCCAATTGGCCTTTGGGCAATGCGATAAAATAAAGAAACCAGAAACTAAAGGGATTATGTGCCTGAACTGCTAATAAAATGTATGTATTTTTTATTTCCGTCCCACATCCTCAGCCGCCTGCGAAGATTCTTTGGAAGTACAAACCTCTCTCCTTTTCTGCTCCCCTGTCTCTTCACCTCTCTCTGTTTCGCTTTGACTCTGTCACTGTGCCAGATTAGTGACTGAAAAGGTACAATTTTCAGTGGGTCCACAAAGAGGAGGAGGTAAGAGGATCTGATTAATGCACATTTCCTCTTTATCTATTCATGACTATTTCCTGGAGTCTATTAGAAAGACATGACTTATTCAAGTGGAGGTTTTGATTGAAGTTCCGTCTGTCTCGGCAGTTGACTTTCCATCTTTCATTTTCCTATCCCCCTCCTCTTCCCTGTCCTTTTCTGTGGGTCTGATCTCTGTCCTCCCTACTTCCCTCACTTTGTTCTTTAACCCCACCCTGCTCTCCTTTCATTCTGGAGTGCGTCAGTTGGATTGGATGTGACAGATTATATCCATTCGGTACCACTTAGCTCAGACTGGTTGTATGAGAGTGAGGGCTTTGACCCTCCATGAACCAGTGATGAGAGATGGTTTGGTTGTGACTGTCATCTATTATGGATCTGGGGGGAAATGGTGTTGCAATGATTTAAGTCCAGTGGCCTGCCTGCCTGCCTGCCTGTGAGGTCCTGATTATGTATTCACAGCACTGCAGGACTATTTTAGGGAGCCAAATAGCTCTGCTCAGTTTGAGAGGTTATGATTCTAAAAAGTGGCTTAACGTTATACATCACTCCAGTTCCAGTTTTTCTCCTTTGTCCAAATGCATCGCTCCCAACTGTGGCTTAGACTGCAAATGCATAGACGCAGCGATCACGGCTTCAGACGGACTCACTGAACTCTCAGTGGGTTCTGGTTCTCTTCACACGATCATCTTGGTATCACAGCCGTGTTCTCTAAGTCAAGACTCAACTGTTTGAGGGCAGGTCGGGGTCAAGTTGGCATAAGCAAAGTGCAGGACAATTCCCAAGTCTATCAGGTCTCTGAATGCTGCATAAAGAGCAGGCAAGTGGGAGGAGGAGCTTTTCAGGCGTCATGGGTTCATCATGAGTCCAATTTATTTTTTCTGCATAGGTTCTGCATTGTGTTGTGTTTTCTTTCCTCCTGCTCTCTCTCTCTCTCTCTCTCTCTCTCTCTCTCTCTCTCCCTCTCTCAACCCAGCCAGTCGAGGCAGACGGCCGCCCACCATGACCTGGGTTCTGTTCAGGGTTTCTACCTGTTAAAAGGGAGATTTTCCTTGTAACTTTCGCCAAGTGCTTGCTCACGGGGGAACGCTGGGTCTCCGTAAATTATATTATAAGGAGTGTGGTCTGGAACTGCTCAATATTAAAAAAAAGTGCCCAGAGATAACCTCTGTTATGATTTTGTGCTATATAATTAACACTGAATTGAAATGGATTGAATAGGTCAATGTTAGGTGACTGGCGGTTGGAGCACTTCCAAGAAATGGAAGGTCACGGATCTCTCCCGGTTGAATCATCAGATAAGCATCTGCATTCAAACATATCCGGTTCTTTGATGAAAAGCCAAAGTTACAAGCCTGTGTATATAAAAACTAAAGGGGAGAAGTAGACTATGGTTTCCAGTAAGGAATCCAACGGGAAGCATTTAACCACCACGCTAAAACTTCCACTGTTGCTACCAGCTAAAGGATCCTGTTATTGTAAGATGAATGAGTGATGAGTGATTAAGATGCTGTTTTGTTCTCAATTGCAAAAACAAAGAGCTCTGAATTTGCAACTGCCTTGTGCTAATCACACTAGTTTTGCAGTCCCTAATTTGCCATGAACAGCTAATATACAGACTGTATGAAGATTGCCAGTTATTAACCTGCAGTATCATTGAATTATTCAGTAGGCTTCTCTGTTTCAAATGTTGAGCAAACATGTTTTTATAAGAGCTCGGAACATGGAAGCAGTGCCTACATCAGTTTGACTATGTATTAAGAGCTGGCCTAAATAAGTCATTTGTTGTGTTTTTTGTTTTTTTTCTCAGAGTGAAAGTTGGTGGACTTGTGAGGAAGCCTTTGTAACAGTAAGCATCTGATGTTCCTTTGAGCTACACCCTGCATGGAGCCCCGGGGCCACGTTTCTGCACGCAACATGAGAACTTCCCTCAGGAGCAAATCAAGTATCACTGAAAGAAACCAGATAACAACTTTTAGACTATTGGTTCTCATCATCTTGTGAGATGTAAACTAGACAGGCAGTACTTCTAAGTCCAGTCCCTCCAGTGCGCCGGAGAGGAAAAACTTAGCTCCAGACAGCACTGAAGATGACCCTAGCTGCCACTTATTTCAAGACATGTCTGGTAAATGTATAACCCACAGTTGGGAGAGCTTGCTAATAAGGACGATGCGCTCCCTTCGTCTTGGAGACCTGGAGTGAAATTATCTTTTTCCAGTGGACTTTGCCACCGGATTAAGATGAGATAGACTTAATTGCCACACCGCCTGGCAGCAGGGAGTCATGGTAAGAACATCAGTATAAAGCCAAGATTATTTAAAGCTTACAGCCGCAGCCACAAAGTGTATGTAGATCAGTGGGGTCAGTGAACCATTATCAGGCCTCGTTCCCAGACGACAATTTCCAAGTGCGTGCTTTCACCGGCCTTTATGACTGAAATGCTTAGTCTGAGGTCTGTGTTCTTTCTTGAGACGCAGAAAGACATTATGCATCAAAATAAAGTTAAAGTTAAATCAATTAACTGAACGCCAGCCTACTTTCTCCCAACTTTTTCCAAGGAAACAAAGTTGGCTCTATCTCTCGCTGGCTGCCAGTGCTGCTGGGAGCCTTTAGGGACAGTAGACGGTCTGTGGGCAGCACAGGGAGGCAGATGGCCCTCAATCCTATTACACAGCTCCTTACACAATCTATTACAAACTCTCTCACTTGCATGTGCGCACATATGAAATACAGCATGCGCACACGCACACAAAATGCAGCCATCCCTCTTTCTTTTCAGTGCTAAAGTTGAGACCGCGCTTGTCAGAAAAAAAACAAAAGCCAACAAACAAAAAAAAGATATAGTTTCGTTTTTTTCCCCCAAATACTTAAAACAACTTATGTTTACAATTTTTTTTATTTTGACACTGGAAACTGCAGCTTCTCGTCCTGTCTCCTACCAACGGTCATCGTTTTTTTTTAGTTTTTTTTTTTAACCATGACCACAATCTTTTCTGAAAACTTAACCGGACCATAACAGTAGGAGCGGCAGATCACAATACGCCCCTGTAAGTTATTTTTGGAGCAGCCTATGTCATTTCAGATGGCACCGAAAAACAACTAGTGTAGCCAACATCCTATATATACCATTCAGCTCATTTATCTTGAGAGGTGTCAACCCTTTCTACACAAGGGTGGAAAGCAAGAGAGAGCTACAGCTGCTGCAAACTTGATAGCTTGAGTCATCACTACGTGGTGCATAGACTGAAATCTCCAGCCGTCATCCCGACTGTCCTTGCCCTCACAAAACTAGTTACGGGGAGCATGTTGAAATCCCGGACTAACCGGATGGAAGGCAATCTTCTAAGCGACTTGTAAGACAAATTAGGTGAAACAAAGTTGGGTGTTAAGTGACAGCGAACACAATTTGCTTAATATAGAGGGGATGTTTGCCATTAATGTGAATACACAAACCATAAAATAAAAGATGGCACAGTATTTCTTCCTTGCTCACTGATTAGAGTGATGCTATCAGTGCTGTCACTGGTGGCTGGAAGGTATGTATATATATATACATATACACATATATATAGATAGATAGATAGATAGATTTGCATCTTGTCAGTTTCTATTTTCTTCCCATAACCAATTATACAAATGCCTGAGTTACTGATAAGCTCGGGTTCCCATCCTGGACGGTGACATGTCATATGTGGGTCCTCGATCATTAGTTTTCAGTGTTAGAAAAAAGGATCCATTACTTTATTGCCTGTTTTGCTTTCTGCTAATTGCATATACGTTTCAGTCCCTTTTGTTTGCAAAATCAACTCTCCTACTAATGAAACTTGTAAATACAGACATTAACACTCTTTGCATTAGACAGAAGGCGGACCGTCCTGTTGAACATGTATGAGTAAAGATTGGCCACGGAGTCAACACAATAATAATGACTCATGTAAAGAGGGAGTGTACTCAGTGCACAACTGTTTGACTCTGCTGAACAAGTGTTGCCCGTCAATTTGTGGAGAGGCGATATGTGTACACAGCTGTACTCAAATGATAGCCTCTTATGCCTGTGAGCCCAGAAGCCGGAGCTACTTAGACGCCCCCTCCACATATACACATTATGCCCAGGCCAGAAAACATGAAAATAGCTATGAGCCTCTAAATGTAGCCAAAATGCTCATATTCAAATATGCCATTAGAAATAACAATGGTTCAACATTAAAAGTCATTTTTATGGGTCCCCCTAAATATGTGTGTATATGTATATATACATATATATATATATATATATATATTGTATATAGTAGTAACACACTAGAACGGACAACTAAACAAAGGCTGACTACTGTATGTCTATGAAAATCATTGGGAACATTTTTGTCCTTTCATTTAGCAAAAGTCAATTTCTTTTTAGAGCTCCAAACTTAATTCAATTTGGAGTTCATTAACATAACACTGTCATTATTCATGATGCATTACATTGACTGATTGGTAGTACTGTTGGCCCCATCCCCTCCCTTTATATTACATTTCTAAGCCCAGGTTTAAGCAGCTGATACGGACCCCGAGTCAGAAATGTTGAGGGACAGCTCGCAATGGCGTGATCGAATGGTCAAATTTCATGCCAAAAACACGAGGGGTACCTGCTTCGTGTTTCATCAGCACGCACTACCTGTGAAATCTATCCCTACGCTTTCTCTTACAAGTAAAAAGGTAAAGTGTAAAGTAGAGTAGACTGCGGCTGCCAGTTTGAGGCTCATGAATGGGTACAGCTAGAGCAAATGCACCTATGGGCAGAGGTACATTACTGGATTCACTGTAAACAGAAGCTGCTGGTTTACACAACAGACGTCAGTGCATTAGCCATAATCAGAAGCTAAAGCTCACAGGCAGGTGCAAGCTAACTGTGCAACTGGAAATTGTGCAAAACACGGTTTTGTTTCATTTCCCTGTTCCTTCTTTAATCACGCATTTTTTTCCCCCTTCTTGTCTTTTTATACCCCCCCCCTTTCACTTTTTCCCAGACCCAGTGAGAAGTCAGGCTGGTTAAAGACTGCCGGGAGAACAGATGGTCCCTTGTTTTACTTCTTGCTCTGAACGCGGTAGGAGGAGAACAGCAGGGACAATGGGAGAACTAAGGAGCAGTCGAAGGTACAGCAAGCACATACCATAGCATCCACTCCACAGGCAGAAGACTTAACTGTAAGAGATGGTGTCCACAACACCTGCTATTACCGAAGCAACGGGAGGCCACAGGACTACAGTCACAAAAGTACCAATTTGTCAATCATGGCGTGAGACACAGAGGCTTAATGGCTTGCTTTGAGGCTTTATGTTCCATTGAGCTCCATTAATGTTTCACCAAACCTTGCCACGTGGGTATGAGTTTTACCAATTATGACAGGGAAAATGTTTCATACCATATTTAGGAAGGTTAACTCTCTCCCAAAGTGAGACATTTAAGGCACTAATGAGTAGTTTTAGCCCTTCTGGATCAGTGGTAGCACTGAGGTTGTTTAAACACGCCCCAGGTATCTTGCCTTTTTATTTGAACCGCACAATGGCCATGCTAAAGTTTAATTTAGTTATGGATGCATTAGTTTAAGGATTGTTGAGTTAAAACACACGTATTTTACTATACAAAGTTTCTTTGCGTTTCCTCACGTTTGGTTAAAAAAAAGGCACATTGTTTTGTGACACTGATGCAAGCCACACACAAATGCTCAACTGACAAACCTCACTGGAATGAATGCGTCACATTAATGATTGTCCTAACGATGGAACTTTCTCTTTCACTTTGAGGGGTATTCAGGAGTTTATCCAGGCCAAAGGCTAATGGTCCAGCATCTAGCACAGATACCTGCCAGCAAATACAGGACCTGTAATGTGACCCATGCTTTCATCTAAAGTATGACCGTGGCGGATCACACACAGATATACAGACATAAAGTTTTCCATTTTGGGCCCTCTGACGTCCAATATCCACCCTGACAGAGGAAACTCGCCATTACCACTGACCCAGTTGTCTGGTACTTAGGGGAAGACGCTTAACCTCCAAGCAATTTCTTCCTCCATCCATTTATATTTAGAAGTTCGATGCTGCTGTCGAGCTGGAATCAGTCTGAACCGTAAACTTTAAAACACACGTTTATTTTTGGTTGGCTACACTGTCGTGTGAAGTCCATGCTACGCGGCATTGAAATTTTAAGGTGTATGACACGTAACTCTGGCCGGCAGGGTGCAGAGGGATGCCAGTGCCCATGCCCCTGAGATGGATGCAGTAATCCTGCTGACAAGGTCAGGAGACGGGCCATGAGATGGGCACTGAATCTCAACTAGCTCCCGAGGCGCTATTCAGTAGCTGTTGCTGCACTCTGACCTTCATGTAAGCAAAAAAAAAAAAAATCCACATTTGGAAATCAATGGCATATGATTTTTATTTTTTTATCTGTTCTTGTGACACTTACTGTAGTGTTTGTCCTGTAGCCACGTCTTTTCATCTTCCAGCAAGTGGCTTCACCCTCCCTCTAGTTCCAGCCCCACTGTGCATGTGCCCTGATCAAGGGCAACAAGATAAATCAGACCCCTTACTGGCTTCCTACCCCATAAACACAGCCGGCTGTGGTAGTGTAGGTTTTAGAAATAAAGTGAATAGAGATCAAGTTTTCCCCCTTTTTTTTTTTTCTATCTCGAGCTTGAAGTTTAGCTAGCCATGGAGTGTCTGCCTTTGTTCTTGGTCTGACACGGTGGAGTACCTTAGACATCATAACTGCCCACGGTGTCCACAACTGACCCATACACTGGTAAAACTCACACATGAGGGGTTTGAGCTCAGTCAGGCACCAAAAAAGATCAAAGCCTTAGATAATTCACTATTTCCAAGGTTTCACCTGAAGAAAATTCCGCCTCTGTAACAGGCAGATGGCTGAAGCAGCGCAGAGGTGTGTGTGGCCTCTGGTCAGAGCTGTGCTGCACCCCTTGACGCAGCACAGCTCAGATAAAAATGTAGCAGCCCTCCGACGCCCTTGCCTCCCCGGTCCCTAACGGTAAAAATGTTCTTTAGAGCCTATTCCTGAACAAAGAGCAAACCTTCACAGCCTTGTCTGCTGGTGAGTTTTCACATTTGGACCACACACACACACACAACATCCCGGTGAGAATGAATGTTTTTTTTGTTGTTTTTTTTTACATAGTTAGAGTCAGCACATATGATGATGATGCCCGTTTCAAAACTCTCCTCAAAGCTCAGCGTGAGTTTAGGAAACAGACATGTCAGCAGCAAGTCAGATCTGTTGATAATCCTACAACAAACAAAGCAAGAGGCGTTTTCGATTTGTTAAGCAGATATTTGAGTCGAGCACGGTTGCCATGGTTACCGTCTCTCACCTCAGCATGGGGTGGAACGTGCTTTGCTGGTGTGTTTCTCATTCTTCTTACCCTGTGCTCCGTCCCATTCACACAACACACACAAAATGAGAACATACCGTGTGTGAGAGAGAAGGACTGAAATAAAATGTTCACCGTGAGAGAACGGAAGAAGGGACACGGTGAATTCTGGGACGAGTGCCTCATTCTGTTGTAGGTTTAACACGATTGCTCATCTGATTGTGCATCGGGAACACTGATACAGTTTTCCTGTGATGCTCTGATCATCAACACACACACACACACACATGCGCACGCACACACACACACACACACACACACACACACACACACACACACTGTCCACATCACTAAAACAACTTCTGATTTGAATAATATAAACTTAATACAAACGCAAAAGACACATGAATCAAACTAAAGCTGAACATCAGGGTTGAGGGAAAATAAATATTTCCTCAACCTCAGACACCAATTGACAGCCATCCTGGTACTATACACACTCCCCTGGCCAGCATTACACACACTCACACACTCACACATACCCGTCTTCACTCGTTTCATCCTCTCTGAGACCCACTTTCTCCCTTTATTCAGGTACTCCTCCTCCTCTCTCTCAGTTGCCTCTCTTGTGGGAGTCGAGGAACAATAGATGATGAATGAGAGGAGTCACGTAAGCGATGTGAATCGGACAGGTCTGTATTTATAGTGGCAACCCACTCTCTCCACCACCAGGTACTCCAGCTTGGCTAGTGTGGTGGAAGGAGGAATCGGGTGGAATGGTGGCAAACACACTAAGTGTTATTTCACTTGAAACTGCTCTGTGGTTTCGTAGGATTCTTGATTCTTTAAAGTTGGTATTTTAAAATAAAATTCGCCAGCTTAGAAGTAAAATACATTGTTTATCATTGTCCTCTTAGACACTTTTCTCACCTGGTGCCCCTATTGGCAGGATGTTATCACTTGTCGATGCAGTCCTATGGTCACTGCTATGATGACCTAAACTTGAACTTAAACCTTGAAAAAGGTTCGATTAAGTTTAGGTTTAGGGAAACATCGTGAGCTTGGGTTTATAATGACTACTGGGTTGAAGTTGGGAGATAATCCCGGTCAGAGTTAAAAGAAACCAATGCTGACTGTTGGCAGGGAAAGGCAAATCGTCTTTAAGATGATTTAACTGCCGAGCTGAGCTTCTGGGGTATTGTTTAAACAGTATACCTGCCAGCCAATCAAAAACACTTTCCAGGGTGGGCGGGTGGGCGGGTGGATGGATCCAGATCCGACGCTAGGTACACGGACATCACGCACAGTGCGCGGGGCACCAAGCGTCGGAGGGGGCACCCAATGATGGCTGCTTATCAATCAGAATGATCATAATGATGGATTATTTAGATTTAAGATGAAGCACAGCTACAACAGGCACCATCAGACCACTACAAGCAATAAAACATAATTCGCATAATTACCCCAAAGAAATAAAATGAATTATGGCGCCTACCTCCCCCACCCCCCTGTGGTTTGCGCCTGCCCTGAAGCTTGATGGTAACACTGCCGCGACGGTCTTAGAAGGAATATCCCAAAAAGGCAACAGGAGTCAGGGGCAGGGAAAAAAGAAGAAACTGCGGGATGACGTTCGTGCATCGCTTGCAGGTAGTATTTGAAAATCTGCTGTGGTTTTTTTTTGTATTTTTTTTTAATATCCTTACCACCGGCCCTGTTGAGCTTCAGCCTGGTCCTGTATGGCTTATGGTGAGAGAGTGGCAAAGGTCACGAAACCTGCTGATGTGGGGCCACAGAATGACGTTACTCATGCAGATTGGATACAAAAGTGAACCTTTATCTTGTAGCGGGATTCTATCCACATCATTTTACTTTCCGTTTGTAGGGTAGGCACCTGCACAGGCTCGTCAGCGCTCTCTACAGACGTACGTAAGTAGCACATCACGACAATTAAATCCTGTAGACACAAACGAACTGGTCCTGTACTGATCTCGTTGCTCTTGCTATCCAGAATGTTTATAGAAGTAGTATTTAGAAGACAAGTTAAACGTTGTCTTTTTATAACCTTTCTTTTTATATAGGTTTTTTTATGCATTTTAAATTGATTGATGATTCATGGATTATGTTTTATTTACGTCAAGGAATTTAAGGCCTTGGTTACGCTGTAACTTACTAATTGTGTCAGGTTTGAATAATAATAAGCATGCATAATTGTTTGATTAATGTATTTATACATTAATCATATTTGTTCTATTTTGTTTTTAAACCTTTAAGCCATCTTTGTTAATGCCCAGTTGTGTTAATTCCTGAAGTTTGAGTATTCTGAAAACATATTTAATTCTGCATGCACTGAATATGCTAATTAATTTCCCTTGTATTTCCAAATGAATGCGGGATCAGTGCTGAAATTCGTGCACGGAGGGACCCAGGACCGAGAGGGAGAAGCTGACCATCAACCATCTGGTTGGGTTATGCAAGAGACACAACACACAACCAGGTCTAAAGACTCGGGAACAGTACCCAGCCCCGACCAACACCCGTTAACCAGTAGTCCAGGTTTCCATGATAAATATCACACAACCATCAGTTCTGACGGCGCAGCAGCTTCAGCACTCTCCAAATATTTGTGTGTGTGTGTGTGTATGTGTATGTGGGTGTGTGTGTGTGTGTGTGTGTGTGTGTGTGTGTGTGTGTGTGTGTGTGTGTGTTGGGGGGGTACGACAAAGCAATTTCGCTTAGGGCAAATAGTGGCCCTAAATAGATAGATAGATAGATAGATTCTCCCCATCTCTCTCTCCCCCCCCTCTCTCTCCCTCTCTCTCCCTCTCTGTCTCACACACACACACACACACACACACACACACACACACATAAATTGAATGGGAACCTCGGGAGAATCAATTTCCCAGCTGAGAGTATGACTGAGTGTTTCAGCTGGGCTTAGAAAGCCCATTACTGCTGGACACGGGGAGCCGGCCAGGCACCTCGCCCAACCCCGTGTGTGCGCCTATATGTGCACTTCTGTCGCACCTGTTGTCAGAAGTACTTCAAAGCTCTTTCCGTATGTCGGTGCGCGCACACACACGCGCTCACGCACACACACACACACACACACACTCATCGATGCCCATGACCCGGGAAGAGTTTCCGGATAAATTGGTTCCGTTAGGTCACTGAGTCCCTTGGAGAGTCAACTGAAATCAGACCATCAGGCTTGACAGGAGCTGATTTCATGACCACTACTCCGTGAGGCAGTCAGTCAGCGATGCTGTGTGGATCTCCTCTAAATCCAGGGTGTGAGGGCTGAGAGATGCAGCAGCTTTGTAACAAGCTGTGTGCATCCAAGCCCCTCAGCTAAAAGGTAATTTCAAGTTGTGTGCATCACAATAATTAAAGCTATACTTTGATCTGTAGTTCACTTAATCGTAACCGACATTCTGATATGCATGAAAGCCTTAAAATTGGTATTCATATTAGAGATTGTGATTTCTAATCACTTTAATTAATTTCTCTCTCTTAGGTCAAAACCTTTGAGCTGCATCCTCTCCTGGCTCTGTCTAGTAGGAATCCTGTAAATTGTAAGATCTGGTCCTTACAAAAACTCCACTCCAACGCCTACCGCATTAAACGCTGGATACCCATACAACACAGAGTGTATAACGCTTGTGGAATTTTGAGACACAAGAAAACAAAGCGACAGGCAAACGGCTACCAATCTTCTCCTTGTTCAGCGGTATTTGCCAGAATCCCAGTGTAATCCTTTAAGAGGTATATTTTGTATATTTCTTTATATGTGGTGATCACTTCAGGTTCAGTTACAGATAAGTTTTTATTGGCGTGGGATTCATGACAGAGTCCGTGTAGCCTGAACAAACTAGTGAAAAGTTTCTACAGGCTCCAGGAGTAATGCATATTTCTGAAGCTGTAGCTTTGTTGTTTCAGGCTTATGCTCTTCAACTGTACTTTTTGTGGAAAAATCTAGAAACAGTCAGTCAAAGGCAGATTAATATCCCGTGTTTGATATGTTTGGCCTCTAGTCCAGAAGGCTTCAGTTCCACTGATTTGTGAGAAGTCAACGCCTTCCTTCAATTCCCCACCATGCAGCAGAACTGACAAGGCCTTTAGCGCAAAGAGTGGAAAATAGGTCACAAGCAGTTGTGAAACTAGATATTGTATCTATCAGATGAATGTGACACCTCATAGACATGGCGTAGCTTGTCTTCTGAACTTTATTATTGGCAATTCAATTAGAATGAGTTGTGTAAAGAAGCGGAGGTGACCAATAAAAAAACCCTTCCCTATCACTGAGGCACATAGTGCCGGCAGGGCATCTTCAGAGTAGCCCAACATAGCTGGCGGAGACTTTTGTCGCTGTTGCTTTTTTCAAAGATAAATCACAATGTCATTTCAGTCAGAAACTTCAGGGGCCTGACCTGCTACTGTTGCTCCGATTCCACGAGCACAAGCTCTGTGGCAAATGCTGCTTTACCGCAGAGGCCGCTTTCTCCGGCGATTTGTGGATTTCACGCCAGTCCCGCTCTACGGTGCCGAGTGCCGACACAAAAGCTCCCCCAGCAGAGGCTGTCAATCTTATTTCATGACACGCTCTACCTGGGTATTAAATCTTATTTTAGTGAAGCCGAGCTTAGCCTTACTTGCTTTTTTCTTAAGCATCACAAAGTACATACATTACATTTCAATGTTAACCAGAGCACCGGCTTGTGTAGTGGAGATAACAGGGTTTTAAATGAACTAATTTCAGTTCTGACTTAGAAACTGTTCAAGTGTTGAAATCTTTTAAAACATAATAATGAAATACCTATGCACTTGTGTGGCTAGGTTTTCCGCACAATGATTACGGCAGCACACGGACGGAGGTTCATTAAAAGTATATTGTGGATTGGTAGTTGGTGTTTTCCAAGCAATTCTCTGTCTCTTCTCCGATCAATTCCTATAACCTGTGAGAGCTAAATTCCCCCCGAGGAGCTCCTGCCCCTGAGACAGAGCGTCCAGGCAGTACTCCAGAGATGCAATCCATTTTTATCAGTCTGCCCAGACCATTTTTTTCATGAAAAAAAGAATAAATAGGGCTGTTAAGACCTTATGGCTTTCCTCTTAAACTACAACAAATAGACAGAGCAGTATAGGATAACTACCGAGAAACTGTGTGAATTGTGAAATAGCTCCAAAGGGCAATTGTGGCCTCTGCTTTACTGTTACGGCTTTCTGGGGGGAACGGGACATTCAACTGATTTATAAAATACCATCTCATTTTCTGCTTGTCGAAAAGCCTCCTCATATCACTTACACAAGTCTACGTTTTTTGTGCCTCTGTTTGCCTGATGCCTTCCTTCTCCGTGTCAGGTCCCCCCCTCTCGCCCCCCCCGCGAAAAGCGCACGTGCGATTTCGTCTCTGGGTGCGGCTGACACGAAAAGCAAGCCTTTCGTGGACGGGACCGGATCGATGGAACATTTTTGCTGCTGACCTCTCACTGCTGACGGGCCCTCCTGCCAGCCGCCAGCCCTTCCTCTCTGTCTTTGGCTGCCTTGCTCTGTAACCACGCCCTCATCACCTCCAGGACGCCGGTCACCACGGTCTGCTAGGGAGTGACCGTGGCGGCACGGTCTGTTGTGCGACACGCATGGTAGGGAAGAAATGACGTTTTGTGACTAAGGCTGCAGCTAAACATCCTGGTACAATATTTTGTGATTCAAAAATGGAATGATACATATGTGGAGCTGAAAAATGGACGGCAATATCCGTTCAATCAGAGCAGGAGCAGAACGCAGATCTTCACACTTCTAATGCCCGCTTTCTCTTATTTTTTGTAGACCCCGTCCTTTCTTCTCCAGTATCTGCCCCGTCCATTGAGTCACTTGAATGGGAAAAAAGACGCTTTACAACTCAAACAATTTCAGATTTAGTTCAGTTTAAATAGTTTCAACCGAATGCTTGGCACCTAGAGCCTATATGAATCTATTCATCGCTGTTCTCATCTTTCTTCTCGTTTTGTCTGCAGTCATTCAGCCTAAATATCGCCTTGAATTGTGAAATGGAAATGAACAGCAGCATTCATTTCATTTGCCTCAGAAATGTGGTATTTTCTAACTAAGGCCTCTGGAAAGCATCGGGAGGTTTATGAGAACACTGTAATTTCGATGTTTTATTTAAGCCATATTCTTTTATGGCGATTAGGATCTGCCTGTAAACCCATTTTAATTTTGCAAGGAAATATATAAGAAAAAATATCAGAAAAAATGAAATCAAAACACATAATGAAGAAGAAAAAATAAAGAGGAATTTTCTACCGACAAAGTTTCTGCAAGGCCGAAACGATTTTACCAAGTGCTGTTTAGAACCCACGCCAATTTGAAACCCTTTCATACATTTTCAATACCCACTTATTCATATTCAGGGGTCACAAGGGCCGGAGCGCATCCAAGCCTGCCGCGGGAAGGAGTCAAGGAGACAGCCCAGACAGGTCGCCAGTCCGTCGCAGGCCTGCGCTCACACACGTTCATACCAACAGTGTGAAATGAAAGCACGAAATATTTATGAGGATCATAAAATACACATTAGTCCAGAGCTCCCCAGAGGTAACAAACAAAATATGTGTTTTGTTAATATTGCAAGGCACGGATAAAAAAATACTACGGCCCGAGATATTTAACACCATTTCTCAGCAAAGTGTTTGTAATGGGTTTAGCAACTGAGCAA
Source organism: Xiphias gladius (assembly GCF_016859285.1). Classification (NCBI taxonomy): domain Eukaryota; kingdom Metazoa; phylum Chordata; class Actinopteri; order Istiophoriformes; family Xiphiidae; genus Xiphias; species Xiphias gladius. Next base: position 3,510,101 of record NC_053410.1, on the reverse strand, counting down.
AGCACAGAAGTCTGTCTGTGTGACTTACTTCGAAGACAGCAGTTCCCTGCAACTTTATTCTATTTTGAAATATATTCAATTCATTTGCACTAAAAGCCATTTTGATATCACAATAACAGCAGTTAAGTGCCAGATTTGTACATGCACCAAGGTCGGTCCCAAGGAAGCGATAATGACGGAGGTGTGGTGAGGGCGGGGGCCTAATGTTACTACAGAGACCAACGTCATTCCCGTTCTTTGTACTTCTTGAACATCCTTTTTTTTTTTTTTTAATTTATGAAATTTGTGTTCGTGAAAGATATCGTATTCAGGCAAAAACGTACAAATCAAGAGGATACAACAATACGTGAATATACGACATACTTTGCAATAAGCTACGAAGAAGAGTGATATTCCCACTTGCGGGTGATTGACTTTGCCTTTCCAAAGCAGAGGGGTGGAGCTGACACAATTACAGAAATACAATAATGATGAAAATGAATCCTTACTATCATGTGTTTACTTCACAGCAGAAATGCACAGCACATCCAGCCGCTAATGATTATTTACATAGAAAAACGAGCCGAGCTTTACATAATGCATGTCATGATGTACAGTAGTAGTATGACAGAGAGGCAGGAACACACACTGATCACACTCAAACAAGAAACTCTGTGATAACAAGGGGGTGAGTTTTGGTGTGACAGTACTGGAACTCTGTGTGTGTGTGTTTCCGTGTATGTGTCTGTTAGTTGTTTGCACTGTGCAGTGTGCCTGTGAAACAACAACACTGTCATCGCAGTTGTTTTTTTTTCTTTTTTATGCCTGTCAGCAGTGAGAGAGTGATCTCTCTTGGAGAGGCTGAGCAGATTAAGAAAAAAACAAAACAAAAAGAACTGAGAGAAACTGAGAAGGGAAAGGAAAAGTGAAGCACGGAGAGGGAGGTGTAAGTGAGGTGTGAGCCAGTGCTGCAATGCGATGCACGGCGGCCTTGTTAGCACTGAATTTGCACGGTGTGTGTGTGTGTGAGAAAAACTGTGGGTGTGATGCTATGAACATGCAAGACAGTTAAACCAAGTTTATCAGCAGATGTGTCGATGGTTAACTCCTATATGCACACGTATAAATATATTACAAATTAATGGAAATTCTTTGCAACCACTTGCAGAGGGGGAGAGAAAGAGATCCTTTTGTGAATTCTTATTTTTTCACTCTGTCTATTTGTGTATCCGTTTTGTTTATTTACTTTCTTTTTGTACGTACTTTGGCAACATGTTTTTTTTTTCCAGCCGAAACAAACTAAAATTGAACCGAAAGCGAGAATGGGAGAAACACTTTTCTACACATGAATGTTTGCTTGTGTGTGTGTGTGTGTGTGTGTGTGTGTGTGTGTGCGGGTGGCAGTGTGAGCGACATCTGAGAGTAGGAGAAAGAGACAAGAGCTAAATTAATCACAGTGTGGGCAACTTTCAGGGGCGCACACTATCGCTCTCTCTCTCTCTGACACACACACACACACACACACACACACACACACACACACAAATACATGCAGACACACACACGCAGACACACCTTTTTCAAGTCTCCGCTCTGAGTCGCATGGCTTTTCTTTGTGCTGGCTCCGTCAGCAGAGATAAGAAATATTGCGAAAGCCTTTGTTATGTTTGCATGTGAAACGGATTCGGTGTCAGAGGATTGAACATGAGGTGAAAGAAGAAGCCGCCTGATTTTTTCAAACCCGCATTTGTTTGTATCCGGTTATCCAGGTTCAAATCCTTCATACTGGCAAGTTAGATTTTGATTCACTGTTTAAGATGCCAACATGTCCTCCTGCTTTAGACACAAATACATTGTTTAGTCTGTGAATTTCAAAGTCACCTACTATATACGGGGGTTTTCTGATCTGCCACACGAATAGTTGAGGTCTGGCGAAGTTGGAGGCCACTTGCTCATTTGCAGACACAACTGGTGTAAGTTGAGTTCTGGGTGGCGAACTGTCAAAATACGAGTTGGTGTCCCGCTGTGCTCAAACAACAGAAATGTATCTGGATTCGGACGTCACTTTAAACACTTCTGATATATTTGTACATCACCACTTGTTTCCCTTTGTAAATTCCAGCAGTTTAAAGCAAGTGAAATCTGAGGATGCCTGCTTTTGGAATGATTCAGAGAGTTTTTCCTGTATTTCCTATATGGAGAAATAAATAAATATGGAGAAATTCCACATGGACCAAATCATGCATGTTTCTTCGACGGCCATGTGAACCCACCAGCAAATTGTTTCTTTTAATGGGAAATCCATAAACATGTCCTAAACACGTGTCGCCGTTTCAAAGGTACGGCAGAGTGTAGGGGTCGAAAACCCTTGGTTAAATCCCACCCATGCTCCACCCATACAGGCGTTTTCACCTAATTTTGCCTGATTCGCCTCTTTACGCGCCCACGCCGACCCTGGGCGAGTAGACCGAACAGGAGCAGAGGTCTGATCTGCCGGAACGCCTGAAAACAGTCTCTCACTGACTGTTCATCAAAATTACCCAGCCTTACTTAGCTAGCTAAACATTATGGCTAACTTTTAGCTCTGCAGAACACATCATTTATTTGCCTGGATCGTTGAGCTCTCGAAGAAAAGTCAAGAGGAATGAAGGTGAATCAGTAAATTAAGAGCAAGATCATTTCCTTGAACAAGAAAGCATTAGCATCCTCATAAAATGCTTTAAACAGATTAAACAGAAAAAGATGCATTAGCACGTGAACATTATCAACCATTATTCCTCCCCTTTTTTTAGCTATCCAACTTTGGCAGTTTTTTTTGTTTGTGGTGGGCTGCAACAGAAATACAAAATTCTGGCTCTCTTCTTTGTAAGAAGTACAGAACTATACGCAACAAGCAAGGAGTGCCTACTTTTACTTTCAGTCCAAGGTGGACCGGTTGTGTGACGCAAGCCTTCACTGTCTGCAACACTTGCCCCGGGCTTTATCAATGGATTTTGGATCAGCATTGGGTCACGCGTTAAAAGCATACCAACGTAGTTTCACTATTCACTATGGTTTCCCACTCGTGTATGACAGAAGGGATCAATACAGCATTTCTACATGTGTTAAAGCCAGTGTGTGTGAAATCAGATGAATAAAATACATGAGAAATGAGGACGTTGGGAGGATTTCAGAGTGCAGCAGAGCATTTAAAAACCATTCATAATTAGAACGTGCAAACTGTCAAAAACGGATTAAAAGCTCCTGGAATCGATAGAGAACGACAATCTTTTCCCAACAAAATGCGCCGTTCACACTTATGTAAAAAGGATGGGCTCCTACTGGCGTGGACCAGATGCGAGAATTAGTCTTCCTGGTGACACAGGAAGACAAACATGAAGTCCCCCCTCTACTGCAGTCAAGACAATTCCACAGCTGTGCTCTGCGTTTTTGCATCTCCAGGGTAAACATGTGCTGTGTATTATGGTTTGCCTCTGCTGCAGACGAAGAGAAAACAAATGGAGACAGGAGTAAGAGCTCCACCCCGAGATGCATTTGAGAGCAGCTAGCCTTGATCTTTAAATACAATGCAAAGCCCTGTGATAACACAAAAAGGTTAAGGACACAACATCCAGAGTTGTTCACTGGTGAGACGGGCGATGGCACCGTTAATGATGTTTATTATGTAACGTGCGTAGGCGCCGTTGCGCTTCTTAAGTGCCTGTAGCGCTGATGCAGGAGCGCTGCACGTCAAGAACATGACCACAGGCACAAAGCAGCATCGGAAATACGGAACCCGACATGGAATCGTGCACGGCGGCATGACGGTACATTTTTCATAAACAAAGCAAAGGCACGATCGCAGGGCTGTGGCTGCGTGACGTGAAGTTGGGTCTGTGCGTGCACACGTGCATGTGTACGTGAGAGGGTGAGACCGAGAGAGACGTGCACTGTAACCGACCGGGGCTCATTAACCTCTCCACTATGAATAAACAACAACCAAAAAAAACAAAACAAAACAATGGATATACACAGAGAAATACACTGACAGGCACAACATTAAAACTAGTTACTGGTTTCACTCAATCCCACAGTCCCTCTCTCCCTCTGTCTGCTTCTCTCTCCTCCTCTCTCAACCCTCTGCTGAGAGGGCTCATAAATAAAGCAGGGTAAGATTGCAGTGCCTGCATAGTTAAGGGATGCTGGCTGGGAAAGCTCGGGACCTAGTCTACCACATAGGGAGAAGGCATGGACAGGCAGGGTGTGTGTGTGTGTGTGTGTGTGTGTGAGTAGGTACGTGTGTTTGTGGGTAGGTGTGGGTGGGTGGCTGGGTGCCTGTCAACTGTGCCTCCTTTTACAGGTCACATTTTGGATTTAAATGAGCTGCTTTTTTGGGACAAATGATCTGTTTGGCGATAAAACTTCCTACCTACTTAGGTTTAGACAAAGTGAACAAAGAACTGACCTGAGACCTGTGGCAAAAGACCCAACCCAAGCCAGGCCCACATTTATTTTGAGGTTAAGATGATCCTAGTCCCATTGGAAATCTATAGGCTGAGATGCATTTAGGGGAACAGGGTCCTGAAACCTGACCAACCTGACCTGATAAGGTTAGACTGAATATAATTTGGAGCTCACCCCATTTGCATCTCAGGTCAAGTTTTGGTTCCTAGGAATCAAATGGACCCACGAGGACAACTTCTAAATATGAAATCCTTCGTCCACCACTGGCACACCACTCTACACAAATGCTAGTAAAGAGATGACGGATGGATTAAGAAACAGCACCATCATAGTGTAGCAACAGTATCCCTGTGTCAGCAAGACAAACCCCCGTCTGTGATGCAATCTCATTGAATTTTCACGCATGTTCTCTATCTGTCTGCCTTCCGTCTCCGCTTCACAGGCAATTATCTGCCGGGGATTTCACAGTTTGAAGATGCTGTTTGATTAGTTTTGTCTCCGCTGAGTCCAGACTGTACTTTCTGTGGTGACGTACCTATAAAAGCTCATAGTTCCTATTCATTCCTTTAAGAAACAAGGAAGCAGTAACCATGCTTATTTGTTTTTTTTTTGTATTAGCTGAGCTTCTGCTGTACTTCACGTGTCGCTGCCTGTATCAACCTTACTAGGAAAGACAGCTGCGATAATGTTATGTCTCTGATAAGGAGCCACGAGCACACAGCCACACATGCACTTCTACAAGTCATGGTAGAAAGAACTACAGTTTTGCTTTTTCTTTGCAGATTAGGATTTTAGAGCCAACTCGGCTTCGCTCATACTCAAACAGCCATGTTTGCCCTAGTAAACTACAAAGACTCAAACATCACCGAGACAGTTCTTGATTGCTCTACCTTCCTACAGAATTTTGTATTTTATTTCTTTCTCACCTTGTGTTCTAATTTCTGTGCTTCCTTCTATCCTTCCTTTCCTGCTTCAACTAATCCCACGAAGCAACGTTTGGTGATAAGTCAAAAAAACATTTTTTTGACATAACTAACTTAAACCTGGGTTAACTGGTTAAAAAGTCATGTTGCATTTCAATGCATAATTACAACTTGTTTCAGACTGAAATACAAAGATTGATATTTACACTTTTCAACCAGGTTAAGCTCGGATGTACTGGAGAAGTCTTGACTTCTTTCGACCTGTAATTCATCAAATCGTTGCAGGTATCTGAAACTGAACTCTGCTCCTCCTCACCATGAGTCCTTCTGATTTCATTTTGCAGTCGGTCCCTTTAATCTTACTTGAATGTGGTTTTGATTTGCTTGCTCTGCCAAGATTTGCTTGCGATAATTCAAAAATTCAAATTTGTTCATATTTTTCACATTTCTGCATTAATACATTTCTATCTTCATACGTGAATGTATTCATATAAGGGCTCATTGGAAAGCTTGGGATATCTTCCATAATAAATGTACTGGGATAAGATTTACGACACAGGAATGACAAGACTTAACGCTGCAGCAGAAAGCAGTTTGCATCATACCTGCTATCACGCAGCTGCCTTGTCTCGCCGTAGTAAAGCGTAATTTGTGGGTAAAAAGAAGGGAAAAACACATCCGTGGACAAGCGGGGGCTCATTTTGAAGAACAAAAATGTCCACTGATTAAACCAGCTAATGTGTGTCCAAACCGAAGCGACAAAGACAGCGACAGGCTATCCTTTGACATGGTAACCAACGCGTCCAAAACATAGCTGGTGCACACAAAGTCAAGCGATTGCCAAATGATTTGACCAATAATGTTCAGTATTGTTTACATCGCTACACTCCCAGGAGCACAACGGACCAATCAGCGTCTCGCCTCGACCAGAACTGGCTGACCCATGGGCCAATGAATGAAACTCACCCCTAGTAACGATGCATGGTTACGCAAGCCCCACGTGGGTCTCACTGACAGCTAGAAGCATCCAATAACGTGTCTGCAGCACGAAACGATTCACGGATTGACGCCACTAAAGTTGCCCGTCTAACCATGTGTATATAAGCCCATGTGGTGAACAGGTATTAAAATCAGAGCCAGTCAACCGAGAGACAGAAGACATTTTGGCTGAATATCGAGACATGATCGATGATACTATCATGAAACTAATAACAAGAATCTAAGTAATATAATAATATTTTTCATGGTCAGCATAACAATTACATTTTCAGTGCGTGGTAGCTTCTGGGGAGCTTTAGGGGAAATGTTGGGGCTGATTGGTTGAGGTTTGCGCCATGGCTACCTGCTAGCTATGCTCAGTGCTGCGCTCTGAAGTCCTAAGTCAGAGTCACTTCTGTCCTTTAACCTAAAATTGGGTACGCGTAGACATTTTGAAGGTGAGATAACGTGAATTTCCATCTTATAGCCCACGTTATGAGTGTAGCGCTGTATTTGAAATGTGAAATTAAAAAGACAAAAAACAAAACAAAACAGAAAAGGTCTTTTTCTGCGGCTGTCACCGACGTAATCTCAACTCAACAGCACACCTTTCAGAGCTCGTTTCTCCATATATCAGATATTATTGGCTGTGCACACTCTCTAACTGTGTGCTTCATTTAACAAAGTGACAGTTTAATATTAAGTGAAGAAGTTGATGCCCTTTTTCATTTATGTTTGGGGTTTTAAGAGATTATCGGTTAAAAAAAAAAAAAAGTCAGCGGAGATGTCAGTGGCATTACTGACACTGTGTCATAACAGCCCAAAAGCATGTGTGACGTCAATCCAGCAGCTCAGTGTCCCAGTTTGCGCAGTTGAAACTTTTTCCGGCAAATAAGATCGGCCCCTCGCCGTGCAATCTCTGCAGGCTGCTTCCCCAAGGACAAGACAACTCTGACACAGGCCCTCTGTCCCCAAAAAGGACGGATCTCTTTCAGGACTGTTACTAACACCTCTGTGCATAAAGTCTGCAATGCCTATTTTTTCTGTGTCTTTACTCCCTCCCTTGCTGCCTCTACGATTCCAGTGAGGGACTCTCTGCTGCAAGATCCTCTAGAAATTTACCCCCATAGCTATTTTGAAACCGTATCGGACTGACTGGCTTGGCCACTGACTCATTTCTGCCTCATAACTCCCTCATTATGTGACACAAATCAATTATGGATGAAAAAAAAAAACCCTGCAAAGATGCACAGAGGCCCTTTCATGTGTCACACGCCACAGAGTGCCAGAAAAAAAAACACAAAGAAGAGAGGAAGAAGAGAAGGAGAAAAAAGAGGTGACGTGGAGGGTAAGAGGAAGGGTTGAAGTTTGTGTGTGTGCTCGCATATGTAAGTGTGTTTTTCGTCTCAGACAATTCCTCGTGGCTGCCCTCTTTTGCCCGTTAAAAGGAGCAGATCAACATTTTCGGAAACACTCTTTTTTGCTGTAATTTCTGAGAAAGAGCTAGAGTCAGGACGTGGTTAGCCTAGCTTAGCATAAAGAGTTGGAAACAGCTAGTCTGGATGTGTTCAAAGTTAAAAAAAAAAAAAAAAGGTCTTTTTAAATAACGTGTAACAGAAATGTAGGAATGACATTTTATTAATTTAGGGCGAGTTACAAGTTTTAATTAGCTATTGTGTCTTACCCAAAGCAAGCAGCACTTCTATACAGCATACCTGGCTTTAATGAGGGATTCCATATAGTGTCGGCACAGGTTTTGGTTCCGTTTACAGGCACGATGTACTAAACCTGGCAATCTTGCTGTGATAATAGGACTTCCAGAGGATGCACACACCTGTTAGGGCAAGTTGTTGTGCGCCAGAAAGTAGTTCCTGCGCGCATCTCCCCCTAAAACCACATACTGTCCTTTTGAACTTGTGTTTGTTCATAAGGCAGCTTTCCAGGTGTCTGGATGATGGATTCCTGCTAGCGGTTTTTCTCTGCCTTCAGTCTTTATGCTAAGTAAGGCTAAACACCCACAGTCCCATCACCAGCTCCGTACTCAACCACACATACAAAAGATTAAGATCCATCCTCTCATCTCACTCGGAAAAAAAAGTGAATAAGCACACTTCCCATGATGTTGAACTGTTCCTTTAAGGCCCCAGATCTTCTCTTCTACTTTTGTTTGGACCAAATTCTCTCTCACACTCTCTCTATTTTTGCATCTGTTCCTTCACTGCTGAGCTATTTTTGTCCTTCTCTCTCTTTCTGTCTCCGTTTCTCACCTCTCTGTCTTCTCACACACGCTCCTCTGTTACCTACTGTCGGCTGTCTCCGTTCTCCACCTCCATTTTCACACATCCGCCCCTCCTGCTGGGCTCTGCCTGCCTCTGTCTCCTTGCTCTTCTTTTACTATTTGTACTCATTCACTCCCAAGTCACCAAGATTAGGAGTACTAAATTACTGACTTCTGAAATTCTCCTTGAGGATGACTTCTAACCTTTATCGCACGGCTCCGGCTCTGCTGATCTCATAATCTGACCTCTGCAGTGACATTTTCGCAAGATGGGATGTTTATGCGTGTCCCAGAGCAGATAGGCCTTGGCGAAATAATTAATTTCCAGTGCAGTATGTGATGGCCTGCTGCTCTCTCTGTCTCTCCAAAGAAAAAGAAATCACTTTCTTTGTATCTTCCCTTTCTGTGTCTCTCCATCAGTCCCCCCCCCCCCGCTCTCGCTCCCTCTCTCCCTCTTGCTTCAGAAGTTGTGATTGTGTTTGGGTTAAAGTGGAGCAAGGGCAAGGCAGGGCCACCTCCTCTGAGGCGGCGGCTGCCGGTCACATAGATGGCGTGGGGCATAAAACCCACACGCCTTGGCATATCGCCGGGTCCCCGCACGCTAGAGCAGCGACACCATCCGTGCATTATTACACAGGCTGAACGCAGCGTGCAGTGTGTCCACGGGTAACGACCATGTTGGGATAGATAGATAGATAGATAGAAAAAATATAAATCACTTACCTGCTTGGTTGAGAATCATGGGTCAGAAAGCAAAAGAAATAAAGAAAAGACAACATTAGATGATATATAGTACAGTACAGTTTATTGTTATACTGAATATGGTTAAGATCATGGTTATGGCAAGAAAAGAAAACCTTAACTATGGTTAAGATGTGGTTTGGTTCAGCCAATTAAAACACTTGGTAAGGTTAGGGAAACAGTGTGGTTAAGGTTAATAAACAGGCAAACGATTGCATGTCTTTGGTGAAAACGACTTATTATGAAAGTACATTTCACTTGGACTGAGATATGAACAAGACTTTGTAAAATAATAACGCAATATAATGATATGATCACAGTAAGATTCCACATATCGGTGTATATCATAGTCTCATCATCAGTGATGACTGACAAAAAAACGACATGGAGTTCAACAAAGGCTGCATCAAGTCTTCTGGTTACCCACAAAATATGAGAGGAGCATGCAGGAGAGGACACACCAGCGGAACAAATCCCGAGAGAAAAATCACGTTTTTCTTTTCTTTTCAAAGACATAAAAACTACAACGTACATAATACTGCAATAGTGTAAGACTAAATTATCAAAGTGGGGTTCCAAAATGGCATATCAGAAAATGTAACAGCCTTTATGAGTGACTGCTGGCATTTACAGCGAGTTATGACAACCATGCTATTTTGGGATCTTTGCCTTACAGAACAAAAGAAAGACATGACCAAGTTTGTGTCTGAATTATTGTACCATGAGCACCAGGGAGTGATTTATACCACTGCAACTTGGGGCAGGACCTTTCAAAGACCTCTGTCAGGGATGAGCCCCGTTTGGCCGACTTCTCTGCGACGCAAGGCTTTGCCACAATCTAGTTCCTCAAGAGATTTAATAAACCCTCCTCAACAGGGACATGACGGCATCTTGCCACTGATTTAGGAAAGCTTGTGTGGCCGTGTCGGAGGGGAAAAGGCCACCAAGCCGTTTGCAGTACACAATGGAGTAGAGTGACTGGATGCCAAAAAGGCGAACGCCAGTGTAATGTTTTCACAATCAAATACCGAGGTGGACATTAACTTCACTGATCCATGCATCTGAAGTTTCGGAGTTTTCTAATCACATCGCGTGGTTAACTGGATAAGATTTGGTTGTGTCATTTCACATATACATGCCACCGCAGAGCGACAGCAGCAAGGAAACCGTCAGGAATTAGGGTAGTGGTAGGTTTAAACAAGGATTGTGATGGTGTATTTTTCCTTTCTCTTTGACTGTGTGCATGTGCAAATGCAGACTACACCGATCCATAAATACAACTTTAATCATTACTGATTTAAACACTGTAGTAGGCGTATATCTATCCGGCTGCCATGGCGCGCACACACACACACACACACACACACACACACACAGGCCTAGTTACACAGACCCAGATAAAGCAAGAAAATGGTAAAAAAAAAAAAAAGACAGAAGAAAGAATCAAGTAGTGAGAAACTTTAGGAAGTGCGTATTTGCATAATCTCTTCTTTGCAAAGAGTCTAGGGGAGGAATAATAAGATAGAGAAAGCTATCATCTGCCAACACAGTTTTGAGCCAAACCCCTGGTGTGTAAATGCAGCTTGCAAGCAATACAGTAGCTCTCAGTGCTGCTTCGCTCAGTTGCATGTTCAGTCTTATTCAACTCATGTGGGTGTCGGACGTGATGCATTTGATATACCCACAGATATAAATTAAAGAAAATAGAAGACTGACAAACACTGCCCCTGCCTCGGCACATCCATTTACTCTTAGCCACTGTAATTTAGACTAAATGAACATGGAGCTCTTCACTCACTCGCTCCTTAATATACCTGCTAAACCGGCATCAGATACTGTATGTTTGGATCTAAATAGCCATCAAAATTTCAGTCACCGTGATGTTTCCCTGGGAAATGGGGAAAGCAGCAGAGGTAACGGTACTGTGCTCATATTAATTGACAGCCATCGGTTTTCGCTTCTGTGTGCCTCGAGGTTTTTTTTGGTCCAATAGGCAACATTTAAAAAATGCCAAAATAACCGACGGCGGCCTTTCATTACAATAATGTCATGTAAGCATTCACTTTAGTGGTGAAGTGGTGTAAATGACCGCATTGGTAGTTAGAACAAGGCCGGATTACCGACTAAGAAAAGTTGGCATTTGCCCGGGACCCCCTGAAGGCACTGTCTAGTTTGTGCTAATTTGATTATTTTCAATTAACTTCATGCTTTAGCAGCAGGAAAAATTCAACGGTGCAAATTTTGTGGAGCACAATGCTCCTGCATTTTATCTACCTTTGAGCACCTGTCTTCTAGTTTCAGGCCCTCAACGGTTTAAGGTGATGAACGGCGTGGTGCACATTCCTACATACAGGGGGCTCTCTGGAGCTCTGGGCAAAATATAGTGCAGCTGGTTTTTTTGGTCTCCAGCATGGACTGAACCAGATTAATACCAAAGGCAAATGGGATGCATACACAATGCACACAGGGCTTAAAACCGCCCTTGTTTGCTGTAAGTACCACAGCAGGAAGTAGCGTGATGTCCTTACAACCGGCGAAAAGTCATGTCCCGTCCTAGTGGTTCTGAGTCTGTCTCATACCAGCATTAGGGGTTGGCTTCCTTTGACTACCTGATTTCTCTCTAACCTTGCCCAAGATATTTTAGTTACTTAACTATATGTGAATATACCTTAACTCTAGATGCAGCAGATCACCACCACTGCATCATTTCGATATGAGGACGTGTGCCTGAGTGAGCAGAGATCTTAAAATGATCACAAGGATCATTTCTTTGGATTGTTGGGAGGCAACAATGGTTTATGGTCAAATACAGAATAAAAAGTCATTTTACCATCTTCAAAAGGCTGCTGTCAGTACAAGAGCTCTTATCTGCCCATCAGTATGAGCCTGGATGGACATGAAGGGAGAAATTCAACATTTGACTGATTTGACCGCAGACCGCCCACACCATCTGGGATTGACTCACAACTCAGTGACGAGGAGCCTATAGACAGAAGTAGCAGAAATAGCTCGAACGGGAAAGAACAGAACTAAAGGATGCATACGGTGTCACTAATTTGTCGCTAAGAGGAAGGGTCATTAATTGTGATTGACTTCAGAAGGACTGGCTAAGAGGAGGAGAGGCGGATTGAGTGATATTTGAAATAACTTGAGCTGTTACAATGATTAACCGAGAGCTCACGATAAAGATTAAGTCTTGGCCATGTTTCTAGAGTTCAGCTCACTTGCCGCTCCATAATTTGGATGTCTTGTTCTGCACCCCGAGGGCCCCGAGGCAGAGTGGATGCTGCAATCCGTTGAAATCATCAGAAAAAAAGGGGAAGGTAACGATATCACTGGCTTATTGGTGTGCAGAGAGCATGTCCTAGTTTTCCTTTCAGACAGACAGACATCACACGCACAAGTGCGTGAACACGCACCACACACACACATTTATATTACTCCTCTTGCGAGGACGTAGTGCACTCTGATCTTAACCACCACAACTCCGTACCTGACCTTAGACTTTACCTCAACTCAAAATCAGGTTGTGCAGGGCTCCTGCATACTCTGGAAACCATGGCCTTACCTTACCACTACACGCCTAACCTTAAGCTTAGCCTCGATTTAAACCTAACTCTATCCCTAAAACACAGCTGTAGCCCTAAAACAAACTCACGAAGAGGTGGGGATTGTCCAAAGTGTCCTCTTTCTGGAGGTCTCTTTCTCATAACCGTATGAAATTACAGTCCTGACACACTTACACGTTACATTTCTAATGTATTACTCCACTGTTAGGTCCTTCATTATCAGTTTTTTTCTGTCTTCACAGTCGACCCCATTCACAACATGCTCAATCTCATCTACAATACTACACCAAAACTACTACAACGCTAATGCAATTGTAGACTCGTTGCTGTTTTCTTTCATCTACTCTTTTTTTCAGTTTTTCCGGTGAGGAAGTCCAGGTGTTCCTGTTCCATTATTTTTCAAGTAGTTGAGTTAGTGTTGTTTGGGGAACTGTTTATGTCCGCTTTATTATTTTCGGACGATCTCACACATATGATTTGTCCTCCCAATTGACTAGCAAATAAACAATAGTCCGTTGAGCACCACTTTTGTCTCCTATAATCAAGGAGTCCCTGGGACATGGTCAAAGATCAGTGTAATTGATGCTATGGGCGGATTTCCCCCAGGCCGGGCGTAACGCTGTCTCCGGGGAGACAACTGCTTCACCCAGGTATGAGAACGCACAAGTACTGTATGTATGTAAGTAGGCGGCCCTCATGGACCCTCATTCAGGTTCACTTTCGCACACCGCTGTCACTGAGATTGAGGTGAATATGTCAGTCTCTGATTTAGCCATAAGCCTCATCTGTCAAGCGGACTCCAACTGGCCCCAACGGTTATGTGTTGTGCATTCGAAGAGCACACCTGCTGTCTCACATGAATAACTTTGAAGGTTACTGAACTGTGTGAGGGCGTCTGTGTATGATTCAACCTTTCTAATGCTCCTGATTCTCTCTCTGAGGCTCTGTCTTCCCCTTTAATCATGTGCAGAGATCAGCGGTGGTGGGAAAAAAGGGAGAGAATGCGGGCGTCAGCAGGTTTATTCCTCAGACGGTGCGCACACAAACAAACACGCGCGCACACGCGTGCATAAATTACAGCGCTTGTTCAGCTGCGTGCACACGCACAGGCACGCACGTATGCAAAACACACACTCCCCCGCACACACGCAGACAAACAAAACCCCAAACCACCGTGGGGTCAGTGCACTTGTCTACAACAGGAGAGTCAATAAAGTTGTGCTCGGTTTATACCAGCCTCTTATGTGTGTGTGTGTGTATGTGTGTGTGTGTGTGTGTGTGTGTGTGTATGTTCCAACTGCCTGAGCTTTCCTAAAGGACAGTGTTAATAGCCAGTGCGCCGCCTTCAGCTCCAAAATCAAGGTGATTGTTCACACGAAACAAGAGCACACTGCAACACTTATGTCTACCTTCCACAGTCGCAGGGCAACACAACGCATTGTTATTTTTTACTCCCCTCATATCTGCTCGGCAGTATTCAGAATAATAACTCTGGTGTCTCTGTCGCGTTTATATCGCTGTCTGCCTCAGAAAGCACAAGCGTAAATCTGTTCAGATCTGCACCTCAATAAAAACACCGGAGGGACCGGTGATTCATGCCACAGCACACGCCGCTCTCTCTACTCTGTAGTAATTTTGACTTTATTGCAGCTTCATAATGCACACCGATGTAAGCCAGGTATGTTTAGGTACATACAAAAGCTATAAAACGTCTGATTTCCAACACCAGCACACCCACATTTTCTCGGCGCTAATTGTGAACATTTCCGTGAAGCGGTACAATGGTAGTCATCCTAACATACGTAGTAGAGCTGAGGCTGGAATTCAGCTGCTGCAAAGATACACGGAAATTTCACTTCAGACCTAAGGAAGGTTGTTATGCGAAACATCAGGTCACAAAGAGGTTTCTAAATTCACTTTAGAGGGTTCAAGCACGCTGATGAAACATCATAAAAGCTGATGATGCCACGTGGATGGGCGAATAAACGCCATCAGGACTGAGGCCGTGTTCGGAAAAACAATGGCCCCCGTCGGAAAGGAAAGGAAAGGAAAGAAAGGAAAGAAAAGGAAAGGAAAGAAGGGAAAGAAAAGGAAAGGAAAGGAAAGGAAAGAAAAGAAAAGAAAAGAAAAGAAAAGAAAAGAAAAGAAAAGAAAAGAAAAGAAAAGAAAAGAAAAGAAAAGAAAAGAAAAGGTGGCTCACCATGATATCTTCCCAGACTTTTAAATCATGTCTTACTGTATTAAAAACATGCTAGGTAGCGTTCTAGCATCAGATAAGCCTTCAAAATCATGGAAAACTTCCCGATCCGAGGGATTTCAGGTCTGAAGAGCTAATAAAGCAGGAAATCCAGGTGAGTACTGCTGGATGGCCTAGATGACTGAAAATCTTCATTGTCATACAGCGATCCTGGCAATTCTGGACTGTGAAAACTTTTTAATTCATACCTGTTTCAGCAGAGCTGTGTGGAAATCATCGCAAATGGTCGATGTGTCGCATACGAGCGACACAGCAAAGAGTCAAATAATCAAAGATAATAGGAAACAGCAAGGATTTCTGTGAATGGGACATTTCATGGAATATTCCTTCCTTAACTATTACTCTGGTGGCACCTGTTGAACATTTCTTTCGTTTGTATTCAACCGAGTAACAAAAGGCGGCACAGGATTACGCTCGACACGCTGCACAGTGGCCATGTTTGCGTGACTGGGAATTGCAAGAGAACACACACCCGTTCCGACATGCACATGCTGTTCTATCTGGTTGTATATAAAAACGAATGTCCCCAGCATCTGTGAGACAGATATTCTAAGTGCATCCATTACTGGTTCCTTGTGTTGTGTGTGTACGTGTGTGTATACGTGTGTGTATACGTGTGTGTACTTGTGTGCACATGTCTATTGCAGCCAGTGAACTATGCACAGATGCAGTTGGGGGATCATGTCTCCACAAAGTGCTCACACAAGAGCTCGTCACGGCACCGGGAAGATGCCACAAAGCTCACACTTTATGCAAATAATGTAAAGGTACAAATCGTGGAGATAGCAGGTATGCGCTATCGCCACGTACGCACCCACTTAAACACACACAAACACACACGTGCACAGAGCCAGCTTGGTCTATTTGGCTGCTCATCCCAGTTGAGAGGGCCTTTGATCACACATCAAACGGATAACAACGTGGGAGACAACACGCATGAATTCGCAGGCGCGCACGTACACAGACGCGAAGGCAGAGTGCGAGGATTCGTGTGCAGAACGGGTCGTTCCTGGGAATGAGCGAGAAGAAGGGAAAGAGTGTCGAGGAGTGACGGGAGAACAGATGGACTGAGAACATGCGAGGAGAGAAACTAGACTCTGGCCTGAGTGAGGAAGGAGTCTTCTGGTCACAGCGCATGGGGCCACGTAAGCTTAGCTGATGTCTCTGCTTTTTATTTAAGGTTTTATTTTTTTTTTGAGACAGAACATTTATATGAGGTTACGATGGTTATCGTAAAAATGGGTGAACACTGGAGTAAAAATGAATAGATGCAAAAATCAGTTTTAAATGTACGTTTTCTTTTCAAACACGTGAAATAAATAACTTTTGAGAATTTATGGTTTTCATTACGAGGTCACATGACCAGCAACTCATTGGTGTTTCCGCACAGTTTGTGTCTTCACTTTCTTTTATCAGAAGCATTTTCTAAGCCACTGCAAGAGGAGCTCGTTTGTTGGAAACTGCCTTGGTCGGCGTTTTTTCGCAGCGGGAGGCATAACTTTTGGATGGCGAGGGAACATAAAGTCCAGGTCAAAACAGCTTTAAAGCATCATTTTAACTCCAGCAGTAAACTGCTTTCTAAATGTGAGCATTGCAAGGTATGACCTGAAGTTTTAATTAGCACTTTTTTGTGATTTCTAAAACAGGAGGATCTGCTAAAAAAAACCAAACAACAGACAAACATTTTCCAGTGACAAATCAATCCGAACTGAAGATGAGGAGCCTTACTCTATATATTCCATAGCAGTACTGTCTGGGAGGCATTCAGCTTTATTTTCCGTCGGAGGCTTGTGGCGCCGAGCTCACGCTGCAGCTGCCGCGCTCTCCCACACACAGATTTTAGGGAGAGGAAGTTGCTGTAACTACAACATCCCCGTATTCAAAGGATTTTATTCATATCTGATTTGCATAAGCAAACACTTTCCCGAATATCAACAAACAAGCATGGACAAAGACATACTGTACATGGACACGCGCATTAAGGATACAGAATTATGCACACATGCACACACGCAAACGGGCAAGAACGCACCCGCGTGTTATGCACACAGACACACACGCACAAACACTCCAGAAACAGCTCTCTAATATGAAAGCATCTGAGTCTTTAATGAGCAGGATAATGTAGGCGGCTGTTTTGAAATTCCGCTACTCGTCTGTACCAATTCCTCACCTCCCTCTCTACCTCCCTCTCTCCTTTTAAATCCCTTTCTTCTACCTCCCCGCTCTCCTCCTCTGTCTAGCAGCAGCAATTCGGTTTTAATTGCTTTCTGAGTCACTTGATTCCTCTGAGGAAAGAGAGCATGTGAAGGAGAGAGATGGAGAAAGAGACGGAAAGAGATGATATATTTAAACATTTAAAGACTCGAACACAGACACTTTGTCTCCCCTCCTGTCTTTCCCTTATCCTTGGTGTTCCAGAGGTCTGGCTGCTCAAAACTTTCTTACTCAAAAACCAGTCCTCTAAAAGTCCAGAAACTGTCTTCAATCCTCTTCTAACCTTGACATACAGTACTCTCTTCAGGACTCGAGTTTTACATACTTTTCTGAAAATTGAGGCTGAAAATCGGAGCTAAATTCTACCTCCCACTGTAGTGGATGTGCTTTTTTTCCCCATTGTTTTCAGTGTACAAAGCTATTTGCATCCCTCTAGAAAAAAGGAAACACAACCGTATTCCAACGAACCACTTCTTTTCCCATGAATAATAAAGAAGACAAATGTTCCTTCCTTTCATTTCTCTGCTGGTTTCCTTGTCTTTTTATAGACCACCCTATTGTGCAAAAAATCCCTAAGATAGTCCTTTCAAAGGAAAGTGCAGCAGCAGCATTTCTGTTGTAGTCTATTACATTATACAGTCCTAGTAACTAATTAGCCAGTCACGCCCTGATTATGTCCCTGATTGCCTCATCTGTTCTGTGCTCCACTCGGAGCGAACGGCAGAAAAGGAGAAGGTGTGCAGAGTCACTGAGTCTTTTCCGTCATCTTCCGCCGGCTACTGCACTGCAAAAAAAAAAAAATCCTTCATCGTATCGGGTCGTTTCGGTCCACTAGAGAGGCTTCAAGCATTACGTCCTCGGAGGAATAATTCAGCATGTCGGGAAACTGCTCCCATACTTAAGACTCCCATACAAGACTCCCGCTCAGGCAATGAAGCTACAGCCAGGAGGCAGTTAGCTTAGCTTAGCGTAGAGACTGGAAACAGGGGGAGAAAGCTAGCCTGGCTTTTCCTGGAAGTACTTCGCCACATGCAACCACAACTTGTCATTTTTACATTTCTCTTAGCGTACAGATTAAACAAATGGGATATGACATGTTAATCATTCTGCTTTAGCGGTGCTGGTGGGCAGACTTTTAAAGTTTGGATGAAGCCAGACGATCTGTTGATGAGGGTGCTATTAATCTAATAATGTAAGTTTTGATGAGAAAGAAGTTAAGAAGTTTATTCCCAAAAATGTCTCACTATTCCTTTTGAATAAAAGGGGAAAAAACCACCACTGCCTTAAGAACATTTCAATATGAAGTCACATTGTTTCAGGAATTCTCTCAAAATAAAGGAAATTCATCAGAAAAAAATTGATAAGAGACTTTGAATTAAATCTGGTTTGACCAACTGTCTTAAAAGCAAAAATAATATAAAACATGTCTACAGATGCCCTTAATTAAAGTATGTGAAAATAATGTGTTGCATATCAACAAGGACAACTAAGTTACCTACCGTGAGATTAACATTATGATAAGATGGACTGAACGTGTAAACTGGGAACCAACTGAAACTTGAGGACTGTGATGAGGTTTTGGACTCAGTTTGAGACCAGAATCAAGAGCAGCCATTAATCAATAATTATTGGAGCAAAAAGGCAGGTAAAATGCTAATTAAAGCCGGTGTGATCCTTTCAACTCTTCTTGCCTGTTCAGTCTAACCTGCTTTCTCATTCAGGCTTTGAAGTTGAAATGGAGGTCCTCTGGTCATACGTCCGTGACCAGACAGACTTGATTAAGTGTTGATGAAAGCTGGCCTTGAATGTATCCGTGCAGGTATGTCTGTCTGTGTTCAGTGATCCATCTAAAGCCAATGTGAAAGAATACATTTTTAACAAAAATGTGTTTTTCTCGTTTGGTGTTTTATCGTTTTGAATATCCCAGGAAGTTCTTATCAGTACTCTATATCGTCGTTTGCTGGTCCATCTATTTCCATATACTCATAAGAGAGTAGGAATGTGTAAGACAGCCAGATCTGCTGAAAATGGCATCGGCACTGGTCCTACTGATTGCCGACTGGACGGTTCAGTTTGGGCACGGCGGCCTTAATTATTTTTCTTTGTCTTGAGCACGTGACACAAACAGCTCCACTGACTTTTGCCCCTGAAATATTAATGTGATTATATCACCAGTGCTCCTTTCTTCTTCTCTTGCCATTTCTTCCTCGCTGTTATTCGCCGCACTTCCGCTCTCCTTTCTACATAATGTCCGAACTCCAATGTCTGTTTTTAGTTTCCTGCGTTTGCCTGCCAGTAAGGCGTTTACTCTCGTTTACATTTGTGGACAACCTGGACAGCGACAGCAGCAACTGCAGATATCGGCCTCGTGGCGAATCAGCAAACGACCGATTACGTTCGTTCATACAGCGTACATCATAAAATGTCGTCAGCAGCCGTCGCTTTCAATGAAAAACAAGTCTCAGTTTAGTCCTGAAGCTTTGCTCTCCGGAGGACCTGAAGGCAACAAACAGCGCTGCTTACCGACAGTCTTGGTATGTTTTGCAGAGTCAGCATGATCCTGTGTATGTGTCCGTGTGTGTGTTTGCATGCTCATGTCGGTGTGTCTGCCGTCAGCTGTTTAGTGGCCAAGTGTGCATGAGAGTGTCTACGAACACAGAATGAACTGAGCACGCGGTGGCGGCGCGTGGACGCCTTCAGTCGTACTCTATTTTCCTTGATCGCCCAGGAACCAAACACTTTCTTTCCGATCGGCCAGATATGCTCACCCCCAGAACCGATTAAGGAGGCACTGAGAAAAAAAATGTAGAAAATGTCTGTTCCAACACTGCTAAATATGACAGTCAAACTTAATATTTAATCTGAAAGCACTGCATCAACATCCGGATGGACCTCTGCCCATTTAAATATTAAGATGGTTATGTCATCGCTGCACTTTTCCCTTCTTCCTCTGCTCTCCTTCCTCTTTTTATTCATCACTTCCCGCCTTTATTCAACTTCAGCTTCTCCCCTCTTTATTTGCCGGCGTTGCCTTTGATGAGATGTGTTGTTCGTCTTTTGAAGTGTCGATAAAGTTCGTGTGCATGCGTGTGTGTGTGTGTGTGTCCGCTGGCAGAGGGGGGCAGCCAGAGTGACTCCGACTGGTGCTTTTTCAAGCACTGTTACAAAGCTATCTTTACACTCCCAAGTGTTTTTCGGCCCTTGTGCCCAGACACTGGCGCGGTTTTTCCACTTTAACATATATTTGCGGTATTTTAGGACGGATGCATTAAGCTGAAGAACAGACCCGTCTCTAATGAAAGTGTAAAATGGACGTTTATCCATACAGTCTTACCACAAGTGACACGCTGACACACGGAGCTCGCCGCTCTTCATCAGACTGATTGACTTCACACAAAGACCGTCTTAAGTAGCCACAGGTGTGCTGTCACAGGACCTCATCAACACGACGTGATGGATTAACACCATCTGCCCATTACTGACGGAGAACATAGATTCCATCAATACACGCACGCCTTTCAGAAATGACAAAGCATGAGGTATTGGGACGACATCGTACTACTTCCATCGCTATACATTGTACATGGTCGTCCTGTACAGGGCGCAAACAAACGAGAGCACACTGGGACCTTTATGTATCCTTTCAGTAGCCACTACGTGGCCAAAAGCATGTGAGCAACTGAACGTTGCTCTGAGTTTCAGATCAACCCAAAGATGTTGGTGGAGCCCCAGACCAAAAGTACGCAAAGTTTTGTGTGCGTTCCACATTAAAACCTTTAGCACTATATAAAGTGCTGTTATATAACTATAACACTGATACTGAAATATACTGTAGATCAACTCTGTTAATGTACAGTACATTGCTGATTATATTTTGCGAATGCTTATATGTGCATGTGGACATCATCAAGATGCACTTAAGTACAAGTACAGGGGAGAAGATACGAAATATTCCAAATTGCCCTCTCTCTCTGTCTCCCTCTTTGAACCATTTTTTGAAGAATCAGAGTGTGATAACAGTCAACGTGCCAGCAGCAGGGATTAGCAAATGAATGCAAAGCTCCCCACGCATCTCTTCCCAAGCCACGGCGCAGGTGACTCCTCAAAAGGCGGCTCAGCAGCGTATAGCCGGAGCCCACGCTACCTTATCTCCCCTACCCTCACTGTGTTCACCGTCTCTGCAAATGACGGGCACCGGTCCAAAGGTCCGCAGAGCACCGTAAAACCTTTCGGTTGTCTTCAAAATCAAATCGGTGACGTCGTCAATCGATACCATAGCTTTCTTCCTGCTTGAAGGAGAAACAAGATGGAGGGGGAGCGCATGTTGCAGCACAGAGCGCACGCTATCTGAATCAAAAAAAGTTAGTAGGACTTAAAGTACTGTCGTGCTCAGGCAATTTGTGTTTAGCGTTTCTCTATTTATTCAGAAGAAATGACACTTTAATATGAATTTATGTACATGAGATTGTTTCACACTGCCTTGCTTTTGTTTTTAGCCTTTTTTTTCATCTTACACATTTCTAATCTTCTTTGCATGAATGCAGATCAACAGAATTTTGGCTTTCAGGGATAATATAGATAAAATCCTCTTCCTCTTGCCTCTCTGACTGCCTCTTCTCTGCCATCTCCCTCGCTTCTCCCTCCATCTGTTAACTCCAGCATCCTTCCTAGCATCTACCCTCCTCCCTCTCCTCTTTCTTTTGTCCCAATGGATGCATTTTCTGGCTTTACATACAGTATTTTCTTTTTATTTTAGCAGGGACGGATATCCAACATTGACAAAGACGAAAAAAAAAAAAGATGTATTATCCCCATTTGCTTGATCCTTGCCACAGGAAGGTCAAAGCACAGGGTTAGCTGCAGAGAAATGCCTCTGGATCTGGTGAGAATTCGACATTCTTGATCAGCAGAGCTACTGCAGAGTGAGCGGTTCATGTCATGGAGGCCTAGCAGCTAAGGGACTGTCTCATCCTGATTTTGATTCTCTGGGGATGATAATTTTTAGCTTTTTAAATCCGGGAATTTATTGGGATTTTAATTTTGAATGTTAAAAAAATTGTTTGAAAAAATCTGAATTTGAAAATCTGCCATTTGTAGCACCAATGTTTTAACTCAGTAACTTTGCATGAAAACAATCCAAAGCTCTTATTCCCGGTTGCCATGGTCCAAGGGAGCCATTCACGAAAAAGAACGTGGTCCTGCAGCGAGAAACACAAAAGAACTAAAATACTATACACGGCGACTGCTTCAGTCCACTTCATTGGACTGAAGTGGGCATTTAGGGATGAGAGGGAGAAAGATTCTGTGCGTGTGTCTGTGTGTGTGCTCAGATGACCCCCGCATATGATTACGCATGTAAATTTTGATTCATGTGACGCTTCCCCACATCAGTGGAGGACAAAGAGGAGAGAGAGAGAGAGAGAGAGACGGAGAGAGAGCTGCACCTACACCTGTCAGGTGACTCTTGAACAGATGGTCAAACCCAAATACAACACCACAGGCAACAAAGACAGCGGGCCGACGCTGTGAGTGTGCGTTCACGTGCTTGTGCACCTTTCGGTGTAAATGTGCGCGTGGACGAGGTCAGGGATGAGCTCAGAGGTGGAGTGCAGCCAGCAGCCCAGCGGCAGACAGCTGGCTGCGGGTTCGAGTCCTGAGGTCTAGCCCCTGTAGGTTGTGCATATGTCCATGTAGTGTTAGCAGCAGACCTCATTGTATGTAAGGCACTTTGAACCCCGGGGGCTGCGGATGCAAACGCTCCGCTCTGTGCGCAGCTCTTCAAGTGGTCATCCTTCACATTTGCACATGAATAAACTTTTCTGATGCTCAAAAATTGAGAGTTAAGCTGCGAAAGAAAAACAAACAAACATTAAAAGCTTTTAAATGTGATCTTTTAAACTAGAGGAAGGGCTGGGTGGACAAAAGGGCGCCACCTGCTGATTAGTGAAAAAGAAAAGAGAAAAGGACAACATCATAGTGATAACCTTGTCCACTGACAACTGGAAAACCACAACAGTATAAAGCGCTGATCATCGGAAGTACAGCGAAACAAAGGAAGGCAAAAACTGCCCTGCAAACGTCTGCCTGTCAAAATAAACACACGTAAGTAGCTTTAGCATCTACGAATCAAGGACCAAACTCTCAGACGGTTTCTCGCTCATTTTTGGCTTTTTATTGATACAGTGAAAATAGAGATGATTTGACGCTATGCTGAGAAACAGTCTTGCCTTTTGTTTACTTTGAGCAACAACGGCCGGCAGTTGGCTAGCGCTGATTCCAAAAACACAAAAATACTCAAGCGATAAGTGTCAGAGGATCAAAAGAACACACCTCTTAAAATGCAGAGCCTTCCCTCTCCAAAGAAATAAAAAAAAATAAATTCTGACATTTCTGTCTTCTCAAAGCCACCACTAATTCAATTGTTGTAGTATACGATGGGTTAACAATGGCATCCTTTTAAGATATATAACGAGAGACTAGTGCAGATAAATAATTGAGTTGCCCAAAGACACATAATCCATATACAATTAAATATGAGGCTCTCTTCACTGATTTTCTTCTCACCACCAAATCTGAGCGCTTTTGCAACTGTGTCTCTAGTTTCACCTGGATTTCATTCACATGTAAGGTCATCTCAAAAGCTAGCTGTGTGCCGTCTGAGAGTTGATACTTTACATCATCAGTCTCCGACCATGAGGAAGACAAAAAAAAAAAAAAAAACTGCTAAAGGTAAATCACATGGCAGTCCTTCTCTGTCAGAGTACCTGGCAATGTTCGGTCATTAGCGAGGGCCGCAGAAGTTGTCATTGCTTTAAGTCCTGGGCAAACCTGCCACGGATGTCGGGGTAGGCCAGTCACACTCTGACAGCCGTGGGTGCGGTGAGACCCGGGATCACAGGCGGATCCCACACTGAATTCGTCCGGGACGCTTCCGAGCAGAAGTATTTAAAGCACGACGAGCTCTACGAAGGAGCGTCTGTTGAAATGGAAGAGACGTTTGAAAGGGAACGGCATTGTGTGGACGAAACTTCTCTGGGTTGGCAAAATGAAAAAAAAAAAAGCATCAGCTCGAATCTCAAGATAAGGGGAATCCATATTTGTGCATTTTAAGTTAGGACCCAAAGCAAGGCATCAGCCACTATTTTTGAAACCACGAGTAATCATCACATAAATGATTTCAGTGATTCCAAGTGCATTAATGACTCGTCATGTGATGGATACTCTCTCATCCATCGCTCTCTCGTGGTTTCAGCTGACGGCTTGAAGGCCTCCGATGTTGAAACGCAGTCCGCCCTCACTCCAATGTTAACTGGATGAGACTCAGTGGTCACGTAGACTTCCAGCGAAGCATCAGCCGCGCACGCACATGCATACACACATGTAGCAAATGTGTGTCTAGTATATTTGCTCCCTGGCCAAAGCCCGGACTCCCAGAAGCCATGTGAATGGAAAAAAAAAAAAAAAAAATTCCTAATGCCTAGTAGTGCCAGTCAAACAGTAAAGCTACTTTGCGTCATGCATATGCAAATCTCATTATAACCATTTTTAAAATTGGCTGGCAAATTAACATTCACATGAATGTGTTTCTTGGACAAAAAAACAGCGCCAACTGTGCAAATCAATACACAGGCTTTGATTATCTTCCTTTCCGGATGTGATATGTGCTCTCATTTTTTATGCACTTCCCCCAAATGCAACAAAAATTTCCCTGTGGGCACAATAAAGAAGCCAGAGTGTTGTTAAAGTTCAGCGTTGGTGAATCTGAACCTGAAAGTCTGCAGCCCCGGAGCAGCTGATTCTCCTGTGAGTCGCAGCAATGAAGTGGAGCCAATGCTTCCAGCATCGATGGCCCCCATTTACTGTAGGAGAATAAAGTGGTCTGGGCTGTAGTTATTTTGGCCCCTGTCCTCGTTTCCCCCCACAGGCTCTAATGAACAAACTGGTTTTCGTTTTGAACCATCCAGATATCGGTGCTTTGCTTTCAATCTCAAATTCTCAAATGTACATCTTAGCTGGCTCACCATAATACACGCACGCACGCCAGAGACAAGCAAAGGCTAACGAACGCGCCCGCGGTCAGTGACAACTGTTCCTGTACTTCCTGTACAGCTCAGTAGGGCTCATGTGTTGTTGTTGTTGCTGCTGCCGTTGTTGTTGTCCTAGCCTCACCAGCACCAGTAGGTGTGGCATCAGATGTACCGACCAATCAACAGGGCCCAATTTCCCAACCAAGGTGACGACATACAGGACAACAGAAAAACAACTGCCACGACTGCCGAGCGCCAGCAGCAGTGTAGTTGGTTTCTGTACAAAACTTTGTCATCCTCGGATGATTGTTTTGTCAGTTTGTCATTTTCTCTCTCAGAAAAAAAAAAAAAAAATGATGACAGACATTTGCCAAATCAGCGTGGAAAGCAATCAGACAGAGCTTGTGTTCAAGTAAGAAAGGACTTCCAGTCTCCTCTTACTATCTCCTCCCTCCTCCCTCCTGCCTTTCACCTCCATCTCCAACTGTCTGAGGAAGGGAGTCTCCCAGTCCTCTGCAGCAAACAGCAGGTAAACCCAAAGGAGTACACAAGTTTCTGATAAATGAGTTTGAAGACTGTCTCCCCTGCATTTGCTTCCCAGCTTTGTGTGTAGTTTACTCTCCCTCCAATCAGATATTCAGGGTTCAGACTGAGAGATTTTCTTAGTTCTGCTCAGAGTAAGAAAAGGAAACAGACATTTTTAGAAATGGACCCTCGCTGCTACTCCCGGACGTCAGTGGCATGGAACTAACCTTAACGGCAATGCGCACTGACAGCAGTTTCTTCAGCACTTCTGGAACACTTCAAGCATCCGCTGCTGACCAGATTTTGCTTGTATGTTTTTTAGTAATGTATCAATTCAGACAAATGCTGGGAGACATTGCTGTCGATCGCACCCTGAGTCTATTTGTTCTTTTTAAAAAAGTGAAATGTAATCCATTCATAAGCAACTCATATCATACAAATCTACGTAGTGCATGTTGTGAATTTGGGAACTGCAATGACCGGTCAATAAATGCCTGTGTTCTTCCAATATACTTCATATTTGACCTCCTTTTTTAAAGATTTTAAAGATTTTTTTTTTTGCCATTATGCCAAAAGGAAATGCAAGTCTGTTTCTAAACGGAATTGCATTTCCAAAAACGAGCGCCAACATTTGATGAACTTCACTCCATCTGTGGCTGGGGGGTGGAATGCCAACCCCACAGCCAGAAAGCAAGACCCTGCACATGGATAGCGAATAAGACACATTTCTTCTGGCAAGCTTTGACCAGGACTTTTAACCCCCAGCGGCTCCACCAATGCCGCCTGGAGGCCACTTAAAGAACATACAGTATTTGAGTAGATATTCTTTTCTTTGACGTTTTAGTACATAATAACAACTTCTTGACCTCATTAGCAGCATTGACAAAGGCGGAAAATCATTTGGGGCTGAGGTTTTAATTAGTACGGTTTAAAGTCAGTGGTCACAGCAAGGTCGTTTTAGTGCTAAAATGTTGAATTGACTCTTTTTTTTTTCTCGGAACGTCGATGTGATTCCAACATACATACAGAACTGAGATTAAATAGCTAACAAATAAATAACAGTGGCATTTCCATGTGTGAAGGAGGTGCAGTATTATTCTGTTTTTCAACACCGCAGTGTCAAATCAAGTGACGTCTTCTTGAGTTGCATAGAAAGATGTACAGAGAGAAAGAGAGTGACAAAGAGAGCATTTCAGGAAGCTTCAAAAAGACAAGATGAAAGTTTGTGGAGGATGGGACACACAAGGATGAAGGGATTGCTGGACCAATCTGTTTTTATTTCCGCGCAGTATCAGTGAAATAGTCCATACTGAACGACTTGTGCTCTCGGCGCTGTCAGTAGTCCCTCCAAGCCAGGACAGAAGCTCTCAGTGCGGCTTGCTCACTGTAGTTCTCCTCTCTCCCCACATCCATTTTTCATCCCCGTGGAAGCATACACAGACGCACAGATGGCCCTTTTGGACTGTACGTTCGAGAAATTAGATGGGTGGGTGACATATATAGACACATTCGCACTGCAGCCGTTCGCCGCCTGGCACAACTTAAATACTGGAGTACAGAACTTTCGAAATAATTTGGAATTGAGCTATAGGATGTTAGGCTTTAACAAGGCTGGTGAAAATGCGTACTGTGGTTTGTCAAGATGAGAAACAAAATGTGCTCAGGTGCATTACAGCAACTATATTTGCAATACAAATTGTAATCCAGAGATGGGAGACACATTCGGATCATTCTACTTTCCTAGAAGTAGTAATACCACAATGTAATTATACTTCATTACAAAAGTCAAATAGTCAAAAGTTTACAAGTGAATGCACCAAAGTATTGTCAGTGAAATATAGGCAACTATTAAATGTGGACGTACGTATGCATACATACTATGCAGAACGGTCCTTATCTTCCGTAAGATTGGGTTATTTTTACTTCTACATTATCACCTGGGCAGTGACTTAGTCACACAGGCTGACACATTTACGTCATCTGCGTCATTTAATTTGCAAAATGTATCATCTCTTTGCAAGCCGATCGTCTGTAATGTAAAATCCTAAACTGCAACGTGACTGGTAGCTACGGCCATAAGACAAATGTAGCGGCGTGAAAAGAACAACATTTTCCTCTGAAATGCGTTGGAGTAGACGTATGAAGTGCTACAAAATGGGAATACTTGAGTAAAGTACAAGTAGCCTAAGATTACTAACGGTACTAGAGTAAATATACTCAGCCATGTTCTACCACTGCTGTAATTACAGACAGGCAAGTTGTTTTCACATCCTCATCCGTCTTATTCTACAAGCGCAGTTTATAATGGAAATCTGTCTGTCTATAAAACAGTTTTTTATTGGGTTGGAGTTAATGTCAGGGTTGCTAATGAGTTATTAAAAGAAAAATCCAAGAAGAGTCCCCACCTTATTTATTTGTAAATTTATGGGTTTTTATTCCTGCTAGATCTTTGAGTGAAAGTCAGAGATTTAAGATAAAATTAATGAATTAATTTTTTTTTTTTTTTTTAAATCAACCAAGCATGCTCTGTAATTAAACTGGAAACCCAACCAACCAAAGAAGCAAACTAAACGTAAATAAAGAAAGAGAAAAGGCAAATTACTGTTGAGCCCGGTGCACCACCAGTGGGACCACAGTACATTCAGTATGTACCAAGCGTAACTTTGCTTGTATGCGTTTCACTAATGTTTTCTAACTCCTCACTCAAATACAGCACCGATCTGATTAGTACAACAGTGTAAATATTCACATTACAGTCGTGCCACAACCCAACCTCCTTTTCCCCCATGGCCCCCCATGGTTTTAGAGACTCACACAAAGTATCTGTACATCATTAACAATGGATGCCACCCTTTGAAATATCTATGCACTTTACACAGTGTTGAGCTTTGAATTATGAATGAGGGGTTTTTTTTTTTTCCCTTTCACATGTGATATCAATAGAATGTGGCAAACGTGACGTGTGATGTGAAATGCAATGCCGTGAAGTGTGACATCTTTGTCAGTCAGCCGGCATTGTTCAGCGCTTGGAAGTCAGATGTAAGACAGAGTTTGCTTTGCAAATGGAGCGAAAACTAAGATCATTCTTATGCTCGCTGACAAATGGAAGTCTTCTTTATAAATCATTATTAATTAATGAACAAAATGTATATTTTCCATGTTCTTTGACGCTTGTCGCTCATCTGCTGTGAGTGTCTGTATCTTTTGATATTTAGCTGAGGCATCGGCTGCAGTCTATGTCCTGCAGTCTATCATCAGGCCTTTCTGCTGGGATTCAAGCCCACCAGCTACCAACGTGGACCCAATGAAACCGCTGTGGCTGTTGTGTGAAACACTGATAGTCACACTCATTTCCCGCCGTTGAAATATGTCTTAACATCTAATTTCACAGCAGTATATTGACGGGAAAATAGCAGTGACTGCTTCATTAACCTGTGATAGTTTCAGAGACACTTTCCCAAAATCAAATTATGTTTCACATAATCAAAAACTGTATGTTGTAGTAACAAACAGCTTTACGTTCTCGCCTCTGTTTCCTTCACACTGTGCCTGTATAAGATCTGAGTGGACATTATACAGGCTTTGCATGTACCAGTGCCTTTGCTGGCCCTTTATTCATCATTACATCATTTCATTTGAAGTGGTCTTTTTAAGGCATTTACCTGAACCACAAAGCTCCAGTTACTGGTTCCTCGCCGGCCACCAGAGGGTTGGTACCGAGCTACTGCTGGGATTCTGCATATCATGTGTCCAGGTGTGGCGGCCTTTGTGTGTATGTGAGCGTGTGCATATTCCTACAGAGACATGCTGTCACCTTCCGGAGCCCAGGTGGCCAGGGTCACATGAGTGCCGTATGCAGGCGAGCTGGTGTAGAGCGTCCATCTGGTCTCTGTATACACAATGTGTGTGTGTGTATAAAAGTGACCTTGTTTGCATTCCAGGGCAGCGCTTAGAAGAGGTGGCAGAGTGCTTCTTATGAAAACAGTTTGTTCGTGCACTCTAAAACACTAAATAATTGTATTTACAGCCTAACATCGGCGCTTCAGTGAGATCATTTTCGTAAAGTCTCAGGCTTTCATTTTGTCTCGGTGTCTGAGAAACTTTAATTATGCAAGAACAGACTGATCACAGCCAAAACACTGTCAGGCTAACAGGCAGTTTGTCAGGCTTCTTCTGTTCCATCTGTCTTTCTATGGGCTTAATGATTCAAATTAGCTCGCTGAGAGATGTGGTGAGAAATTTTAAAGTTTAAAGTTGGTGATTCCTCCCCTACACATAGGAGAAAAATCTTCTTTGTCGAAACTTTATGGTTAAAATACTAACGTAATTATTTGCAAATCACATAATCGCCATACTTTTATTTCCATTAACAGCTGCAGGTGATATTTGCCCAAGGTATTAAATCGTGCAGAACTGTAACGCAGTGAAGGTTTAACAAAGGACCAGTCAGGCTGCACTTTGCATATGTACACTATCTCTTTAGTTTTAGAGACAGGGATTATCCCACGCTGTCACTTTTTTTTCCGGTTTCCTTTCTTTTTCCCCTACTGTGTTATTTCCTGTTCTCTTAGTTTACTCTATATTCAGATCGCTCCACATGTTCTGGGAAGCAATTATCACCGTGTTGCTGGATTTAAAACTCTTTCAGCGGCAGCCAACGCCCTTCTGGGACACTCTTTCGGCCGCAGTGTTACGGCGGATACACCCTGTGTGTCTAACCTCTCCCGCAGAGCTTTTTGTGTACGCTAAGCAGGATTTATGGTCCCCTGTGCAAAATTGGCTCCAGGTGCTGGAGGCGTCGCCCATCCTCGTTCCCGCTTCCTGTCTGAGCCAAAGATCCTGATTGGAGGGGCACCCAGTCCGGCTCTCCAATCAAGGTGATGCAATTAGGGACTGAATTTATAAAGGCTGGGCCAGCCTGTCATTTGGCACGGCTGGTATCATCAGCTCTCCAATGGGCCTCTCGTTTGTTTGAGCTTGTAGATGCTAATTTTTGAATTAATTTTGAACTTTGTGATTTTGTTATACTGAGGTACTCGTTAAACTACTTGGGCACTGGGCGAGGAATAGATCTAAATTCTGATCGAACGCACGTAGAAACCTTTCTTCGGTCTCATTTTACCAAATAACCTCTGGTTTTATGCTGCTTACCTTTCCCCTAACAAGCTGTGTCGTAACACTGTGAATATACCGCAAAAATCCTTTTCTAACATTTGACTTCTTCCTCTTTTCCACCTTTTTTCTTCCAGTTAGGAATGGCTGATTTGTACCACAGACTTTGTCACTGCCCACTCAACTGTTGGTCTGAGGAGGTTGTAAATAGCCATGTTTTTCTCTGATGCATATGAAGTCTCCCGATGCTTCTTGTCACCGGCCTGCAAGGAGCTTTACCGGGAGAACAAGAGCCCCCAGCTCAGTGGCTTCCCACAACACTTGCATTTAACGGAGAGAATGGCCAAGTGTTAGGGATTGATCTCACCCATCATCCGGCATCTAGGTTACCACCATTGGAAAACAGTTGCGTACATGATGTAGTCTGTTTTACAAAGTCTGAATAGTCTCTTCTGTGACACAGATGAGCGATGAAATCTTGACATTCATGCTTTCCATTAGCTTCTTCTGATTCAAATACTATTATATGGACTAGAATATATTAATAAGTCTTTTTTCCACTGCCAGATCCTTGAGAGCATTCCTCTTGCTGCCGAAAAATGTATTTGCTTTTTTTTTTTGGTTTTTTTTTTGTCCTCTTCACATTTGCTCTGTGAAGTTTTCTGCCTGCGGTTCTTTACAGCTGTATACAGTACATTGTACCTCTGCCTGCCAGATACCTGTGGATATATATATTAAGATGTGGAATGATACCAATGATAAATGTATATTCTCCCAACACTGACAGATCCTGGCAGGTTTTAATTCTTTCATATGTGTGTGTGTGTGCGTGCGTGTGTGTGTGTGTGTGTGTGTGTTGCGTGTTGACAATATTTCTTCTTCTTTCACAGCACTCATCCATCTGTTTATATCTGTGTCTACCTCGCCCTGAGCCACTCTCCCCGGGAATTCCTTCATTTGTCAAACTTACGGGCGTCAGTCTCCTCTTTCTCCATTTCTGCCTCTTTCTCTCTGTCTGTCGTCTGCATTTACTGTACGTGTGTTTGTCATTCGTTACACACACATAACTTCTTGTTCTCACCATGAGAGTAATTGCCTCTCCCTCCACTTGTAGGTGCAGAGATGTTTCTAAATATGATCTGGATCTGCAACCGATGCTGCCGCTACAGAGCTACAGCAGGAAATCATACTGAACACCGTATGTACTATTTCAAAAGACAGAGAGAGGCGGCGGCTTTACGAGCCAAATTCCTCAGCAATAAACCGGGTGTATTCAGTCAAATGTGAAGGCCTAGCCAGTAATTAACTAACTGCAAATTATGCAAGAAATAGGAACAACTTTTAGCACTTATAGCTTAGTTTAGATTCTGATATTTATGTTAAAAAAAAAAAAAACGCTTTAAAGAGTATTCCATTGTCCAACTATCACAACGAGGTCAACAAGAGCAAACAATCTCGCTGACAAGCTAACTGCTAATGTTGGGGAAACTTGACTGACATGTTAATATAACAGGTCTGTAAAATATTTATGAAATATTTTGCCCCAGCAATACACTTATTCCAAACAGGGAAGTCAGAGATACCACAAAGTTGCTTTACCTGTTGTAGAATCTAACAGACCTCTTTCCTGAAAAGTTACTGTAAAGGTATAAAATAACTATCATTATCTCTGTCTGGTAGGAAAATGTGACCTTTATTCTTTACTACCCCAATGCCCCTTTTTCAATCAAGCAATCCCATTCAAAAGCCTGCAATTTTCTGGAAACTCTCTCTGAAATTGGTGCATAATCATCTCAAGCGACCTCAGTTTCATTCCAGCTGAAATGAAGTGCAGGTGTGTGGCAGCAGAGGTGGGGCAGGGGGGGCGCACAGCTGGGCCCGTTTCACTTGGAAGGATAACTCCACATTTTGCCTCGTAAGTCACCGATTTGTTTGGATGGCTTGTTGTGAAAAATTTCAAATCATAGGTAATGTAAGTGGTGGGGTGGTTACATGACAGATGGAGAGGATGCAGGTGGAGGGTGGAGGCTGGTTGGAGGAGCTCTGTGATGGACCGGGCTCCAGCGTCATTAGCATTTGGCTGACAGGGACAGTATGGATTAGGGGTGGCCCTGGCTGCTCGGAAGTGCTGACGCAGGGAAAACAGCCCAACAGCCTGCTGATAAATATGTGAGCAGGAAGAGATGTTTGAGCCCAAGGCCTGCTGCTACATACAAACTCGCAAACCCCGTGCACCCAGTATCCCAACAAGTTCTCATACCTGCACAACAAAATTACGCTAACGGGGTAACCATTGCGTTACAAAGTGAGGCCAAGGGTTCCTGACCAAGCGCCCAGATGTTTTGGGTGAGAGCGGGTTGCGGAGTGACGGGGCAAGATAAAACAATGGCGATGGCTGGCGGCAGACGGCAGCCAAACCGTGGTCTGCAGTGTCGCTGTCGGATGTTTTGTACACCCAAACCTCAACTCAGATGTCCTCTTTTTTTTCAGTGTTACAAAAATATCTTGTCACTTCTTTTCTGGGCGACTGAACCTAACCACAAAGTGTGACCAGTGCTGTTGTTAGTGGGGAAAGGACAGTGATTATTTGCTTTACTGCAAGAGTTCGCTTCAGTGGTTTTAAGTATTTTATGAAATGACTGCTGGTGTCATTTCTCTGGTGAAGATGGTTTCCTTTATTCGTGCAAACTTGTGTTAAAAAACGTTGACGCGAGGTTTGTCTATGTAGACCATTCCAGATGTCTGTGTTTCTGTCTTCTCTTTGTTGTCTGGAGGGGAGACATGTTCTCTCTGTCGCTCTCCCTGTGTTTTTTTTTTTTTTTTTTTGGTCTGATTGGCTGATTATATGTGTTTTTCTGCAGGTACACTCTGGCCAATTACTGCCACTGCTACCTTTCTGGCCGGCCTGTCTCTGGCTGCTCGTGTGCAGCCGAAAGCCCCCTGTGGCAGCACCACTGGTAATTACACCTCAGGAGAGTGAAACACACATCCACAAACAATGGCAGCCACACAAAACACACACACACACACACACACACAGACAGTGACTTCAGGCTACACCGACATGTTGTCTAATTGCATATCAAGAATTGATCCATCAGCCATCAGGGCTTTTTTTGCCATCGAAAGCTTTGTGGTAATGTATGTGAACATGTGGAGGCCTTTATCTGTGTGCCCGTGCGCAAACCTCCGGAAAAGTAAGCTGCATCAGGGAATCGAACCGTGTAGTCCACCAGAGGTTTGTGAATGTGAAACTGCTATTATCCATAAGGCATCATGGGCACTATGGGTATCTTCATTATTACCACTTCATGTTTATTTTCCACCAAGTCCATTTAAAAGCTCCGCAATAAGGAGATAGAACAGTCCCTTATACTTCCCTACCCAAATACATCAATCCTGTTGATCTTTAAAGTCCATGAAAGATTGTTTTCTCACCTTCTTACTCTGAGTGAGGGTCCTACTTAAACCTACTATTACCTGCCAAAGTTAAGTAAATACTTGCTATTTCCAATCAGAAACATTGGTATTTGCATTTGTCTGTGTCTGTCCGTCTCTCCTCTCACTCGTTCGAACTGGGCGGGGCACAGTGGGCACGAAGTCATGCATTTGTACGCAAACCAATCAGGATTTATGAATGTGAGAAGGACACAAGAATCTGACGAAAGTTGTTGGGTTCTTTGCTTCTTTTGCTTTATGTGAACAACTATTTGATGCATTTTCTGCAGGCATTGGTTGTTACCAGAGGAGGAAGCCCGCAGACTTGGCGAAATTTTCCCCCTACTTCATTGTTGTGTCGCATACGTTTAACGTCGTCAGAGACTTTAAACCCGTGTTTTAGGTTTTAGGGTCGACAAAAACAATTGTGTTGAAACCTTCCAATTAATCCTGCCAGGGAGGGAAAGAATGATAAATGGAGAGAGAGCAAGAGAAAGAGAGACAGATAAAAACAAATCAGTCAATTCATGAAAAGTGACACGGAAAACATGTTTCTATTTTTCCTTGTGTCCTTTGTTTTTAGGTCACGCAGTTGAAATATAAGTGTATTCACATATGCAGTGTAGTCATGTTATTTAAATATTTTGCCTGCTTGTGATTAAAACAGAGCTTGGAGCAGCTTCATGCTAATTTGAATTCTTTTTTTCCCCATGAATCTTAAGCCTTAATTTCATACAATTAACCTGGTTTCCACCAGCAAACCAAACAGAGGTGGCAATGGCTGATTCAAAATGGATGAAAACTCAGAGTGAAATGTGTTGGCAAACGCTTTTCATAACATCTTGACGCTGGCAGAGATAATTATTGTGCTGGGGTCCGGTACTTAGCCGTAACCACAGCTCCCGAGGTTCCCACCGTCCCGTACGTTGCATGACGGCCCGAGTCATCTCAGGACGAAATCTAGCCCTGGGCCGTCTTTGTGTTACAGTATATCGGTTCTTTTGATCCGATGCTGTAAATGTTTTATGTCAGTCTTACTCCTGCTTCTGGCCTAAAGACTTTCTGACAATGTCCTGATGGCAAAGTATAAATTTAAGTCTTATCCCTCTGTCGGATCTAAAATTCTGGAAGTGCCACAGTGCCACATATAAACAGACACGCTGGTGCACACGCTCATGCACACGCAGCCTCGAGCCACAGCTGAAGTGTCACGGAGCAGCAGCCCACTGAGGACGTTGTTGGCTGTACTTTTTTCAGTCTCTTTGCTCCTGCCCGTTTCAGCTCTGTCCAAGCAGCCAAGTTACTGCTCCAGGGAAAGAGCAGCAGAGCTTGTTGTGAGTGTTGCTGTACTATCTTTGTCATCCTTCAAAGAGGAGAAAAAAAACGTGTGTCTTTTCTGTTTTGTCACTTGCTCTTGAATTCAGTGAAGCGGGCTGAATTCCGATTTGTTCAACCAGAATTCTGTTCATATCGAAGACATTTAGCTTCGACTGCCAATAAACACTGTTTTCATCCATGGATGATTTGAGTCAGATGAGCGTGTAAGCCGCCACCCTAGTAATATTTTGCTGGCCGACTGGCTAGATTTCTTTTTATTTCACAGGCCCTGAATAGGTGTCCGAGTGGTTGAGACTAGAATTGGCACATGTAGAAACTACTTGACTCACTCAGTTCTTTCCCTTTTAGTAACTGTCACATTAAATCTTGAGATACGAGGCTAAATCCTTGGGCTCTAAAAGCCCAAACTAAACTTCTGCAATTAACCATTGGTCCGTTCTTTTCATACGGAGCTCCCGTGTGTAAATCTGTACATTCGGTTTAGAAATACGTGCACATGATTTATAAACCCTGTTCTCGGATTCCAGACCTGTACCCACAGATTTGTAAACCGTGATCCCAGGTCAGTAAACAACTTCTTTCTTCGGAGAACACGGAGCATTTCGACAGCTACCGCGTCTGCATCTGCCAAGTAAATCCAATTTATCTAGATTTAAGGGTAGATTTAATACTATGCTGTGTTTTGCACTGGACATCTCAAAGCACTCATTGTGTAATGTTGTGTATACCGTGCTATGTTCTCTGAAGAAAGAAGTCGTTTACTATTCCGTATGCACGATTTACAAATCAGTGGGCACGGATTGCAGATGGATTACGAATCCGTGCGCATGGTCTACAAACCCATTTGTAAACCGAGAGTTTATTTGTTGTTTTTTTTTCTCAGCTTGCCCTGGGGGGGGGGGCTGCGTACCTTTCTCTGCAGGATTTCGAGACCATCATGTATCATAGTAAACATCATATATTATAAATCCCAGCAGTTTGGTTCCTCAGTGAACTCCATCTTGAAGTTCATTTGTCAAAAGCCACGTTAATTGGTGCACTCCATCTTGTCATCCCTGATGGTAAAAACTAATCTGTCACAGAGGGCAGCCCTCCCTCTAAAATTGCCAACTGAATGAAGTGCACAGAGAGAAGAATGATTTTTTTGCCCTCACTCACTATATCTTTGCAGTATCTCGCTGCCAAATTCCAATATGGGAGAACCTTATATTTCCACATACCCAATATACAGTATATACACTGGGTATATACATATATATACCCAGTGTACCCAGTATATAAGGTGTGTATATAGATATAGTGTATATATAACAGGTTTTAATGTCCTGGCTGATCAGTGTATTGGTGTATACGGTGAAGTGTTACACACACACACAGCACTATCTCTGTGTCTGTCTGTCTCACGACGACAATTTGAGGGTGAAAATTGAGATATACTGTATACTGAGACCCCCCCCCCCCCCGATGTCAGCAAGGGGTGTCAGCAGTAAATCCCATCAGTTGTCACGGCGACCTCCTGACAGCATCAAGGCTCCAAGGGACCCGCTTCACGCCAGGAATATTCATGCAGACCCAGACGAGCCAGCACCAGGCTCTGACAAATCACTCAATCAGCCAGTCGAAGAGAACAAGAGTGAGAGTGCCAGCTACAAGAGGTGGA
Source organism: Xiphias gladius (assembly GCF_016859285.1). Taxonomy (NCBI): domain Eukaryota; kingdom Metazoa; phylum Chordata; class Actinopteri; order Istiophoriformes; family Xiphiidae; genus Xiphias; species Xiphias gladius. The sequence goes on along the minus strand of NC_053410.1, from coordinate 3,472,616 downwards.
GACAGAGCAACACATCCTGCCACACTGCAGCCTGCATAAAGACAGAGGGATCGAGCTCTTTACCGAAATGAAATGCAACTGACAACTCTCAAAACAAAATCCAGTGTTTCAAAAATGACGTTTCCAAGAGGCAGCAGTATGTCAGCATTTTACAGCAACCACTGGAGCAACACATAAAACTATACTTAGTTCCTTTCAAATCGGATTCTTTTTTATCTTTATTTAAGCTTAGTTCTTCTATGAGTATCAGTATTACTTTGTAGTATCTTATCATATATATTTTTTTAGATTTCAATGAATCAATTGCAATGATTTGTAAATATTTCATACAGTATGGTATTCATTGTAGTTTATGTACATGCATCAGTAGCCTGTATGGTGATTGTGTAACGCGAAGCATTTGTTGTCTCTTTATCTTTCTTTAAAAATTACTAAACTAACATAGTTAAAATGGAAAAACCTGATTTGGCAATACTGCCAGGCTTATAAAAGTAAAGTACAGTGATGCAAGATGGAAAACGGAGGTGATGATTTAGACTTTTAACAATAAGAAAATATATAATTTTAGTCACATCTTATTTAGTTTGCAGTGTTAAGGCCTTAATCCCCACAGACATAATCAGACAATAATAGTAGGAATACTAGTGCATCGTTGAAAGGGCACATAGTCCTGAATCCTGCCCTTTTGCCCACTGCCGACCTTTCCACAAAATACCAACGCATGAAGTAAAAACAGAGATGCTTCAATCAATACGTGAGTAAGCTGCTACTTTTTTGACTTTTTCCAAACTCCCGTTCCCTGTCCAACCCACATCTGCTCTGTGAGTAGATTTCCATGAAGTTTCTTTGTGTGGTATTTAGCCAAGCAACCCCCTAACACTTGTTTTTTAAAGGTCACATCACTATGAGCTTTCAGCACACTGCCCTTCATTCTCACTCCCGACAGTCTCTTTTGCCGTCAGATTTCTGAGCCCACCTCTGTCTTGTTCTCCCACCTTCCTTTTCCTCTGGTGATGTTAGGGTTTAGCAGCATTCTTCTAAAGCCTGCCCTCTTTGATGTTTTCATGGCTTTTATGTAGTCCATGTACTCTCATGAATTCTTGCCATTTATCTGTCTTTTTTTTTTTTTTTGCTTGAAAGAGAGGATGTGGCATCAGTCGCATTTGGACGTTTTCCTAATTGTTTGAATTGTTATTAATTTTATAGTAACTCTTTAAAAAGCATTTTAAATTCAATTCTCTGTTGCTCTCTTTGTGTTTTTTTTTTTCTGCCACATCCCCATCCTCAAGCCAGCCTGGAAACCCTTCGCAACCTCTCCCTAAACAATTTCTCTCACGCTCCCAATCAATTATTCCTTTCATTGTGTGACCAGAAAGAGGGAATTGGTAAATGCATATTTCCTCTTTATATATTCATGACTATTTCCTGAATTCTATTAGAAAGACATGACTTATTCAGGCGGAAGTTTTAATTGAAGTTCCCCCCATCGCCGCCCTTTGCCGTCTCTCTATTCGTGGGATTTTCAGTACATAAACTCACAGGGAAAGCCCTGAAATGGAGGCAGCACTTCGCGGTCAACAGTCGGATCAGCCTCTGTGCTCTCGCCCTAATTAAAGCATTATTCGGGAAGCCAATGCCAGGGTATGTACTGGCAAGAAATTTGCCAGGGTGAACCCTGGAGAAAAGTGGCTGAGAGCAAATGAGTGCTTAGTGGGTGAGAAAGTTTAAGAGGTATTGCAAGGACCTAAGGGAAGGCTAGTGTAGTGGAATACTGTTTTGTAGAATAGAAGAGGTGGGAAAACCTTCTTTTATGCAATGAAGCTTAAGACATGCAAAGCACAGGAGAAATTCTTCTGGAGGGATTACATTTTACCATTGTGTAGTGGCAGAGGCAAAGCCTTTTAATTCACTGCATCTGAACAACGACATGTTCAAAGATGTGAGTGAAATGTAAAAACAGACACCGAAGCAGCTCCAAGGCCTGTGTCCACAACCTCACCAGAGCGTTTCTTCTGGGCTGGCTGGTTTCCAGTTGTCTAGGTTTGCCTGAGGACCATCTTCAACCATGCAGGGCAAGCTTGCTTGAGCCCACCCTCGGTTGGAAACCTGCTCACTTCAAATATAATGGTGTAGCTAAGCAAACATTCCCAGCTGCCGTTTCTGGCAGTGTTATCTGCAAGGCCATCCCTTTCCGTAACGGCCACATTCATCCTCACTGCTGATATCCCTCCTTTTGTTTGGTGGATTTGACAACATTAAGATGGTATCGGTCACCTCGCCCAGCTCCCTGAAGACTGCCGTCATTATTCAGCAGTCAAAGCCAGACATTCTTTCAGTAATAGGTCCAAACAGCCGGGGGGGATTTAGCTGATCGCACTGTACACAGAAAACCTTCAATTTTTAGGCGGTGTGGCTGAAAGGCTGACTAGACTGTCTGATTCATACTTAAGTCTTTCAAAGGCTTCGTGCATATTCTAAAAGAGAGGAACGTTAATCTTTTTCTATAATGTTTATTCTGTCCATTTGGAAGATAGACTGGACCAGCGTGTGGAATTTTGTTCAGGTATGGACTGCACACAAACGGAGTTGATGCAATAACAGCCGGCGATGGTGAGACAAGGTTTGACACAGAGCTGAAGTTGAAGGAGTTACCGAAAAAAAATATGAACTGGAAACTTATAAGAGAAAAAGATATGTGTGGAAGAAGCAAAAGTATCAGGGGGTAAATCTGAAAGGAAAGAATGAGCGAGTAAAGCCTTCATCAAATCACTCAAGCTGTATTTAAGTCAGAATCGTCAACCACACGCTCAACACACACGTAAATAAATACTCGTGAACACTCACACATTCACAAGCTGCAATGGCCAGACCCTCAGTGGCTGCCTGAGGGTCTGGCCATAGAAAATGCCATCACAAATTGAGATCGCTAACAGTTTACACCGCGCTGACATTTTCCAGCTGGCCGCTCACAAAGGTCAGGCTCCCCACCTGAAGGCAAAAGCAGAGCGAGATGGTAGTGTGGCCGTGGTCACTGCTGAGTTTTGGCAGCCTCAACACTCAGCTACCAGTGCATTATTAACTCTGAGTGTAGGGTGCTCAGGAAGCGGTATTATGCGCTCAAAGTGAGGCCATTGGCAGCTTTGCCCCTGCTAAGTGCCAAAGGAAATATGTGGTGTTTGGCATCAAGATTGACACGCTAGCAAATGTTTGTCTTGTAATTGCTGCTGCTCACTGCTGCTTTTAACAAGGACTTGATGGACTGTGTGATGCCCGAGCAAGGGTTTCTAAGCTGTTTGTATCGTCATTAAAGGTATGATTTTAGATATAAAGCGCAAGCTTCCATAGACTTTGAAATATAGTAGATGAAAACAAAAACTTTACAGTTCCAAAACACGCATTTGTCATATTGCTTTTTGCAACAATAATGTAAGTCTCGTAAATTAAATTAACCACCACTCACACAATTAGTTGGGTTTCCGAAAAGTAACACATATCACAGAGGGGATTAAAGGAGTTGCCTCCACGGAGTTTACAGCACAGGTGGATTATCAGGTTCATATCATGGACACTTGCTCTACACATCAGAACTATTTTTTTGAGAGATTGAGATTTGAGATTTTGGGAGAGTTGTAAGTTGGCACTGTCTTAGTAAATCTTTGAGAAACTGCTTCTGTCCTAAAGCGATAGAACCACTGTGCTACCGCCATTTGATTATCGGAAAATAATGCACACCCTTCAGCCAATCAGAATGAGTATGCTGGATTTCCACAGCATAAAGCTACTTGTGCTGTGGACATAGCTACTCTATTTAGGCTAAATTAAAATCTTTATTATGCATCCTCCACATGCTACTCTCGTATTTGACCGAGAGGCCAGGGGCACGTAGTGCGTTTATGGGGACTGACCTGTCGTGGCTCATGCTGACGCTCAGCAATAGCTGCTGTGCCATGATTAAGCGTCATGAATAGTTTTTAACATACATTTCTAACATACTGTAAATGTTACTGGATTACACAGTCGGCCATATTTACAAACTGAGTGCATACGTGCAAGAGTAGACATACTGCTCTGACGAATCTGCATGCTGCCATGCGGTGACGTGCAGACACACACACCTGCACCCACCCACGCGCACACACTGCTCTCCTGACAATAGACAGCCACACACGGGGTTGATGGTCTATAGCGTTTGAAGGGCATCACCGGTGTCGCTGCCTCTCAGGTATCAAGACGATAGCAGGGAAGCCAGAATGCCATTTATCTGGCTGACAGGGACAGGACTCTGTGACAGCAACAGTCAGCCGAGCAGCACAGCGGCAAGCCTCTCCCTCTTTAATACTACCATCCCACCGGCTGCACACAACAGCAATCCATTACAACAAGCATATTGTAGCAGGGTATATTGTATCACTGTAAAAAGTGTCACTTTTGTCCAATATTTCATTCACAGGGCTTTCGAGATATGTACCATCCTTCTCCTCAGTTTCCTGTCGCTCTGCGCCCTGTGCTGTCCGATAAAGCGAAAACGCCGTAATGATAAACTGATACTGCCATACCATAGAGCAGATGGTTTTATTCACAGCATCTGTGAGTATACTGCTTATGGGTCCCTCCAAGTATTTTGTACTCTTTTCATCCCTGTAGAAGAAAAAGGGCCTTTTCACTTTGTTTGTTGTTAAAATGCTATTTCCAGGGTTTTCGCTGTCTCATCCAGGGTTACTCGCATCATAAAGTTTAAAGATTTACTGAACCTACTTATGATTTTCTGGACACTTAACAAACAATCCGACCAAGTATTATGAATATTGCTAGAATAGTCAGGGCTGAATTGTGATGGCTGCTGTGACAATGTAAGGCCGTATTAAGTGCAAAGAAGCAGAAATAAGCATGGAGACCAAAAGACATCATAATTCCACACAAAGGAGAGTGGAGCACAAACACACAAACAAAAAGGAACCGATTGGAAACAAAGGCTCTCCACTCCCCACTACACTCATGGAAGTGTACATTTTAATCCCACTTCTGAACCAGTCATATTTGAATTTGGATGATTTCTAATCGCAGCAGTATGCAGTAGCACTACGGCCTATGAAAGATCCCAACTTTCTCGTGCAAACCATTTGCCCAGTATGTTCCTGTTATCTTCCGTTTTTATAGTTGGGGGAGATGCATACATGCATCAGTAAGGGATAGGAACAGGAGTATTTGAACAAAGACGTTTCCTTTTGTTGCATGATTATGGACATTTTTTTTGTTTTGTTTTTTCTTTTTGGACGACTACAATGTCGTTCTTCCTGTGATCACATAAGAGAAGAAGATTGGCTCCCAAATCCTGCCTGTGAGATTTGAACTTGAGCAAGGAATGGTTACTCAGGAATTTTCCAATCGGAAAATTTTACCCTGGCCTTCATCGTGCTTTATCTTCAATGCGAGAAATTTTGACGCTTTGTTTCAACGTGGGAGTAAGGGAGTTACACCGTCTAAACAGCATGCACTAGCTGTGAACGTGTGTTGAGAGGTGTACAGGTATTCGGAGAAGCAGAGTGAGAGATGAACCGGGCCAGCCTGGCAAAGTGTGGCAAATACAGTACGGAGCAAATGTAACTAAAGAATCTGCATAAAGGCATTTTTGCAGTTGGATTCTTGCAGATGGTTACAGGTGCGTGATGAGATGTCTGTGCAGCAGAAGAACCATTTACCGTGAGTCAATTACTTTTTAAATGAATTACTTCTACATCTTTGAAAGTAATTAAATATATGTGATCCCAGTTATAATATGTGTTTAGTTTATATGTGTATTTGTGTGACAGCAAATGTGTGAGAGAACAGGAATTGGATTTTTGGCTGCAAATCAAGGCAACTCCCACCTATCCTTCTGGCAGCTACATCTGTACTCAGACTGAGCAACTGCCTTGCTAGGGCGTTATGTGTGTGTGTGTGTGTGTGTGTGTGTGTGTGTGTGTGTGTGAGTGGGGGGTAATTAAGTAAAGATAGAGAGAGAAAACCGAAAGATGGAGATAAGACGTAAGGAGGGGAAAAATGAAAAAAGGGGAAAATATTGACTGAAGAAATAAAACAGACTTCCAAGGTTAAAAAGCAAGTTGTTATCTGGCAGGAGTCAACTCATCTAGTTTCATCAGGCAGTAATCACTGAGCCAGCACCAGGACCATTTATCATTCCATCACTTTGCCTTTATGGACAATAAAAACAGAAATGACAAATAAATATTCCCATCTTTTGGGAAATGGGCTTTACTTTTATTTGCATAAATGAACTGACAGCCTGGCACTCTCCACCAAATGCTCGGATACTTCCACAAGACCGAGCAAACACTGCCAGCATTGTTCCCTTTTGATTTATTCACAGAGATGTTCATTCTAGTCAGCGCAACAGAGCCACACACACCAATATTGGCCAGCAAAAAAAAAAAAAAAGAAGAAGAAGAAAAAGAAAAACAATTTCCTTGTGATAATCGTCTTTCATTATTCTGTTGGCTTGTCTCAGGAGAGAAGGGGAGTGGTGACAAATACATTCGCCTGAGTGGCTGTAAAACCAACATTTTAACGATGCTTAGGAATTTACCTACAGCCACTATCAAGAGGCTCTTCCCCCAGAGGTCTGAAGCACAGATAAAGGAGATGCTTTATGTGTGTTCTGGTTTTCTGTATGAACTGTAATTTACAGTACGTTCATCTCCCGAGGAAAAAAGAAGGGAAAAAGAAAGTGAATGTGGGGCAGGTGAAACACACTGTGCCCACGATAAAGCAAAAATTAAATGCTGTTGAATAAAAGAGTAAATAAGGGAGGTTGGAATTACCTAAACATAGTGAAAAAGAAACCACTGCTAATCAGAAAAGTGCATTAGGTCGCTGTGCAAGCCATTTGGGGTGAGATCACGGGAGCTTCCCATCCCTGGTTAAGCGCTTGTTTCTGTCACGGTTCATCTCATCTAGGAAGTAAAGCGAACCTGTGGAGCTCCAGGGCTTACTCTTGAGTTCAGTCTCACACCGGCGACTGAAATGCTACTTTATGTACTACAGAAGTTTTTTAGGGGTCAGGGGCTGTGTGTGTGTGTGTGTGTGTGTGCAAGTAATGTACGTGTGTGTTTTAAAAGAAAATTCTGTTGAAAATCTGAAAACCTAAAAAGGGTAACAGTGAATTCCACCAAGGATGTTAGCCTGGTAATCAGACTTGATTGCTGTTCTGTTTCATTTCATTGGTTCAGTCAGAAAAAGTGTTCATGTCAGCCATTTTGGTTTAGGGAGGAGGGTTATTTTGTTTTGGTTTGCCCTAACCAACAAGTGAAACATCCATTCCCCAAGTCATTTTCGGCTGGGAGTGCAGCTGTGGTAGTGGATGCTCGGGGGAACTAACTGAATGTCGATTTAAGGATAATTATTTCTGTCCGGCAACCTGTACAGCTTCATCATTCTCGAGCGAGCCTACTGTTTTTCTTTCTGTCGCTATTTTTTCATGAAAGTAGCTGGGCAGCCAGCTTGTCCCACATAGAGAGATGGCATTTCATCCTTGATCCCACCTACAGAGCTCTGTTAGTCAGTTGCTTCCCCAAAACAGCAGTCAACAGTCATGACACCACGCCGAACCCAAAAAAGTCACTGAACAAATCTGAGATGTGGGCAGTGATTCAGATGTCTGGACCAATCGTGACTCAGTTTCATAGTCTCAAACCAAACCTGCAGCATAATCTACTTCTCCACTGTCGGTCCGTATGCTCAGCATGGTCAGTTTCTGTGAGCCAGTAAAGAAATGGTGTTTGTCTGTCGGCAGAGGGAGAAGCTGTTAATTGGTGTTGCTTTCACCCACAGTAAGACATCAAAGATTTGAGTGAAAAAGGTTAACGGCTCACTACGGACAATTGTAAGCTCTGTATTTAGCCTTATCTTTGACTAAGTATGTGCTGGGGACATAATGAACATTGTCGAACTTTGGAAAAGTGGATTTTTTTTTCCAGAAATTTGGCAGAGTCTTGTTTTTAGTCAAGAAATCGGTTCCCATTTGGAATCCATTATAACTGCTGAGAATCCATCTACTTTTGTCAGAAAAACTTTCAGAGACAACTTTCAAACCAGCACATGGCGAGTGTTTGATGCTTAAAACATAAGTTTCCGGTTGAGCATTCCTTTGAACCAGCCGGATTTCAGTGCGGAGCCTGTGTAAAGAGCGGAGCCGGGGATCACACACAGCCGCGGACCTTTGGTCAGGTACTCCTCAGTCAACCCAGACAACCTGGCTCAAGCCTCAACAACAGCAAAAGAAATGCACATTATTTGTTTTGCTTGAGGACACTGGATTTATATGCTGTAGTCAAAGCCATGCAAAATAACAGAAAAAAAGACTAATAGCTTGTGGGTTGTGAATCTAAACCCCCAGCTGAGTAAGAAAAGTCCTGGCAAGAAAAATAAACACGGTGCTATCCTCACTCTCTTAAGAACTACACTACATTATATCAACATCGTCTACATTTGCTCTCTCTCTCTCTCTCTCGAGTGAAGATCTTTACCCCCAAAATGTGTGAATAATTGAATGAATATGAATTGAAGACCTTATGAAATAGAATGAGCACACTTCAGTCTTCCCTGGTAAAATAGCTAAACATAATTGGCACCGTAACAAATGCGCAGAGGGTTTCAAATTCTGCTTTTCTCGACATGATCCATGCGACTGCCTGTGGCCAAGACGGGTTTAGAAATTATCTGTAGTTGCCACAGACTAAAATCCAAGGAAATGTAAATATAATTGATTTATGCAAGGAAAATAGCATCTTTTACCTCTGGGATTGGTTCTTTCAAAAAAATCACTGTATATCGTATTGAATGAAAACCTTGACCAGATATGGGTGTGTGAGACAAATGTTGCGGTGAGACGAAGCGTGTGATGAATATTTTGAAGGTTAGATGCTATTGTGCAAAGAGAACAAATTACAGTGTATGATTTTTTGCATTAAAACATTCAGAAAACAGGACACTAAAGCTGACAGAAATCAATAGCTTTGTATTTTGTTCGTATGCTCAGTAACACCGGCAGCGGGCTGCAAAATCTATGTCGACGCAGAGCAATTTTGACAAGAGGCTTCTGGCTGAACATGTCCACTTGGCACTTGTAAACATGTCTTAGTCTGATGGTAATTTGGGTTGGGTGCACTCCTTGGCTCCGGACTGTCTTTTATTTGAGAGTAAGAAGTTCGCCTTGCTGTTTTATTCATTTTTCTCTCACCAATCCATAAACCAACAGAAAAAGAGTTGGGGGGATTTTTAGCTGATGGAGAGGTTGAGGATGCGTTACATGGGGGAATCATGGGTTAGAAACAGCAATGTATATCTTATTCGTCAAGGCTAATTCGAAGAACACTTGCATACTACACATTAAAGGGAAAAAAACAAAGATCTTATTAGTGTTTCTGAAAAAAAAAAAAAGATATCAAACATCCGCACAGAGTTGTTAAGATCTATACTCAGGTCTAAACAAATTCTTTACCAGGGGTGGAGATGTCTGGATTTCAGAGTTCACTGTCTGACTGGAATTCTCTAATGGTCAACAAAACCTGCTGCCAAATGGAACATCAACAAAACACCCGCTTGCATTTTTAGCCACTCATTGAGGATGGTGGTGCAATGGGTGAAGGAGCAGCATATTCAAGTCACTCTGGACCAAAGGCTAAAGGGGCCTACCCTCCAGACTATAATTGAAATAATAAGCAGCACCATATTACTTTTTCAGTTACTATTTTTCCAATTCATCTGAGCTCTAATTGGCAGGTTCACTCCTCCCAGTTGTAAAAATTCAGTTCAATTTATTCATTGGATCAGTTGCAGGCCATTAAGGCACAAGGTGTAAATTAGAAAGCTTACAGCTATGACAGGAGACACTCTCCCTTTTCCACTCCTTTTGCACACACGTTGGTACAGTGCTATTAAAAAGTGCAGCTACCAGGGCTGAAGATTGCGAGTGGTTTCTTCTGAGAAACCATAACTAAACCAAAATCAATATATAAAAACAAATAACCATTCCTCCTCAGGGACTTTCCGACATGCACGATGAAAGTCTTTATGTCATGTGTTACATGTGTGCACATTTTTACATAATTCAAATTCTAATATTTATCTATTTTAATGAAAAAAAGAAAGAAAAGGAGCAGATAGATGAGCTCACTGGAATCTAATATGCAATGATAAATTAACTTCCTTTCATTGTGAGCAACGACGGAGTATATTCACTGTGTGAAAAATACATGAATATACAAATTATATTGCATAGATTTCTCGCATACTGCATGTGGCTGTTAGGATTAAAGGGTGAATTATTCACAACCAGTGCACTGTGTATTGGAGTTATCGTGGTATTTCATATATCATTGTTAGATATTTAAGCAAACACGTTATCAGTTCATCCTTAACCGGCATATTATGCAGCCACAAATCCAGACTTGCGGGCACTTAACCTCCTTGACCTTATCCCGCCATCCGTGTCGTGCGCTATGTGGTCCCTCATGTATATTGTACGCGCTATTGTAAAACTCTAGCAACCTCTCAAGTTCAACCACAGAGTCGGGCAAAGGCTTAGGCTGACGGCTGGAGTGTTACGAAGGCCCATTTAGGGCGGTCTTGTGGTCCATAACGAGCTTCTTAGTTGGTCGATTTCACTGTTTTACTGGTTGGCGGAGAACAGAACGCAGCCAAAAGTCCTGCAGGGTCTGTTTACCCCCATTCTCGGGGACTCCACATACCAGTTGAATCAGTATACATGAAATGCATAAACGTCTTTGGAAATGGAGCCCCTTTAATGAGAGAAAGACGGAGGGGAAGGAGGCAGCAGAGAAAGAGGGCAAACGAAATGAAAGCTCTGGCGCTCACTTGCGTGTTCATCCGGTTGTGCCTGCTGTCTATGATGGACCTCAGGAGACCACAGGCTTCTCCGATCTGCATTGCAAATAGGCCACATATTTCACACATTTTCTTCACCCCCAATATACAGGTTAACTTCTCCACAGCGTGTCTTTGACTGGCTCTGCAAAAGAGATGGCATGTACCAGCAGAGAGCGCCATGCCGAGGGCAGCTGCTATCAAATATAACCTTTATTCTCAGAATTCTTTATTCTGCAGCAGCCTGCACTCTCCGTGCAGGCACATGTTTGCATGTGCGATATACCTCAGCCATCAGTTAAAATGTAAAGCGGGGGGGGGGGACTTGCGACACATGAATGTAACACAGATCCGGTTTGATTCCATCTCATTTTCTGAGGCAACAACAACACAACAGCAACCACAACACAGCAACCACAATGAGGGCCCTCATTATGTTCATCGCCACACATTGTGCATGACTGGAAATAATTGCCCTGGTGCTATGCGGTTGAGCGTGGCAAGGATGAGGGGAGATGGCGATAAGTCAATGAGGAAAACGAGAGAGCAGCCTCTCATCGTTTCCTGGAGGACCCCTCTTGAGGATCAGGGTCAGGTTAAGTCCTCGCCACCTGAGTGTCCCCAAGAGGCTTCCACTCAGGTCCATCTCAATTAATTCTATTATTTTTAGAGAAAATTAAAAATATCTTTAAATTCATAATTTAATTGGATTTTTAATTGGTGAACCACTGCAAAACAAAGGAACATGTTACATGTTACAATTTACAATTTACATAATATTTTCACAAAACCATATCTACTCTACTGTTCTGTATGATTTTGTCCTACTATTTTTGGTCAAAAAATACAGTTAACTGAATAAAAAGTATCCTTTGGTTGCAAGAAGAAAAAGCTCATTATCTTCTTCTAATTTCTTGGTCCACTGGCAAAGTAAAAAACATATGAATCTCCAACTATAGTACACCAAATTAATCAATCCCACAAACACATCTCAGAGGTTAGGTGGATGAGGACTGTTCCTATTGATTGGTATATAGTGACACTACGGCGCCGTTCCTGTTGGACATGACCTTGTGCTGAACACGCTGGAAGTGGAAAGGCTCCGTGTAAATTATTTCTCAACAAAGTGCTTTGGCAAACAATGGGTGGGTAATGGTGTGTTTCACAGAGACAAGAGTAGCGCCTCTTTTATTCACAGGGGTGAACGCGCCCGGAGGCCTTTTAGTGTTCATAAAAATGACTTTTGGCTGCTGGCACAGGTCTGGGCTCCTTCAATGGGACCAAAAATTGACACAGGTACTGCAGAAGTGTTTGATAAAAGAAAAGGATAATAATAAAAATGTAAATAATAAAATGGAATTAATGAAATATACCTGCTACCATCAAGAAACTTCCCTGCCAGTGATTTTTTTTCTCCTAAAAAACTGGATTTTCATAGGTATTTATCCTCCTTTGAAATCAGCTGTGCTATATCCTTTTTTTTTTTAATTAATGAACCTGGTGTCAATCCACTATTGTTCACATAGCAGATGCTCAGCTTTTGTGAACGGCTCGGGGTTCTAGTTAGAAGGGAAATACTGCGTCTTTCCAGATCTATGACATAATTGGGATAATTCTTTTGCACGCTAAGTGGTAGAAAAAAGATGTTGTGGGGGATATGGGAGGAGGAAATTTGAAAAACAAGAGAAAAAGGGAAAGAAAGAGGAGGAGAGGGAGGAGGAGGAAAGGAAGCAGCACAGATGCCAAGGTTTTCCAGTTCAGTGCACTGAAACACAAGCCAACACCACAATTAGGATGTCCGGGGAGATTGTTAAATAAGACATTTATCAAAGAAAACACTGTTGCTTTTGTCCTTTCAGGAACCTAAAAACTTTAATAAGACTCCGTTTTTATGACATCTGTGCGCATGGAGCCGCTCCATGAAATAAATAAATTGTAAAGCCAGTTTCTCCGCTTCTCAAGAGAGTTTATGTTTGTGTGTCTGTGCATGCAAATATCCGCACGTGACCAGGTAACCCTATACGCACCCTGACCGCGTGGAAATCAATTCCACATCCCTGCGCTACCTTGAACTGACCTTGTGCTGTTTCAGCACATAACATACCTCCGGTCTGTTTGTGAGAGTGCACAAAGAGATTACAACAAAACATACATGCATGTACACTGAGATCAACCTTATGGACATATATTAGAATGTTATACATTCTCAAATACCGTAGTTTATGTCCTTCAACTGCCAAGAGAAACAGGCCTTCATTTTAAACAGGCTTGTAGCAGAGAGGGAATATTTTATGGTATTTTAGTGAGCAGCCCTTTAGCCTCTCTGCTTTTAATTTGCTGTTAATGCTTTTTTTTTTTTGTTAACTCAACACTTTGTCCATATTTACTTCTTGTCTTCATGAATTTGGGATAATTTCCACCTCAGTAATTCCACCTGAACGATAACAGAGTCACATGCTGCTTAACCGATCCGTTGACCTGAGTTCATCTTTAAACTAGGAATACTGTTCTCAGCCAATATTTAACTGCAGTCGGTTCTAATTTACTGGTCTTTTGTTCAGCGTTAAGCTACTGTTAGTGAATTTTAACACTTCCTGCATAGATACTGCATGTATTACACATTAAAAGCCTTGTGTGAAAGTGTGAAACAACTGCAGGAAGAACCGAGTATTATTATCAGCAACTGATTGAAAGAACAACAGATTAAAAAGGCTATTATTGGATAATTGGTCATTATTTGAAAATCAACTTTGATTTAAGAATTTACAACATTGAATGTATTACTTTTACTTATACTGTAACTTGTATTTTCTTCTTTTACCCGTCCGTTGGCGGACGGATGTCACCAACATCAACAACAGGGTCCACAGCCCGACGCTCATTCCACGGACACAGATTTAAACCTAGGACCTGAGGTGTCTCAGCCAGGATTAGTGCAGGATTTGTGCTGCGGCAAACACCAGTCCCCCTCAATCCCAAACCCTCATCTGTTGTAAAACCAAAATTCCTCCAGTTGACTGGTAACATGTTGACTGCTACATTTGTAGGTAGTGTATTTGCTCTTGTTAGCACACGGTCCCCTGCTGTTTGCAAGCCTTTCCTCTGCTGTCAGAAACGAGGATGATGTTTGTGTAGTTACGATGTCAGTCCATTATGGTCATAAATGATGTAATACATATATATATATGTATGTCTGTGTGAGTGTGTGTGTGTGTGTATATATAGATATATATGTCTATATATATATATATGTCTTTTCGTTGTTGCTTTCTTACCTTCCTGTGCAGGGGACTCCATCTTTGGGAGCAACATAGTCAGGTCAAAGTGACACAGGACACAGATGAGAGATGAGTATCTCTTTCTCTCTCTCTCTCTCGCTCTGTCTCTTTAGTCTTCATTTTAATTCATGTCATAGGTGCATCCTGTCTCAGTGGGAATTCACCATCTGGCACTCTGGATTTTTAAGCTCTATTAAAAGAGATTCATGAAGCACGGGGTGCCATGGTGCATTTGTTAACCTACTTTGTGTAATTCTTTTTCACTGATATTACCATTTTGCTGATTTATTATCTCTCAAAGCCCTAAACCTCTCTGTTTGCATTGTGTGGGGTAAAGATGATCCTAAAGGAAGATTCAGACCCATTCGAGCATGAGGGTTGGACGCATTTCAACTGTATTTCTAATAAGAGCTCGAGCTAAGAGCTGCAGGGCAAGAATAAGGGAGGCAGAGGCAGAAATCAACATATAAACATATAATTGATTCCTTATCTAATTGTGAAACATTGGTTCTCCTTGGCTGTAATGGTTCTATCCATTAGCTCCCAGCCAAGCTGCCTCTTGCCTCTGTGGGAGTAATGGCCTGCAGTTACACATATCTCTTATCGAAATAGATTTGTCAGTTGGTGTGTGTGTGTGTGTGTGTGTGTGTGTGTGTTTTTTAGCATGTGGGTTGACAAGTTTGTTCATTTATTAATCTGTGCATTTCTGTGTGTTTGTGCAAGTGAGGGTGCAGTTTACTTTCCTCTGGTTTTCAACCATCAAATTTCTATTGTATTTCAATGTACTACCTCGCTCTCACTTAAGCAAAAAATAAGAAATAAACATACTCTATATAGTATGATTCTATACATTTTTTTTTCAAATCAGTGAAAAGTATGCTCTTTAGACAGAACACCATGTGTACTTCTAGCTGACCATTTTCAAATGCATCAAGTTAAAATGATTTGGAATCATTCTTACGTTGAAAGCAGTCACTCGTTGGCATTAGTGTCCGGAGTTGAGTTGTGACAAGGAACTTGAGTTTTGCTTTATTTTTTGACGTTTTTTCCACTATGGGTTGTTAAAATGATCAGCTGCGATATAAAGTACATGTGAGTTGTAATAAATGATCTAAAAGTGCATATATCACTGTCTAATATAGTGGGAGGGATGAGCAAACACGGAAATTATATATGAAGTTATATGTGAAAATATATATTAATGCTTTTTGTAACGTACAGCATATAAACATATAGTTAGTAGGACCTGCAAAACCACTGGAGTAGTCCATTAACAATAAGTCAGTCATTCATACAGTACAGTCTCAATCAAACAGAGCATGATCCTCAGTTATTGTCTTATAAATACAGAGGCAGAGTCACAATATTTCTCAAACTGCATATGCTGCATAACTTTGTTTGATAGCTAAGTAATTAAACTCATCCAAGTACAGGCTGCATATCAAACACCGGTCTCTGCACAGCACATGGTGCGAGCTTAAATTAAATGAATTATAAGTGAATCTGTTTTGAGAGCGGCGCTCTCAAGCGAATCCTCCGCGCACACCTACGTTTTTTTTTTTTTCTGGAGCAGGATGTGCATGTAATATTAATATGGGCACACAACTCAGACACATGCACCTAAACACATTCACGTTCACGTTCCCGCAGACAAAACACACACACTTTGTACACATGCTCTCTGTACTGGAAAAAGGACACGATGCCTTGCGTCGCGTTAGCTGCCCACAGTGTGGTGGTTTTACTGCCACGTTGCCAAGCGCACATATGTGTTAGCCGAGCATGAAGCAGAGCCACAGATGCAAATCACATCAGAAGGGAACTCTGAAAGATGCTGTCAAAGTTAGCGGCAATGTGACAGGGAGGCAAATTACTTTTGAACTGTGTAAACCCAAGAGCCGAAGGACGAGTGTTTTGCAATTAGCTACCAAGACATGCGAAATATATGCGAAATCATATACAACATTGCCCAACAAGTCCAACCTTAATGACAATATAGGTTGTTTGTCTCTACTCTCTGATGCAATCCTCAGGAGGTTACCAGTGGTCGAACCTTTGTCTTCATGGTTAGAACAATAAACAAGCGGTTAAGGTTATCGAACGGTCAAAATTTGGTTATGTTTAGGCACAAAATCAACTTGGTCAGGCTTAGGGAAAAAAATCACGATTTGGGCTAAAAATACCTTTGGTTACAATAATAAACAAATGGTCAAGCTTGTGAAATGGTCATGATTAAAAAACAGAAAAACTACAGTTTGAAATGGGAAACAAAAAGTGGGTTCTCATATGAAAGTCCAATGTTTTCTCGAACCATCCATCTACGACCTTGCTCTTTTCCTCCCATTTCATTCACCATTAGAGGTCACCTAACAATAAAATGTAACTATGGGTCATAATAAGCTGCTTGCACAGACAACCCAATGACCCAATAATATGATATGAATATAATGATTTAAGGAAGAATTTTAAATTTGATACTTAAGTACATTTTGCTGATAATACATATTAATCATTTTTTTTTAAATATTAGCAATAAATCAAATGACCAAAAATCACCAAATGCACTGTATCGAAGATTTAAGCCTCTTTCGGTAGATTGGTTTGGTTTTACAGTAAATTCACTGTATGGTTCACTTAAGTCACTGTACACTACGTACCAAGTGGCAAACAGACAAAATTAGAAACCACCTGTTGAATGACGTTGAACATCTGGTAGCTAGAGAGCCAGAATTGTTTCTCCCCAGTTAGAGATCAAAACCACGTTAAGCGGAGAGGACTAATTGGACTCACACTCATCGGGTGGACAGAAACATAACTCCAAATTAATAATGTTTCTCCACATTTGCTGGATGAGTAAATAGGTAACTGTTGAAGATGACAACTCGATAACATGATAATGTCAGTGTCGTGGGTTTGGTGGCATCTTGTGATGTTCTTCTGCCTCAAACGGACAAACACAGAATACTTTTTCATCAAAGCGTTGGCACTTTACTTAAGTAACATATCTGAATACTTCTTCAACCACTGACTAAACGGCCTCCGTTGGAAAAAAAAAAAAGGTCAGGCAAGACCCAACTATGCATACTCTCAGGCCTCTATTGCACACAAGAGGGAGCCTCTCCTCAAATTCACCTCAGTTCTCCAGTATGCCGGGGTTCAGAATGATCTACTTAATTGGAGATGAAAAGTGAGTTTATGAACCACCTGCAGGGGGAGCATCTGGCTGCCTGCCTCAGGTTGTCCATCAGTGCCTCCCCAGCTGAGGAATTCCCCACCAAATAGCTGGAGTACTGGAGGCTCAGATACCCAACACCTGCTGCACAATACGCAAACAAGCATACGGTGCCCGTGGCTAATTTTTCATTTGTGCTTTGCTTCTATTTATTTTTTGCAGAAAAAAATAAAGTTGACAAAATATCTAATGAATTTCTCAGTCAGAATCGCATTTCATCGTATGGCAAATATGACTTAATTACACTGCCATTCGAATGACATCTGGTTTCATCATAACACTGTCATTCCCTGAACCACCCTACATGGAAAGTCTTTGTGTTTGCTGACACTGCAATTACACATGCAGTACTGTATCTGAACTGGAGCAGTTCTGTCCTCTAGACCCAGAAACGTATAATATGATTAAGTGATATCGCACCTCAGTAATTGGCAATTAATTGGGGAATGTGGATAATAAAGATAGGCTTTTTCATCCCTCTTCTGAATCTGAATACACTCTTACGCTGGTCTGCCATAGTGCATTTTTCAGAGTTTTCTAATTGATTCTGAATGCCGTCTCTGGGTATTAGTGTTACATCAAGCCTGGTAGGGTATTGCTGGAAAAGAGTGTGCATGCTTCTTATACCTAAAAAATAATGGTTTTCCAAAATAATTTGACATCTCACATTGTGAGTTATGATAAAATAAACTGTCACCATCAGCCTTTCATCAAAATCTCCACGGCGAAAGCTTCAGACAACCTCCCGGCTCCGAACAAAACCCATGTGATTAGGAGACGTACAGGTAGCTAGGTGCAAGCTAAAAATACGACTCCTTTGGGGATATCTGAATGCATATTCCACCTCTTTAGTCAAAGGCTAGCAACGCTCCTCACCTTAGGCGCCAGTGCCAAGGTAACATGTCCTGAGCCAGTCCCTCCACTAAACCTAAAGTATGAATTTAACTTTGATTCTCCATCCAGTAAGGATGCGGTCACACCAGCATTTCTAGCAGCAAAAATTTGGGCCAAAATCAATTCAGTGTAATGGAAATTGCACGATCACTGAATTTGCCCATGAAAGCAAAGTACATTTAGTGCTGATCTTTAGCGGAGAGTTGAACTTTGGTAAATTTGTTGACCAGTTGCAAACCATCTTGACAGTGCTGACCTTTGACGGAACGGAGAGAATCTGAGAGTTCAAATTGGAGAAAGCCATGATGTTGGCTGTGTCACACCATCCATTTGTCTATGCTCTCCCTCAACGGCGATAGATCTTTTGTCCTTATATCCATTTTGCCACAACCAAAGGTAGCTA
Organism: Xiphias gladius; assembly: GCF_016859285.1. Taxonomy (NCBI): domain Eukaryota; kingdom Metazoa; phylum Chordata; class Actinopteri; order Istiophoriformes; family Xiphiidae; genus Xiphias; species Xiphias gladius. The sequence goes on along the minus strand of NC_053410.1, from coordinate 3,453,928 downwards.
GTGCCCGACCAGGTACTGGTGACTACATCAAAAAGCTTCCAGCACCAACTATGAATTATTTTTGCTGGACTAGTACCGTGGCTTGTCACTGAGACGTCAAACAAGCCCATCTCACAAAATCCCTGCGTAACAAACTTTTTTACTGCTCAAACAAAGTACCCAGTGTTTTACTGCCCAACACCGTACGAAACACAACAGCATCGTTTACATTTTGGTCCCTAGTCACAATCCATTTGCTTTTATCTATCCACCTTTGAGGCTAGACACCGTAGAATCAGACCCACAAAGTACCAAGGGGATTCCCAAACATGTATTATTGAACTCCTCTCCCTGTGCCCTCTCTCATCTCTTAGTCTGAGTCATCCTGCTCTTCCCCTCTGTTTTCTGCCTCTGCACTGTTGGGACACGTCGCTGCTGTCTCTCATGCCCATCCCTTTCTCTGTCTTCTTCGCTTGTGCTCTGTGTCCTTCCACTCCCTCCCTCCCTCCCTCCCTCGCTGTCTTAGTCTTCTCGTTTCTCCCCGTTTCCTACACTGTGCTCTTTTCTGCTTCCTCGTCCTCTTTATTCTCACCGTGGAAGGGGTGCAGAGAGGAGATGTACGTGGGAAGCACATCTGGGTTACTCATGTGCAGCAGCGATAGTGGATTGTATGTGTAGGCGGATGGGTGTCAGTGTGTGCATATGTTTGTGTTTCTATCTATGCGTGTGGGGGTGTGTTTACGTGGATATGGGGTAGCAGCAGCCATTTGGGCTTCAAATGAACCTCCCCCTCCGTGTTGTCTTCAAGCTGCTTAGCAGTTGTTTCATCTCTCTCACTCTCTCCTTCTCTTCCTCTAATTCTCTCACTCCGTGTTGGTGTCTTTCACTGGCTCATTGTTCCATTTCTCACCGCCGCAGTACAGAGCGGGTTGGGAGGGATCCTACATCCTGTGGAGTTGAGGGCTGCATATGTGTGTTTGTCTGGATAATTTGGCAGCAGTGTGTATGTCACTCTGTCCATTCTACGGGCTTGTGTTCACGCATCCGTGTGCGGGAGACAGAGGTAATCTATGTTTCGCAATTTGTTAGGACGTGTAAGAGGAGAGATATTAGTTTTAGAAGAAAATTGCTCCGAGCTATACTACCTCATTAAGATGGGTCATACATATTTAAGGCTTTAAGATTTGGGACATGCAGTAATCTGATTTGCAGCTTAGTAAGGATGCAAACTCACAAGCAAGGCAAATGAAAAACAAAATTATATAAAAAATGCCCCACTGCTTCTCCAGCGCATGCCTTTTGGTTAAAATAAGGCTAAATAAACAAGTCCTGAAAAATGTCTCTCATGCATACCTGCTTTAAATACTGGGTTGATTCTGGCCACTTCTAATCAGTTAACATACAGTAACGTGACGACCCCTATGAATGAGAACAATTCCGGGCCAATCAAAGAGTTGCATCCGAGTCCAGTATAGGAATCGGGGTGAATGATATGGCCATGTTTCTAATGAAAATGAGTAGAAGCAGTTGAAAGACACATTTATTATGAATGCCCACGTGGAAACCAAGTGAAAAGTCTTATGTGTGTGGATGGAGGAGGATAGCATTGCAGAACTGCTGTATGAAACTTGAAAGAGCTGTCATTATCATATAAAAACACATCATTATCACTTGGCCCCTGTGTGAATTTGTTCAGAGGGAAAAAAAAGCGTCAGTATTTTACACAATGGATGTCTAACGGCTCAGATTTCCGCTGTAGCTGGTGTGCTCGAGTGTCCCATTAATAAAGTGAGTCTTATTAAAAATGGTATAGTGTTATAACGGCTGATAAATATGCAGCCAGAGAGGTGACAGAAATCTGTTGACCTTAGTCAAAGTCTTTAGACACATTTGGAGATAGACACGGCAGTTTTCACATAGATTAATATATCAGTATATCATACTGCAATTACATATAAAACCTAATTGTACTGTTTAATTTTGGCTCTTTATGGAGGCATGTAATGACGAGTTAATCTCTCAGCCAATGTGATAGATATATGGCAGCTGTTCTCACTGCCCTTGCTTTGAAAATAAAAATCAAGAACTTAAATCTAAACAACTAAATGTTAGTTAAGGAAGTAGAAAAACAAACGCAAACTTTTAAATGCTCCAATCACCTTCGGATATTTTCTCAGCTGAAGTGTATGAATAGCTTTGAGTGTCTAGTCGTGAGAGGGTGCCCGTGCATCCACATGTCAGCAACTGTGGGTCCAGTGCTTTGATAGAGTGAAGGAGCCTGGGTTCAGGCCTGGAGTGACACACCGGGGATGCCTTTTCACTTGAGAAGCTTGTTAGTGCAATACCTGCCATCAACCAAAGGTGATTACTCAGGCAGGAAACCAAACTGACAGTGTGCGTCTCCGCAGCCTGTTTTTTTTTTTCTTCCAGAATGTACGCATTTGTCCATTTGTTTGGTCGTATGCGGTCGTATGTTTATCTTTCCATCCGCATAGGAAGTCCTGCAGTCCGGAGTGCGTACACCTGTCGTCCACAACATTAAAACCAGTGACCGATTTTTGATTGTGGGGCTGATCGGTGTATGCCTGCGTGAGAATGTGAGCAGAGCCGTTTAGAAAATTGGGCTGTGTGTGTGCAGCTAGCGGGGCGCGGAGGTAGAGGCTGCTGGCTGGTCAGCTAACAGGCTGTGGTGTAAGAAGTGAGCGTGGATTTGAGGAATGAGGACAAGCATGCGGTTAGGCTGGGTCAAAGGTGGTGCTTAACAGTGGTGTTTCTAAAAGTAGCCGTGGCTAACTCGTTATATCGGCCTGGAAAGGAGGGTGCAATGTTTGAAACCGCTTAAGATGCTTGTTGTACTTTGCAGTTCCCACAGTTCATTGTCAGATCTGTCAGAAGAGATAAAATATAATAATCATATCTTTATCAGGTAGTAGTTGGTCACTTTTTCATGCGATACTTCCTCATTCACCACCACAGAACATGAATAACCATGTTGTCTGACATATTTTGTACGTGTAGTTCTACATTAGGGAAGTGATATTACACTAAACAAAGCCTGGGGGCATTTCGACGGCTTGCTTTCTTTTAAAGAAGGATTTTTAAACCAGATCAATTTCACTAGGTCTTAAAAAGACGTTAATATTCTCTGTGAACATCTGTGGTTTATAAAACATCTTTTGAATTCATTATGTCTCGTTTTGAAACTTTGGTTTTTAGAAATCCGTATAAAGATAAAACAACTATTATTTTGTCACTGTTTTACAACATATCATACAAGTCCTAGATGCTGGCACTTGGCCAGAGACTAATGGGAGCTGGAGATGTTGAACGTTGACAAAGTCATCGCATTTTACTATCCACCGCAGCAGTAGGTATCCATTTAGCTCAGAATATGGACAGTATCATTTTTCACCTTTTTAGAGAGATTCATGAAAACAACCCTGTATTAGAAAACACAATGACTTACAGAAGCTAGTGGAACAGAGGAGAGGGAGCCAGACTTTGTATCTCTCTGGAGTTTCTGCAACCATTTTGCCGCTTTGCACTGGCTAGAATTTTGTTCCCTTTTCCAAAAATCTTTGAGGCTCAGTAGATTAAGAAACAGACATTACTACAAATTTAAATTCAAATGTGCAACTGTGATCAGTATTCTGCCCTGCAAATATCTCTTTTGTGTTTGATGCACCTTTCCTCCCAAGTGAAGCATGGCTGATGGATATATGTACTTGCAGAGGGAGGATGAAAGTCAGGCCACAGCATAACAAAGAGCACACGTGCACATGCACTGCCACATGCTAACAGATCTAAAAAAAAAAAAAAAAAAAATGATCCTTTGAACAACCGCAAGGTTGCACTTACCTTTGTAAGACCCACAAGCATAGACAGGAACACATAAAGCGCTGTGAACACACGTAGACACATACACATAGAGTGGGGAAGTGTCTGCCCTGGCCTTCAACCTCCAGCATGGTGAATCATACCCAGGTGGCCAGCCCCACTCCCTGGCTGACTAATGGCCCCAGTGGAGCAGCACAGGACTCCATCCATCACAGCTACACTGCCATGAACGTCACACAAACAGGTGTATGCGTGCACATGCACACACAGATACACAACGACGCGAGCAGGATGCATGTACAATCGAGACCTCACCAAAGTCCATGTATAATGCATAAACCAGCAAGTTTTGATATTTCAGCACTGTTCAAGTCATATGAAGAACAGAAAAGTGGGTCATATTAAGGGAGAACACACAAACTGCATGTCCTGTCAGTGTTTATCTGCTGTGATTGGTTCTATTCCCAGCTCTGTGCAATCATTCGTCAGCTGGCATGAGAGTCATTTATTACAATTCGCCTTGTCAGTCAAGCCCCTGATCCCCTCCATCCATCTCCCCGATCCAGCAGCCCCCACCCCAGCCCCCGTTTTCCCGAGCCCTCGCTGCCTGCATAACTCTTATGTTCAGCAATCATACCTGCAGCTTAGAGGAGACACTGATAACTATTCAATAGGTGCCACAAGCCATGCTAGCACGATATGGGATGAATGGCGATAGGGGGACCGAGAGGGAGGCAGGGAGGGATAATCGGAAGTGAGAGAAGGGAAGAAAGGAGCAAGATGAAAGAATAAAGATGAGAGCAATGAGGGGACGATGGGAGAGAAAAATTCTGACAGAGGAACAATGTGGACTCGAGGAGGGAGAAAGAGAGACTGAAAGAACGAGGCAGTGGAGGCTGGCGGTGGAGAGGTAAACACACTGAGAGGGATAGAGCTGAAGTTGTCAAAAAACAACACTAATTGGACAGGAGTCTGAGATGAGGCAGATGTTTAAAATCTTGTGCATCCGCAGTTTGGCATTGTGTTGAGAGGGAGAGACAGAGATGGAGCGAGAGGAGGATAAGAAGGATGGGGTCACACATGAAAGTGCAAGCTAAGTAGACATCACAGGAGTGAAAATGTGTCTAGACAAAATCGGCGTTCTTTGACCGGCTCCTTCTGGGAACTTATTAGCAAAACTTCAGCACTGGAGCAATTTTCAAGGTTTAGCTTTGATTTCCCCCAGCAAAACACTACGACTATCAAACTGAAAGACATGGTTTTATCGAGGCAACATGGGAAGTTGCCTTGGATGGTTGTTGATGTTTCTGAGTTTTTGGTTGTTGTCCACCTTTAACGAAGGACGTGATCTGCTTCTACATAATACAAATTGGTATGTATAGTCTAGGATGTCTCACGTCTCTTATTCTTATTCATTCGAGATGCAAAACACCCTTAATTGTGTGTCGAAAATCTGCTTACCATGATAATACAACATTAAATTATTGGCAATTAATCAACATATTTTTGCAGCTGAGTTTTTATGTTGAAAAAGGAAAAGATTAACATGCATACACAACAGTAAATGGTCTTCTTTTGAATTCAGATAATAAAGGGGGTAAAGCTGCTCCCACTATTAAATATAACACATACGTTCAAAACAAACTAATTTAATCTGACAGCAGTAAAGGGCAACACACACCAGTGCCACATAACACTTGTCAGAACACCCACGCCTTTTGTTTTCTCAGTAAGTCCACAATGACGTGTTCAACACACACGTTTTCCACTGGTTGATGTGCGTTGCCATGCCAATAAATGCCACTGTCCTATATCCTAGCAGTGACATGCATCAATGCAGTTTTTATCCAATTAGCCATCCAAAAATTAGCCTTTTGGATGGTCATGCTTTGGTAGCCAGGACCTTTGGATGATCCTGGCTACCAAAGCATGACCATCTGTTATATGTATACGTTGCATGAGAGTTATTTAACTGTTCCTTTCATAGGCGCCCCATGCATGTGCATTGCCACTCTGTATAAACTGCCAGACAAGGCAAACACTTGATTATTGGCCCAATCAAATGACAGCGACCCACTGGAGACCTCTGAAGAGGATGTACTGTAAGGGCCACACGGTGCTCAGGTTCCTGGACAAAACGGAAGAAAAGAGGCCAAATATCCCCTTTCATGTATATGAGTTATTGTCTGGATGTAGGGAACTGAGGAAGTGATTAATTTAGGTGAAAATCTGATGAGCCACGTAGTTGTTGCTGTTTGTGCTGATCGGGCCCTCCAGCCAGGGTGTGAACATATTGTGCTGAATCAGGGAGAGGGCTCACATCAGGAGGCCCAGAAGAAATTTCCCACCTGACAACCATGGGGCTTGCAACTCACACAAAAGCACACATACTGTATACGCACACACAAAAGAGCTGCCACTTCTTCCAAAAATCAAGTTCGAACAAAGTTCGAATGACACGCAATTTGTTTGAATGAATTCGAATGTGAACTTGAACAGGTCGTTACAGATCGAATATGAACCTTTTCCCCCAAATTCAAACAAATGTTAAAATTATGAATAAAAAGTGAGAGCCCTTACACACACACACACACACACACACACACACACACACACACACACACGACATGCACTAGAGTTGATTTAAGGGCTGAGTGCTAGTCATGCAGTACCATCGGGTGAGTAATGATCCCAAAGTGAATCACGCTGAGAGGTAAGGCCAGGTGTTCAGGCTCTGCATATCTCATCAGTAATTAAGACTGGAACCCCTCAGGCCTTCGAACCCCATAGAGGAAAAGACGGAGAAGGAGAGAGAGGGAGTGCAGACCCGACTCTACTTTTGCTCTGCTTAGAGATTTGTGAAGCGTGAACCATGCCATCCCATTGTCCCATTTATACTTATCTTTGAAATGCATAGTAACGTGCCTCTCACTGCAGCTCCCTCCACCCTCCTGGATTCCGTAACACTTGCGTTCCTCAGAGTCACATCTGCTGCTGCTTGGGCAATGTTCTAGCACCTATTTCATCAGATCGCACAGAGAGACCCAGTTCTCACTGCTCCATTACCACCAATTGCTCTTGAACGCTGGTGGAACAATTGGAGTTTTCACCCGCTTTTAAAACCATTAGTCGTTGCAGATACTGTATTTTCATTTGCCATCTTAGAGAATGACACAGCAGTGTGTCAACACTGGAGGCAGCCTCAAAGTGTGAGGTGCATTCTTTGGTTTGTCTATACACATGCAAGAACTTCCTGCTTTTCAATGAAAACACTCTTTTCTGGAGCAGATGTTTCATAAAACCATGCTTTTCCTGCTTTTCTTACTCCTCATCTGGCCAGTTCTGCTTGCTTTGTTGTTTAGGTCCCCAAGTGAAACACGAGTGTAAGTGCATGTGATGAAAAACGGAGCTAACGGAGGGAAACAGAGCTGGGATGCGATGTGCTCAATTCACACCAGGTTCCTGTTGCATATTGCAGAGTGTACCCGCAGCATGCGACTTTCCCAAAGCTCACAGCTGCTACGGAGGCTACATTAAAGTTATAATATGCACATGTATTTTTTATATACCTGCATTCTTCTTAAATGTACAGATCTTGTGGAGAAGCACGTTTCATTACGTGGAGGAAAAATGGGGAGAGAGAGGATTTGGGAAAAATGTGAGAGTGGGGAAAAAAGGAATGCACACACAACCGTGCACTTACCAGATCTTCTCCCAAAGGACAGTGGGGCATGGATAACTTCATGGATGCATGGATCACAGTCAAAACATTGACAACAAACTCTAACAGACATATGCTGGAATTTCACGTGTGTTTTCCTTCCTCAAATTTGGGTTTTCAACAAACTCTCCCCATCTTTCCAAGCTTAGGGATCTGTTTTACTCTTTATAAGTGGAATCCAAGAGGCTGGGCAGAGGCAACTCGTAGTGTCCATCTGCTAAGACATAATTATTAAATTATTGAGCTATTCAGGGTATTTAAACTTTCATGGCCAGCCATTAGCATCCAAGCCTGCAGAAGTAAGACGGAAAAGGCAGCGTGTTGCACTGGCTAGAGGAGGAACAATATAGGAAGATGGGGAATCGAAAAACAGCAAGGAAGGGAGAGGCAGCAAGAGGAGGAGGCCAATGAGGATGAAAACATAGATGACCTAGATAAACATGTCTTGCACGAGATTTTCTCTCCGCCTCCTCTTTCTTTACATCCTCTTGTTTTTCGTCATGTTGCCTTTCCTCCTACTCCTCCTCCTCATTGTTATCATTGCTATACTTTTCCTCCTCTGCTGCCCTCCCCACTTCCTCCTCCTCCTCCTCCTCCTCCTCCCCTGGATGAGTAAAAGTGAACACAGTGTGGTCTCACTGAATAGAATGTAAGATTAGTTTGCCGGCACGTGGCAATGCTATACACAGTACCTTCCAGCTCACGGTACATGCCAGAACAATGGGAGGGGTAAAGGGGAAGTGGAGGAATGGAGTCGGAGAAATCGAGGCCGGAGGTAGAGGGAAGATGGCAAGATCGTTCGGATAGAAGAAGTGATGAATCATAGTGAAATGTGGGTGTATGCATGGAAGCAACGCAGTATAGATAATGCCTGTATACGAGTGTGTTTCACTGTTGATTGGTTTCGTGCCTGCTTTAGGTGGTGTGCACCTTGCTTGACATGCGATTTCAGCCCGGCTCGGTACTGATGCGGTATTAGGACTCGTTGTCGTTACATATCAAGATGCATACACGGACATACGAACTCATACGCACCACACTTCAAACCGAATAATCATTACAGACTCATCCAAAGTTTCTACTGCCTCCTCCTTCTTCATGTAATAATAATAGCTTGTGTCAGAATTTCAAATCTAAACTCAATTTAGCTTTTTTTTTTTTACCCTCCAAGCCTCAGCTTTTCTGGTTTGTCCCGACGTACACCCTTTACAGCCCATTAACTTAACGCTGGATTCCCTTTATACTGACCTTTTCGCCTGATTCTATTATTCCCCTTCAATACGTTCATTTTGCTAATGCAAGGTTTGCGAAGTGCCGATAACTCACTATAGCACCCACTTCCATTCTCTAATGCTCCTTTTTTTTTTTTAAGCCTGTGCACATCCTATCACTCAGATATATGTTGGTTCCTCAGAAAATACCACCATGAACTGAGGTTAAAAGGCCATAGCCTCTTAAAATATCAATCAGCACAGATGTGACTTACTGAAGCTGAGGCTTAAGCTTTTGCCTTTCAGCTTAACACGTGGTAATATGGTAGCTGTCTTTTAGCCCTGCAGCATGTTTCTATAAGGTGGTGGTGGAACACCGTCACCTTTCTAAGCCTCAGATGTACTGTATTAGGCTATAGCGATTCACGTAAGTCTATAAGGATACAGTGGTGATGGATAAGAGGATGTGGCCAGTGTCACTAAGCGTTACGTGATAGTCTTCACATCGATGTGAATGGGCTAGCTCATTAGTTGACTCAGTCTGGGCACCTTGTACGGATGGCCTATGGTCACGTCACTTTAAAGGTTGCATGAATGTATTGGAGGAGCGTACAGCAGGTAAGTGCTTGGCGATACCCGAGAAAGAGTTGGAGAAAATTGGGACGAGTTTTTTCATCGATGGTTAACGCTTCTGGGGAAGCATTTCAGCATTTTATTTGGATTCTACTCTATTGTCCTGTATCGGGCCATCTTTCGCTGACCCCAGAGTTGATGTAATCAGTCAAGTAAGCCAGATAGTTTCCTGACCTTTTCACATTTAAATCCTCAGATGGCCCGTGGATTAAGACACTGCTCACAATACTAACTGATGCACTAATCAAAATCCTAAACCTTGTCAGTGACAAAGTTCATTTGTTATCCAGAGGGAAAGGTTTTTGAGAAAAACATACAACTGAAATGGGTCTCTGTTATCGTCAAGTGGCCAGCTGTGGTATGGGTTACTGCCAGACCAGAACTATATGACAGAAGTGGAACAAAGATGAATTAAACAAGGATGTTTTTCTCAAGGCCGCCAGCTCCAGTGTGATTGTTTGCAACCAACTGTGACATAGATTGAAGAATGGGTGAACAGCATGCTCTGATTATTTTCAGTTGAAAAAAGATTGCAGAAAGACGGTCAAAACAGTCTGTTAAAACATTTCTTGAACATTTAACATACTCATTATACATTTACATTTTTATTTTTCTTATATCAGTTACTAATTTTTCGTTGGCAGTGCAAGAGTTATATGTAATGTTCAAGGTTCAAAATATGATAACATACGATGTGAAAATGAGAGTCTTAAGGGGGCTTGTCCTCCAGTTAATTCTTGGAGGGTGCAGCCTCTAACCTTTGACATTAATAATTGCACCGTGTGATCTACAGAGACTTTTCAGTTCAACTGCCCACGAATGATGTCCCATGTAATCTATAGCCTGTCTTTAGGTTTGACTCAAGCCACGTCATTCGACTTGCTTTTGTAATCGTCGACGTTGCGAGCCTACACAGTGAGCACCTTGAAGCCGGCGATCCACATGGAGAAAGGAGATGTGGTTGTTTCCATGACACAGTTACAGAATGACTCATACTGTAACACCTCGTCCATTATCATCATCCAAAAAAAAAGTAAAGTTTGTAAGTCCGATAGGTGTACTCCAGGAAATGAGTACATTAAAGGGGGCGTAATGATCCCAAAACAGTATTCATGTCATGTAATTTATATGAAAAGCACAGAGATACTACATTACCCAGAAACAAAGAAATGGATAAGCAATGCCTATCAGAGCTGTATAAGATCTTTATAAGACTAGTACAATCTTAGGCGGGTTCAGGCGGGGCTCAGAAGTCATTTAATAATAATACTTTTTATATACACACACGCAGCTGTTAAACCACTTAATAAATGCACATTTTTTCGTGCAGCTAATGAATAGGTGTGGCGTGCTCGTTCGTGTATTTTGTTGTTACTAGCATCCGTTTCTACCGAGCTCTTCGCTTCTACTACAGACAGCTTCTCGGCCGAGCAGCCGCGGTAATTATTATTTACTGGTGTGTAATTGCTTGTTGAGTCTCGTAGGGCAGCTTGTAATCAAACTCATTTCCCTATAAAGTAATTGTTTCTGTTCAAAGTAGGCCTGACTCTACCGGCTACACTTGTGGCACATTATGCTGCTCTGAGCCTGGTGCTGACTGTTTTTGGTGTTCTTTTTTGGAATTATTATCAGGTTATATTTTGTGTGCTGCACTATCCTGAGTTATGATGCGGGAATTATCTTGCGCTTTATTGACTTTAATTATATTAGAGAATATTCCACTGCTCGGCACTACAGCATGTAGCAACCTGTCTTGTAAAAAATATGCTCATATATTACTAATTGGCAGGAGCATGCGTGTTTTGTAGGAAATGCAAAGTCGCCTGTATTAACTTTTTATCCGCTTAACAAGTATTTATATAGTTTTCATATAGGTTTCCCTGGTTAGTGTTAGGGAAAAACCGGGGTCTTGGTTATTGAAAAGTCAACACTGACGAAGACGGGGGCGCTGAAATATTCAACCAAAACAAGAATCTTTTCCCCAAAGTGTTTTAGTAGTGGGAGGGTAAAATTAGAAAGAATCATTTGTTTGTCATTTGTTCTTTGCTTTATCATCCGTTCACTTTTGTATAATTGTGCGCTTTTAGAATAAGCTCTGTACCTATGGTAGGTTTACTGGAATGTGGGTAGCTGAAAAAAGTGAAAACATCCTAATAATGCAATCCAGATGTTCTGTGCTGGGGTTTCTTTTCGCTGGCAACTGTAACCAGAATTATCTTCATCCTGATAGGCTGTATTACTGAGTGTCCAGCTCGTGGACACTTCGTGGCTTTTTCCAGTTGGTCAATTTTAGGTTGTTTTGGCGCAAATCGCCGAACATGTTTTAGTCTAATGTCTCTGGAAAACCTATAAAAGGTGAGATTTTGTTTTTCCTCCCTGAGACAAATATTGTACAATGTTGTACAGTACATACAGTGTGGTCCAAAAGTCTGAGACCACGTTCTTATTCTCTTGAACGGGAAAGTGGTCTCAGACCGGTAACTGGTTTTAACGTTGCGGCTGATCAGTGTAAGTGTATCTTGTAGGAGATGTGATGTGTTGATACGTCAGTCTTTCAGATACATGGTATATACAGTGGGGTCCAAACATCTGAGACCACAGAAGTTTGGACCCCTCTTTCCTCGACTTCAGTAATCACAATAAAGCTGATTTACTTCTGACACAAAACTGCCAACTCCTCAAAAATGAGCACAACAGCTGTTGTTGATAATTACTGTACTGTAGTAGTTAAGTAAGAGACAGAAGGAAAATGGATGAGGGGAGGAGATAAAAGAGGGAACAGCCAATGAGAAAGAGATGAAAATGCCTTATAATGGCCTGTCAGCAAATGCTAAAGGATGGCTATTAGCGAAACACCACTTTGCAACTTCATCAATATTTCACCGGCATGTCAAAGGCTCAGCACCAGCCTAGCTCTCTCCCACAACTCCGCCTTCTTCCCCTCTTCCTCCTTCACTTTCACTGGAGGGGTATAAAGAGAACGCCTTCAGGAGTCAGATACTTGGCTGAATCTGTCTTTTCACGTGAATGCAAGGTTTTGTGCACACACATAAACTCTCAGACAACAACTCAAGAAACCCACAGTCACCCCCTTTGCTGAACGCTCCCCAGAACGTCCAGTGATTCACTGCTGACCGGCCTTCGGTGCTGCACGTGGCCTATTCCAAACCATGCACCTCTTTCTCCTCTTACTGTCATCACTTTCTTTCACCTTCACTCCCTCGGCCCTCAGACTTCCATGTACGTGCAACACCGCAGAATCTCATCCTAACTTGTTTTAGGGTCTCTTATATTCTTAAGCCTTATTGATTTGCCCGCAGTCACTTTAGGGCTGGGCTGCCCCGAGTGAATGTGAGAAATTACCTGCAACACTGAACAAATTAAACAGTCATTTGCCCCTGGCTGAAGCCAGGCTCAGTACAGCAACCAAGCAGCAAATCCAAATTTTCTGGTTAGCCTAGGATACAAGGCGTCCCCTCCCATCTCTCTCTCCCTCAGAGGACAGATAAACACCTTCCATTGGTAGGTCTTAGCTGTATTTACGACGGCTTGTCTCGTAGGGATTGGGGATAAAAGCGTCAATCCTCTCTAATTGGTCACACCTATGCTGAGAGGGACGTGGCAGGTATTATTGAACAGGCAAGGGGCCTTTCATCAAGTCAAATTATTGAATGAGCTGAGCCCATTCAGTGTGGCGGTGAAGGGAATACTCGTGGCTTTTGATGGGGATGAAATGCACACACACGCACTCCAGCAAGTGTAGGTGAGCCCGCTCACAAACACATCTGCCTACCTACACAGATGTACAGACATGCAAATTACCAGAAGTACCTCCACACACTTGTCATGCGTAAACACAAGCACAGACCCTTTAGCAGCCAAGTGCATCAACCACAGGAGACTGCATTCCTGCTCAGCAATTTCCTTTGTCAATAATGTTTGAGAGATCCCAGTAGTTACAAGAATGCAAGTGACTTTACACCTACATCCAAATGAAGGAGTTTATTGACATTGCCATCTCTATAATAATCAACTTTAAATCATTAGTTATACTCTATGTAATATTCTTACAGAAGGGTCAGGGTCAGAGGCAAGATGCAAAGAAGCAGTGAAGCTAAAATATTCACGTAACCTTACACGATGGTTGACTAAACACAGGAATCAATCACAAATGATCATTTTAGCTCATGAATTATGTTGTTAACCCTGAAGGGACAGAAGCGAGTATTCATAGTTAAAATGTTTGGGATTTGAAAAGTAATGTATGACTGTACGCACGTGTCAAGAAGGTGCTCGTTTGAAACTACGTTTTTTTAATCCACCCAAACATCACATATTGCACATTCGTCGGGGAAATTAATAACCTAGGAGAAACATTTCACCACACTCTGTGATGGCGGATAGAAGCCAGGGCCATCAATTAGAACATTCAAGGTCATTATAATCACATTGTGATGAGTGACGTCGTCATGGCCGCTATGTGTTCATTTATCAGTCATGATATGTAGACTTGGGTTTTAAAACATAGGTGCCTCTGTTGTCATTGCACTGATGTTGTAACTGTGTGCGATACACATCCAGTCTGTCAGTCTTTTTTGAAAATAAGCCTTTTAGGTCTGTTTGTTGCCTCATTTGGCTGATGCCCACGTTGTTTTAAACCCCCCCCCCATTTTAGAATAAGACTGAATGAAAAGTAACCCCAGGATGACATTTTTAGACTGATTACCGAAACAAAGCAACACCAGTCAGACTGGACTCCATCATGTCCCCACCAGCAGTAACCCGTTTCCCCAAGTATGACATCATTCGAAAAGACAAGCTTGGAAGCAGGACAGGGATGTCACGAAAACATTCCAGTAAAGTCAACATACCCATACGCGCAGGTTAGTATAAAGTTCAAGCAAATGAACAGTTTTGGTATCACACGTGATGCCTCTATTAAACTCCCACTATGGCTGGAAACACGCAGTAGGACGGAGCACAGCCAATAAGGACCACTGCCTCGGTTTGGGGGCGTCAGCGGAGTTTCAGCCCTCCGGACAGCGCCTTAGACGTTGCCGAGCACCACAGCTGTCCCTTCACCAATTACGGGGGACTGAAACACCGACATTTTGCGTCACGCACCCCAGCAAAAAATGCACAGGCGAGACACTTAACTGGACGTGACCTGAGTCTGCCCTCGCGGAGCCAGCTGAGTGTGTCGTGCTGCCACGAGACATGTGAACAGTAACAACAGGCGATGCAAAAGTGCAGGGATGTTAATTTGAAGAGCCTCCGTTAGTTTTAAACAAGGCAAAAAGTCTGAGGCCCTGCACGTGCCTTGTGAGGCTACATTGTTTACGTCAGCGTCGTAAATGACGTCACAAACAATAGGCTCTACCTATTGTTAGAGCCTCGTCAATGGAGGATCGGGACAGAAAAAGAAACCCTATAGATTCATTACGTAAAGTCTAGTTTATCCTCTTGGGAGCATGGAAATGCTCAGCAAACTTCATGGCAATATGCCTGTTGGACCGAAAGACATTTTGACACCGGAGTTGACATTTTTCCTAGAGTTTGATGCAAGAGAAATGCTAATAAATGATCAGAGATGAGTTCTTCCCTCTCTGCGGAGCATCGGTCATTTTCATGCTCATTACAATCGCATTTTTTCTTGTTTGTTATTGGAAAATTTCTGGTCAGTATTTCACCAATATCTTGCTCTGAACTGCAGTGTTGGATGCTCAGACAGAAAGACCAGACGACTAAGGTCCCTATCCTCGTATCTTGACACTTGCAGGTCATACACGTAGCCTCTGGGCTTAATGTCATGCAGTATAGAGAAACAGTCAAACAAACCTATAGAACATTTGTATGGGATATTCACGGAGAAAGCTGCGGAGAAAAAGCTCAAGGGAGCTCTAAAAAAATTTTTTTTTAAATTTGCATGGAGTGATAAAAGACAAAACTGCAACAGCGGATGAATTAAAATGGCAGAATGGATGGAGCTTGACTGTCAGAGGAAGTCGGGGAACTGAGGAAGTGAGGGGAGGAAGTGTTAGTCAGAGGAGATTTGGGCGGCGGTGGAGAGGTGTATGTGGATGAGGGACACGACCTTGAGGAACTGTCAGGTGGTGCGGAAGGCTGGAGAGAGGCGGAGGGCGAGGTGGGAGAGCGGTTTAATCGTCCCATCGAAAAAACAAGGCCTCACCTCACCCTCTTGACAATGCCGCCCCGGGCCTCCCCCGGCTCGCTAAGCTCCCGTGGGACAGCTTATGCACACACCCAGCAACTCCAGGCAATCTCATTCTGAGTATTTAGAAGTTTATATCTTCCTCCTCATCTCTCTTTATCTGGCCTAAGTAATGCTGGAAGGGTTCCAGTACCACTAGCAGTTCCAGCACTCTCTGTCCTGGGAACAGGAATAAAGTGATAGTTTGAGCACATACCGGAGCTATAACAGAACACACTTTTATTGGTTTTTGTTGTTTTTGTTATTGTTTTTTTGTTGTTTTTTTTTGTTTTTGTGAGACCAGCTTCTTGCTGAGCTAAACCAGTAATAGACACGGACGTTATAATTGACTCTGTGCCAAGAGTAGTTAAGCCAGCACTAGTACAAGTATTAGATGAGTGTACGACCCCCAAAGTGAAAGAGTTAAAAACTTGTAACGGCTCTGAGCAAATCTGAGAAGCGTTCTTACTTTCTCCAAATTTTACAAATTTGTGTATAATATTATCAAAATGCATGTGTAATTAGATATAGAATTAGCTAGAGGTCTATATTTAGATACACGGTCTATATCTGATACAAATACTCCATCATACGATTAATTTTGGGTAACTACTTTATAAAAAAGGAACATCAATACTTTTTCAATTATAATATTAGTACTTAATCAGAAATGATCCATAAAATGATGTTTACTGTCCCACCAACTGTAGTAAACAAGGGCTGTCATACATTGGTTAATCATACTGCAATGCTGTTTGCGTTATGATTTTATCCAGATATTCTATGCCCTTATTAATTGACTTATATCCTCTTATTTATCTCTGTTTTTATTTGATCATTCATGTGTTTTTTGTTTGTTTGTAACCATCAGTCGAGAAATCCCATTATTCAATCTCTCTGTATAGCACTTTAGTCAATGTCTGTTGTTTTTAAACGTGCTCTATAGATTAATTGACTTGACTCGACCAATGTTTTGGCCAGTCCCCTACACGGATGAGATTTTCACTGAAATTCAATGCGCATACAGACACTGACACATACACACAGTTGTCACACGGGAGTGCACAGGGAGAAAATAAAGACTCTGGCATCAATTTTTGCAGAATTTATCACCAAAATTGGCAAAGCATCATGGTTGTGTAATGATGTAGCCATATTTCTGACTCTTGTGGTTTTCCAGTACGTAGCGGCTAATCTTTACACCCTCAGAATAAAACAACACCATCAAACTGATCAGACTGACAAAGGTTGGAAAAAGTATGGGTCATCTGGTTAAAACCCACATCAGTGAAACCAGAATGTGAGTCATCTATCACCACTGTAAAAATGTACAGTACGCATTAATAACACACACTCACACACATGGCATTGCATAATTGTGCCCCGCTGAGTAAACGATGTGAGAGAAATTACATAAGCATTGGATTAACCTCCCTGTGCCACACTCGGCTCTTGGATGGGAAAATCTGCTCTGTCTGTGTTCAGTTCTGTGAAGGAATAAACAGGACGCTTTTTGCTGTACGCTTGGTGCTTAAAGAAACTACTTGTAACAAATTGTTAAAAAAAAAAAAAAAAAAAAAAACCCATCAGACTACTCAAAACCTGGGTATAAGTATTTAAATATATGCAGAGTTAAACTCATGTGGCTGTCAGAAGATGCAATGTTCCAACACAGTAACGAGGTAGGAAACTTTGAAAGATTTCACCTCCGATTTTAGTGTGTGGTAAGTAGAATACGAAACACTCCACCTCCTCTCCAGCACCCTCCCTCTCTCACCCTCCTCCACTTCTCTCTGCTCTCTCTCCTGCCGCCAACATGACATTTACCACTTTGCGCCACTGTTCTCAGACTGCAGTCATTCTTTGAAGACTGACCTGCTCCACTCTCACTCCTTCTAAGTGCTTCCATTACCATTTTCTTTCAATTAGAAAGTGGGGAAAACGCTCGCCGGAACATGCAGAACACTGAAATGGAGGCATGCTTGCGCAGACGCCTACAAGCCCGCTCACATGCACATGAGGTTTGAGTTTGTGAATAGTGGAAATGTGTTGGTCATTTGCTTCGGATGGGATGAAGTTATCTTGAATTTTTTTTTTCTTTTGTGTGTGGATATTCGTGTTTAATAGAAGGTCATGGTAGAAATTTGGAATGACTGAGTTTTTTTTATCGGTTGATTCAAACCGAGAAAACTTCCACTGACATGGTATCCATCAAAATGTCCTCAAATTGCTTTCCGCAGACCTTGCAGTTTAATTTCTTTTGGTTTGATCCTTTTCCCTAGATGGCTTCTGTTTGCTCTGACACAGAGTGTTTCTTCTTGTCTTTTTGTCAGACTATCACACTCTGTCGGTCTCTCTGCATCAGTCGTTCATTTCATCCATCACTAAGACAACCACACAGTCGCTCGGTTTTCCATTCTCGTTCTCTCTCCTATTCTCAGTTTCCCATAGCAGCACTTCCAGAAATAAAGTTCCTGAGGAGAATGCCTCTGTTACCATAGCGCTTCAGGTATGTTCAGCCTAAAAAAAGCAACGGAAAGACATGCATGTTTTTCAGATTTAAAATTTTCCTTCTGTGTTTGTACACAGACACACACACACACACACACACACACACACACACACACACACATTATATGTATATATACACATATATATATCTATACAGTAAGGTCCCTAAGTATTTGGACAGTGACACAATTTTCATAAGTTTGCCTCCGTACATCACCACAATGGATTTGAAATGAAGCCGTCAAGATGTGATCGAAGTGTAGACTTTCAACTTTAATTCAAGGTGTTTAACAAAAATATCGCATTAATTGTTTTTATACACGGCCTTTCATTTTCGGAGGTTCAAAAGTATTCTGACGAACCAACATGATTCTGAATATAATGATTATTTTTAATACGTGGATGAAGTTCCTTTGCAGTCAATGACTGCCTGAAGTCTAGAACCCATGGACATCAACAAATGCGGACTTTCCTCCCTTGAGATGCTTTGACAGGCCTTTACTCCATTAGCCTTTAGTTGCTGTTTTGTTTGTGGGGTTTTCTGCCCTCAGTTTTGTCTTCAGTAGGTGAAAAGCATGCTAAATTGGGTTGATGTCATGTGACTGACTTGGCCAATGAAGAAAATTCGAGTTCTTTGCCTTGAGAAGCTTTTGCGTTGCTTTCGCAGTGTGTTTTGGGTCATTATCCATCTGTACTGTGAAGCATCCATTTTACAGCATTTGGCTGAACTTGAGCAGATAGTATAGAACTATACACTTCAGAATTCATCCTGCTGCTTCTATCAGCAGTCACATCATCAACAAACACCAGTGACCCAGTTCCATTGGCAGCCATACACGCCCATGCCATAACACTGCCCCCCCCCAGATGATGCGGTGGCTTTGGATCATGAGTCCTTCCTTTCCATCTCCATACTCTTCTCTTCCTGTCATTCTGTTACAAGTTAATCTTGGTTTTCATCTGTCCAGAAAATCTTGTTTCAGAACTACGCAGGCTGTTTTAGATGTTTTCTGGCAAAGTCTATTCTGGCCTTTCTGTTCTTGAATGTTACCGGTGTTTTGCACCTTCTTGCAAACCCTCTGTATCTACACTCATGAAGGCGTCTCTTGATTGTAGACTGTAATGATATTCCTACCTCTTTGAGAGTGTTCTTGACCTGGCTGGATGTTGTGAAGGGTTTTTCTTCACCAAGGAAAGAATTCTGCGATCATCCACTCCAGCTGTCTTCCGGGGTTTTCCAGGCCTTTTGGTGTTGCTGAGCTCACCAGTTCATTCATTCTTTTTAAGAATGTACCAAATTGTTGATTTGGACCCCCCTAAAGTTTCTGCCATCTGTCTGATTGGTTTGTTTTGTTTTTTTCAACCTAATGATGGCCTCCTTCCCATGAACAGCTACCAAATGCAAATTCAACACCTGGAATCAACTCCAGAGCTTTTGCCTGCTTAATTTGTCAAGAAATAACAAGGGAACAGGCCACACCTGGCCACGAAACTGATCGTTAGTCAATTGTCCAATTGCTTCTGAGCCTCAGAAAATGAGAGACTATGTATAAAAATGGCTGTAATTCCTAAACGGTTATCGCAATATAATTAATTTATAATTTTTAAACCCCTTGAATTAAGGCTGAAAGTCTCCACTTCAACCACATCTTGATGGCTTCATTTCAAATCCATTGTGGTGATGTACAAAGGCAAAATTACAAAAAGTGTGTCACTGTCCAAATAATCTATGCTCAATACCCCATAATGACAAAGCGAAATCAGTTCAAGTTTAGCTCAGGTGCCTCCCATTTCTCTTGATAACTTTGAGATGTCTCTACAACTTGGTTAGAGCCCACCTATGGAAAATTCAGTTGATTGGACATGATTTGGAAAGGTACACACCTGTCTATATTAGGTCTCACAGCTGACAATGCATGTCAGAGTAAAAATCAAGCCTTGGGCTTTAAGGAACTGCCTGCAGAGCTCAGAGACAGGATTGTTTTGAGTCACAGATCTGGGAAAGGCTACACTGAAGGTCCCCAAGAGCAGAGTGGCTTCCATAATTCTTCAAAGGAGGGATGTTTGGCACAACCAGGACTGTTCCTAGAGCTGGCCGCCTGGCCAAACTGAGTAAGAGAGGTGACCAAAAAACCGACTGTCACTCTGGCTGAGCTCCAGAGACCCCGTGTGGAGATGGGAGAAACCTCCAGAAGGGCTACTATCATTGCAGCACCCCCACCAAGGCGGGCTTTATGGCAGAGTTGCCAGAGAGAAGCTTCTCCTGAGAGAGAGAGACACACATGTAAAGCCACTTAAATTTTGCAAAAAAAAAAAAAAGACCCTCATGGATTCTCGGACCGTGAGAAACAAGATTCTCTGGTCGGATGAAACCAAGATTGAACAAGTTCTTATTACTCGTTTTTAGTGTTGTATAGCAAGAAAGAATTAATGCCAACAAAACTGATTAAAAACCAGTTGAGTAATCTCGTATTTCTTTTTCCATTCATCCAAATCCTACCAATAACTAAAAATGTCTCAGCCTGAGAGAGAGCGTTTAAGTCCATCTACACTGTTCACTTTTTCTCAGCTATGTTCCACCTCAAGGCCAGCCAGTGAAATCTTCCAACTCCTTTGGAAGGTTTGATTTAGCCTGCCAAGAGAGCAGGAGATGAGAGCAGGGTCTGGCGTTTTGGGAAAATCCATCATGCCAGGCGAAGTCCGTAAATATCAAATAGGTATTAAGACACTAATACACTGTCAAAACATGCTCTGCATTGAAAGCATGCAATCCACTCTCACTTGCTCTGATCCTCAGCTACTGGAATGTGCAGACGGATTGACAAAATAATATGAACAGCAGTAAAATGACGCACCCCAATACAACAGCACTACAATCCAAATAAATAACTTTGTGAAGCTTGCTAAATGTTAATATTTTGTTCAAACTATATCAAAATTATTGAAAAAAAAAATCAATTTTAGCCTTTAATTCTAATTCATTCTGTTCTTCATTGACTCACAAGTCCTTTTTAAAAAAAAACTCTATTACTGAGACACTCTACCATATTTTTGTAACAAGAGGGAATAGTTCAACTCAGACGCAGATTTTGTTCTTTTTAGGAAAAGCAAGACTAGCAGCTGCATTAGTGGAAAATAATGGGGATTAAATGAACAGTTTTCCAAATGCTAAAAACACTTTTTACATGTATTTTAAGTATTGAAAGAGTGAACAGCATGTTTCATGTTGCTCCATCAGGCTCACTCATCAATTTGGAGACAGATTGCAGGTGTGATAAACAGCCCAAATCATGTGACCAGCTGAGTTTACTAGACACAAAACTCAATCATTATGCCGATTTCACATGGATTTAAGAGTTAGAAAGCTCATAATTTAGATAAATGACTACTGCTGCACTACATTCTACTTTTCTTGAAAAGAAATGGATTTCTTTCTCAATGCTTTTTGATGACACATTGCTTTGTTTTTGGTTTGTGTCATGCGCATAGTAGTAAAAAAAAAAAAGAAATACAAACAAAAGGGGGGCTTACTTATCAAAACTTTGCTTTATAGTTGGAGCAGCGGTCAAAGACCTCTGCCTCAGCAAACTCAGAGTGTAGCTCTGCACAACTGCAACCTGCCCTAATCAGCAACTACGAACACCTGTGTGGGAATCCAGGCCCCTTCACTTTTAACTTCGCTCCATGGAGACACCATTTCTGAATTGTTTATCGGGTAAAGAAATGCCACTATTTCAGTTCCACTAGCCATTCTGGCAAAAATCTGGCAGAAGTGATCTGCCGTGGAGCACGCAAGATATTTGACACCCCACAAATCCTGTATATTTGGACAGGTAGCCCACCACTGCATCCTGCAGGGAGGAGGGGAGATTTGTGTGCTGTGTTTCCTCACCCTGGGAGGCAGGAGACATGATGAATTGTCCTGCAAGAACAAACTGAGTCCAGATACATCAAAGGGCTCACTGTCACGTGCACACAGACACACACAAACACTCAGCTCTGTAGGATACACAATGCAGAAACAAGCGAGCATATAGTCGCACCTTGTGGCAGTAAATATAAAAGCTGGGGAAGATATGACTGACGTGCTCTGGTGTGACTGATGAAACTTTAAAACACTCTTTTGGCATCATCAACAAAACCAGCCTTTGGTTCAGGAGACATGAGCACCGATTTGATTGATGAACCCATACCTGGCACGCGTCGCTGCTGCTCACTCATCCATATTTCTATCAATCTCTATCGCAGACAATTGTTCAGATGGCCGGTGTCAGCCGCTGGACAGTGTCTTCACTGAAAAGAAACTGAAGAGAAACATTTAGCCCACGTTCAAAGATCAGTGCAACCAAATGCAGAGAGCTATACTGTATGTGTGCGTGTTTGCGTACAGTGCGCTAGCGCATGGCGCAGGGGTTAATGTGGAGACTGCGCTGGAACTGATAAGTGCTCACATGCAGAAGGATTGCCGTGGGTTGAATGCATGACAGGGGTGACTGAGGTGATGCCGACTTTGGAAACGCCATCTGTTAACACCAAAGTGTGCTCGCTGTTTTACGGAAGAGAATCACCGAGCAAAATGTGTGATGAGTTAAAACACAAACACAGATACTATTTTCGTATCGTTGGACCACTTTAGAGGTAAGTAAGCTGTGGTCTCTCTTGCTGGGATATAATATTGTTTCATCATTATAATAATTGATTATAATTAGTGCTGGTTTTCTGTGCCTAAATTCCTATGTTGTGCACTGAAATGTTGCACGTTACAAAAATAATCACAAAACCAAAATATTTATTGAGTCACTGACTTACAGTTATAAAACACCAGTAAATACCACAGCAGTCTTCAGCCGTTTTAATGTTTTTATTTCTGTATTGCCTGTGTGTTTATATTGAAACACAGTGTGAGTTCCTGTTTTCCCTGCATGCATCCTTTCTTCTACTCCATCACGCACAAAGTTCTTGAGGTTCTGCGCATCCTAAAGACGCCTAAAAGCCCTAAAGTTGTTACTATTATTCAATTGAAATAAGATATATCACAATTCCCCTGCTGTGCATTAGGAAAAAACGGTAAGCACCGACAAACTCATGAATATGCAGCACAAAGTTATTAAAAGACACAAAAAAAACACACCTATTTTTCCAACCTGAAACACAAGATGGGAGTGCAAATGCATTCCGTCCCCCCTAATTGAGACCCTGTAGGTCTGCCCTATTTGCCCAAATGAAGACTTATAAACCTCCAGGAATCGGCAAAGCGATACTTCTGGGGTGAGAACAGATTGTCTTCTAGGCACCACGTGACTGCTCCAGCCAGAGAAAGCTAGAGTTACCAAAATTAACGTGGATTGACGGGCTCTGTCATCCCTCAGGTTTTCCTGATCTCAGAGCTGCCAGGGTGATAAATAGGAGCAGGCAGTGTGCATTTCACTAATACCACATTAGTGAAATCAGTGACTTCTGGGACGTTAAGATCCGATTGTGCAGCTCTGCATTTTGATCAATAAAATATCCCGACATACATACATACATACATACATTAACCACGTATTCACAGATGCATATCTGTTGCTAAGCAAAGTTTACCGTTCTGTCGGTTGATACCAGTAATTTGCATCTTCACAGTTTGTTGCCCTTTGGGCTTCATATAAATAACAAATTTACAATCTCTTACACTCTCATTCTTGTTTGATTTCATCTTTTATCTTGAGTCATTTTAGTAACATTAATTTTAATTCCAACTTTAAAAAAAAGCATTTATGTTTGTGTTTTGCTTCTATTATTTAGCATGATTCTTTTATTAGTAGCAAATTAATTAACAGTTAAAAAGCAAACATCACATGATGTTTTGATGAATGAAGATTACAAAAATGTAGAAGCATTTAGATTTGTATCTTAGCCGAGAGAATTTTCATTAACCTCCTCACTGACCCTTTTAGATCATTTGCATTTGATCCAAAGGGTGGCAAGGACGGTCCACGAGCAGTAATGTCAAAAAATAGATGGAGAGAGAAGAAAACGGGGGCGCGAATCGGGAGGAGAGATGAATTGGGTTTTGTACATGATTTTGTACACAATTGTACATGACTACTTCAGGGCTGTTTGGACGTCCAAATATCGAGTTTGTCACTTTACAAGATACGTTGAATTTAATCTGAAATGTTACATTTCTCAATCTTTTTGAAGGGTTGAGTAGTGTAACAGAAAAGGAAGGAACATTAGCAGAGGAAGAGAGAGAATTGGAGGGGGGGCAGAAGGATAGAGAAGATAAGAGAAAACTTAGGCAAGCGGTACATGTGTCTATTAGATTGTGTCACATGGGACTGTTCATTGTTCAGTCCCACAGCTCTGTGCAGTGTGTTTCACTGATGTCTCTATACTGTACATTCACCACTCTGCTGCCCTCTGGCCAATGCAATTGCTGCATCTTATCTGTAGGTGTGTGTTGTGTGTGTGTGTGTGTGTTCGGCTGCAGCCTCTTGTTGCTGGCTACGCAGGGGTCAACACCTCTAAGGAGAACCAGGTTGGGATGTCAGTACAGGCCAGCACAATGTAGCTGTAAACCGAGAGCGATATCGATCAAACATCTCTGAAAGTGCTGCTCAAAGCTGAGACATCGAAACCTAAAAGTCCCTTTTTGTCGTTCACCGCATCGAATGAACAATGACGTTTACACAAAGTATAACGTGATCTGTGCACAACATCAGACATTACATTTCTGAAAAGGTTTCTGGGTTCCTTGAAGAGCTTCCGCAGTGAGAAAGGGCCGTTATTACCCCGGACCACACTGGCCTTCTGGACTACACCGAGCTAGCAACTGTGAATTTTGCTTAATGGCAGCTTTAAGTGACCTCTGCTACTCCGCAGTTGTAAAAATAAATCTGATGTAGACCTGATGCCACCATAAAAAGGACTCGGGCCTCTATGTGCGGGATTTGAAAGTTTCAGCTACTGTTACTGATATCAAACACTGGCACTCGGACACTCTTACACCAAACAGGGAGACTGAAATGACTGGCTGATAGTGCACCAATTTTCACTGAGAATACATGCCACCAGCACAATATGAAAGAGGCTATAAGCACAGAAAAGACTCTACACACAGTAGCTTTAAGAAAGGTGATGCTTCATTGATGTGGATTCTTTGGCTCCAGTTGTTAAAGTCTACAGACTCAAGGAACTTGTGGACAGGTGGTTTTGTGGAGCAAAAGCCTTTTGGGTGGAGCTTTGTCAGCAGTAAATTTAACCACCATCCACTAGCAGCAGTTTCAAAACACAGAATCACATCTGGCCCCATGTGACTTGCTCTACTGTAGGTTTTTTTTTTCTTCCCTTGCATATGGTTTGCCAAGGGGACATGAATGTATTTTGAGTCTGTGTCAGTGTGTGTGTGTGTGTGTGTGTGTGTGTGTGTGTGTGTCTGTGTGTGTGTAACCCCAAAGCAGTGCAGTGCAGATGTGTAGGGGGATGGGAGGAGCAAGAGGGAGAAGCACAGATGTGCTCCAGTGGGGGCCTCTGTTCAGTCTGATCAGACCCAGCGCTGCTGAATCAAGTGGCCGCTCATGTTAAGCCTCTTAGTGCTGATTCAAATGACACTGGGCAAGAGCTTCTGGCCCATGTCACACAAACATGTGTGTGTGTGTGTGTGTGTGTGTGTGTGTGTGTGTGTGTGTGTGTGTACAATTGCGTCTGTTTAGCTGTACATTCATGCCTGTAAAAGCAAGGAAATGATAGAAAAGGAAATTGTAAAGTGTTTGTGTGTGTGTGTGTGTGTGTATTTTTAAATTAATTGTAACATGTGTGCATTCCAAGCCATACACAGGCATTAGCAGAAGTAAGTATAGAGCATTATCAAGCATAACTGTACGTCCTCCCATATCATTGCTATTTGCTGGAAACAGATGCTTATGATCAGGTAAGATGGATGAGATCAGTATATGATCCGACATCGGCCATCGACGGTTTGCTAATAGGGATTAGTGGCTGGTGAGGTATGGGAGATGTAGCTTACAGCTCGTGGCTTTAGATTGAAGATATATAGTCATATTAGTCATGTACAACTAAAATAAGTGATGAAGTCAAGGCCTCAGAAACTGCTTGGGGACTTCAGTGTAGAAGCAGCATGAATGGCTTTTAAGATGATATAGAATAAGGATGGGATATGAAGCTCCACGTGGCACTGATGAATAGGTTAAATATACAATTCACCAATGGCCAATTGTTCCCATTTTCCATTTGGAAAAAAAAAGTGTTTCCTGATCATAAAAACACGTAATGCAGTGCAAAATCTTCGTATAGCACCTGTGTACCTGTATGTTTCCCTCCTCATTTTCTGTTACCACAAGCATTTTCTTGTGAAATTTGTCAACAACTGTCAACACTGCTAGAGGGACTCGTTTACTGCAGCAAGAATCAAACCTTTTAGAAACACAGGGATATATAATATCTAGGGGAAAATAGGAAAACTGAGTTGCTTTGTTCTAAAAAATTAGTATATTTATATGCATTATGTGTGTGTGTGTGTGTGTGTGTGTGTGTGTGTATATATATATATAGTAAAAGTAAAAATTGGTAAAAAAACAACAAAACAAAAAAAATTACCCTTGAACAATTTAGAAAACAGTTACTCTAGGTTTTTTCAGGCAGCGCAGAGGGTTTCCAGCAATTATTCTGATTGGTTCAATTTGTTTTCTATAATAACTGCAGTTGCCAGAAATTCCATGGGGGGGGGGGGGGTTGACTGTAAGTGGTGCAGTCACTCAGAGGTGCAGTCGTGGCATCACAAGATGAGGTTAAACACTCATATGGTAACTTACACTCAGTCAATAGCACAATAACATCAGTACAAAGGCATCCACGTGACTGCACACACACACACACACACACACAAAAGCAAACAAACAGTTACTGCACTTATATAGCGCTTTTTCAGTCTTATCGACCACTCAAAGCGCTCTGCACTACAGCCATGTGAGGGAGACATCGGTGTCCAGTGTTTGTTTGAGGTTTTTCGGTTGCCAATTTACTTCTCTTTGTCAGCTTTCTATTGTTCAGACACACTCTCCAGCTGAGCCCCCTTCGGCACCACTCGTCTGCCGGCTCTCCTCGCTCTCCTTAACAAACCTTTCGCTCGTTTGTTTATTCCTTTGGTGTCACAGCCAGCAGCAAAGTGCCGTTGAGCCCCCCATAACCTGCCAGAGTCAGGCGACAGATAACATGGAGGAAACAACGTATAGCGGAGCAAAGGGGAACAGGGAAATCTTCTTTTCATGCTAAGAAAGGTTTGAAGGATCAGTCCTTCTTGTTCTGCGTTGCTTAAAGTATTTCACATTTGATTGCTGTGGTATGTCAATATATACTTCATGTCAGTGCAACCGGTCCTACAACATGCTGATGGAAGACTTGGGTAGAAAGTAGTGCAATCACAGTTTCCAGAAGCCCAAGGTGTTTTGTCTTCCAGATGTTTTTTTATTTTTTTCGATTAGCAATCCAAAGCTGGGATTTAGCATTTTTGCTTGTTAAATGACTCAAGTAGTTGATTATCAAACTTGTTGTTCAATGAGCCTGCGCACGACAGGACAAGCACTAGTGAAACTGAATTGACAAAAATATATTATGTCAAAATTTCAAAAACACCATTAGTGTGTAAAATGACACAACTCCTAACCATTAATAACCGCAATTATCCTTGTTTAATGTGCATTCATATCATGTTCGGATTCTGCAGCCTCCCTCAGCGCTCTTCTTCCAAATGATCAGATCAAAATTACAATTTTACGACAATTTTGGCTTCTCTGATTGTAGACGGAAATGCCTCACTTTGTTTGGCAGTTGCTCGGGACAGGCACTTGCAAGGGGGCAGCCTGACCATCAAACCTTCCTGCACCTGACTGGACAAACACCTGGTTGGACAAACACAGCCGCTGTCTTTTTCTTGTAATTTTTAGATTGGACACAGGTGGCAGCTGTTCTGACAACAAATTTCAATCGGTGAACAACCAAAATCAGTTGCTGAATACATTATCGATACATCCAACACACCTGTTTGTGCCCCCACACAGGTGTTTGCATTTTTTTTTCTTTCTGGCTGATTAGACTTTTCCTCAAATTGCGGGTTATGAGTCGGGTTATGCTAGGAATTACATGAGATCACGAAACTGCATGTTTTAATAAGAATGATACGTGTCCCACCAGAGCAGGTGCAATGAAGTAGAGCGAGGAAGACGTCAAGTCAAGCCCAGTCTGGACACGCCCACACAGTCTTGGGTGGAGGTTTCATCAGACAAAACAAGTGGAAACACTTGTGTGGGTGTACCATGGATGTGGCCAGTGGATCCTTGCTTGCTTTGCCTAGCCAAATCCAAGAGTGCTGCATGTACTCTGGCGTTTTGGGGCCATGAAGCTGCCTGTAGTTGTAGCCTTGCAACCCAGAACATGAGTGCCTCAAACAAAATTGGACTTCCATACCTAACCAGATTGTGGTCTACTGTCCCTTCAGGATATTTTCTCACTGGCACACTGATGCTTACCTCTTTCTTCAGCTTTGTCATTTCATTTTGCATACAAGTCTGTCTTCATTTTAACTCCCAGGAACGTACGGTTATATAAACGCAGCACCATCGATGTCGTTTACCTATACATTATGGCTTGCGCTACATAGTCACTGCTTGTAACAAAAGATGCTTGGACCATGGTTAGATTCCTTGAATCTGAGGCAATAATCCCAACAGATTCCCTCACAGTTCATAGCCAGATATGATGGCTGTTCATCAGTTGTCGCTAGTTTTAAGATTAAGGCTACTGATGAGATTGCTGTATGACTTTTAAAAGCTTTAACTAATCCAACTGGGTACATTTCAACAAATGCTTTATGGTGGATGTACACGTTGTTTTGTTGAGGAAATGAAGAGAAGCAGCTTGTAATTGTGGGATTACACTGTTTAAATAATGTTTTCCCAATATACTCTACACAGCTCTGAATAGAAAAACCTCAAATAAATAAATAAAGAGGGGAAAGACAGTGAGTGTGCATATTTCATGTGTTTTATTCATTTTTCTCCCTTGTATCATCCCTTTATTCTCCCCAAAGACTGATTCTAGGTGCACTTTCTCCCCCCTCCTCTCCTGGCCCTCCACATTGTAAATCAGTACGCAGCTCGCTGCAGAAGCCCTCTCTGCTTTAGCCTGTCAGATTGAGGCCTCACTCTGCCGGGCTAGGGGACTCCTTCCCTCTCCCTCGGCAAACACCGGGTTAGACTCTCATCATGTTTCAAGCCATTACTAGCAAAGCCGAGCCCTGGGAAGGCAATGAGAGGAGAGCGGCCGGGGAATGGAAAGGAGAGGGCCGGAGGAAGGGCCATCCATCACTTCTCGGCCCCCTGGTCCTCTCACTGCCACTTCACCGACACACTCACCAATAAGGAGGGGATGGAGACGGAAGCCTGCCACGCCCAGGTGGGGGTCAGAGCAACCAGACAGTGGAGAGAACAGGTAGGAATTGAGTGGGGAGAAGAGGGAGAGAGGGAGAACAAGTCGAGCGGATTTTAGAGCCTGTTGTGACAGCTTCATGTCCCCCAGCAAGAGGCAAAGAGAAAAATGAATATGGGATGTGGGCTGGTGTCGATGGAGGAGACAGACAGAAGAAGAGGAGGAGGAAGAGGAGAGAGCGAATGACAAAATGAAGAGAAAAAGAATAAGAAAAACTGAAAATATTTTCTCTGTCTTCAATTTAAACCTCAAATATCCATAAATCCACTAAGAAATCTTATAAATACATAAATATATATAAACTTTAGTCATTGTTATCAAATTTAAAATCCTTCAGTACTCAAACATAATCCATTTGATTGCTGTCTGTGCATCTCTGGTTACAGTGCAATCAGGAAGTGAGGAGCTAATGCAGCATGACTCGATCATGACATGATTTGTGATGATGTGTAATTTTAGCTGTAAAATCTGAGCTAACATGGCGTCTGCAGTTAACTCAATGACTGAAGCGCAACATTCCTGTTTACATCGCTAAAATCACGAGGGAAACTGTGGCACCAAAACTTTAAACACTTGCATCTTACAGAGAAATAAGAAAAAAGAAGAGTAACAACATGAATTGTCTTGTAAATTCCATTTCCAGAGTCAACAATAGACTTTGAAGGTCAAATTTTAAGGTAACGTTGATGAGAAGTCCTCAAACTGCTCAGACACAATGGACAATTCCATGACCCCTGGGTGAAGGTAATGTGATACCATAGAAAAGCCCCAGAGCAGCTACTTAAAGAACATTGAGGTGAGATTATTTACCAACTGCTGTTTCCAAGGTCAGGAATAAAATGTGGAGCTGTGTTTTACACAACCATTACATAATTTTACAGTTTTCCAGATGGGTAAAAATATGTTTAAGAGATAACCGAGGCCCGACACCCTATCCAATCATATACAGGTAACTGCTGTACATTAGTAACATTGAGATATATAGGCAAACAATTTTTATTCATAAAATTAGTCTCAGAACACGTATAATGCCACTCACATGTCAAATAGTGGCTTACCTGAGTAGAGCCCAACTTTACCTTCAAATCAATGTGGTGCGAAAACCCGTCAGTAAAGGGAGTAAAAACCAAAACTAAGCGAAAATAGCAAAGACATTTGATAAAGATAGAGAGAGAGAGAGAAAGTCAGTCAGAGATAAATAACTTGCAAAGACTGAGTTTGATGCTGGTTGAAATATTTGCCAAACACCCCGCCGTGACAGCACCTGAGGAAACAGGGTTGCTCACGGTGACAGGAACACAGAGCGGTGCATTAGCAAGATATGCTCACCTCTGAAGCAC
Source organism: Xiphias gladius (assembly GCF_016859285.1). Taxonomy (NCBI): domain Eukaryota; kingdom Metazoa; phylum Chordata; class Actinopteri; order Istiophoriformes; family Xiphiidae; genus Xiphias; species Xiphias gladius. The sequence continues at coordinate 3,423,001 of NC_053410.1, read as the reverse complement.
TTCACAAAACACGCCTCACATTCTTCACTCTCAAATTTAGAGTCTGCTAGCATGCATGCAACCTGCTCTTGTAATTAAATCCTAATTCCTTCAGGCAAGTTGACAATTTACTCTTGTAAATAGGTTGTACATACTACAGTATTTTAGACAGTGCCAGCCCTTTGCTAAATTGCTTCCGACATATCTTGAAGGGCTTTGTCGAGGCAGGTTGTTAATTGGTCCCACTCAATCATAGCCTCAATGAAACTCAACCAGTACAAACAATTACTTTGGAAATGAGGAGCAGTTATCTCTTCCAGGGGTGGAGCTTAGCTCTCATCATGACTGGTGCAGGGAATTATGATAGACCTATGGCAGTGCAAGGGCAAAGAATGGCTCGCGTGCTTGTGCATGAAATAATCGAACTTGGACTAAAGAGTTCGGGAACTCAAAATTTCAAATTTCCTTTTATAAATTTTAAATAGATTGACGACACTGACAGCAACCCTAAGTTTTTTTTTTTCTTGTTTTTTTTGTAGGTGAGACTGAGTTGTCATACTGGGGCTCGACGGACTTTACTCATACAGCCTGCAGGTACGATGCTCTGTCAGACTCCTCTGCTACGACAGTGTCAGGAAGACAGCCAGCTAACAATCTGTATTTAATCCATCCTGGAACTCTTATAAATTTCTATGACTCAACTTCAATGAGCATCTATTCCTGGCTTCACAACGACTCATTGTAGTGCTTCTCATAATCTGGCTGGGTCTTAAAAACAGTGGATTTCAAATCAAGGGTCGTACCTTTTTTGGCAAGTGAATCCAAAGGTTTTCAGAACATTATACTGAAAACCCAACGCATTGGAGTCACAGTAACCTCATTGTTTATTAATGCAGAGTCACTAAGGTTTGAATGCAGCTCATTTCTCTTTCCAGTTTTGTCTCAGAGGAGCAATAACTGCCACGGCTGGATAAGGCCTCGCATTCCAAGCCATACATCATCACAGCTGGTGCCCAAAATCCCCCAAATGATTCTATCTGGTGCCAAATAGGATGTGAATGAGTGATTGGGGGGAGGGGGTCCAGCAAATCAAAGTCTCGGCAAGAAAGAGAAGAGCAAGAGGAGAATGAAGGGCGGAAAAAAAACGCATTTCTGTAAAGGTTAATGTGTGTTTGGATGTTGGTTGCCGGAGGGTATCTGGTTCTTTAATGAGTGTGAGAGAAAGTTCCAGAAGCAAGATGGCATTTGCCCTCATTTCTAATGGCAGCGGAGAGAAGGAGGCAAGTCGGAAATGAAGGAAGGACCGATGGCTGAATGGCAGGAAGTAAGGAGAGACAGAAGTAAATGGAAGGAGTTTCACATGTCATTGTAAATAGATCAATATATCTGCCCGAACTGTAACTTTCTACACCCAACATACTACACTGACACTTGCATCCAATTGTAAGTGACCATTCATAACACGTAACATGGACACTAACTACGGTTTCTGTCACTTGCCCATTCACCTATTTGGCTCTGCAACAGTATTTTCTCGTGAAATTCTTGAGTGTTAGTAGGATCTGTATTTTACCAAGTAAGTCTCTAGGCAAGTAAGTCACAATTATTACATAGATAATAGATGAAAACTAACCGAGCATCACACACCTTTTGTATCATCAGCATTTGAACCATCAACGCCACAATATGAAAATATGAAATCAGAAGTTACAAACCATGCCAATCATGCATGCATGAAGTTTGATGTCAGCGCAAAGTGACCAGCTTTCATTTGTTGGTTAATTTATTAGGATCGGTGCAGAGAGATTTACGTCATGAATGATCATTTATAGCCAAGAGTTTGCAGTTCAGTTTGTGTATTTGGTCTGAATGGCTCTGACCATTGCTCGTTGGGTTTCACATTTCAGTCCTGAATTGTTGTAGGACTTAAACAGACAACACCTCATGACATGTGAATATTGCTCCACATTCAGTGCTGCCTTCAGTTTGCCCCTTTGCATCAGGAAGGAGGACGGTTAAAGCCATTACCTCGAAAGCTAAGAATCAGGTTTCAAAGTGATTCTCAGACTCACATCCATGTCGATGGGACTGCTGTTTCAAATCGCATGCATAGCTGTGATGAAATACTAACAATCCACTTGTGGGAGTAACACATTTATTTATGTATGAGAACATTTTACCCCTTGACACAGTGAGCTCACCAATCATTATGCAATGTGTCAGCACGCGGTGTTGAGTGCAAGTGAAACCATGATGGCTGCACGGGTTTGTGCGAGGGACTCAACGCTTTGACGCTAAACTGGACCGTTTACAGAAGTTTTCAGTATTTCTTAAATGTGACCCATTCATATAGTTCTGCGTCCAAGTTTTGCTTTGGATTAGTTATCTCGAAAAAAAAAAAATGCACAAGTGGCACAATATGGCTGTAAGTATGGCACATTAAGGTCCACGGCGTGACTGACGAGGGAGTGGAAAGCCTGTCGTGACAGAGAACAAACATCTGTAACATGTCATAACTTCTCGTGATTAAATGACTGAGAAGGAGGCTTAATGGTGGGTTATGTAGTAACTAAGAGCAAAAAGGAGGAGGGGTGAGAGAGAGAGAGAGAGATCAGGGTCAGTAGTGAAGTCACATTAATCCCTTTGAAGCCATGTTCAGGAGGTTAATGGTCTCTCTGTGCAGTGTGACGTCTGCATGAGCGAGCCGGTAGGCGTTGTGGGACAGTAATACTGGACCAAACCTGAACGCGCCGACACTCAAGCGGGATGACGTTTTTGGTGTGTTTTCCATACAGCTTATTTGGGATGAGATGCAATATTGCTGCTTCACATGCAAACATACACAGAGCCGCGCATTCAGTCCCTCAAATACACACACAGCCCACAACCTCATGGCAGCTGCCGGTGTCCTGATTACTCTACGAGATACAGAGACAGAACATACAGTGGTTATGTTTCTATTCAAATGTTATGCAGTTCTAAAGTGAATTCCTGGAAGTTCAGAGGAAACAAACAAACAAACAAACAAACAAACAAACAGTAAATCAAACAAAAAACAGGATATGACAAGATTACATAAGTGAGAACTGACATAACATTTCACTGATGCTTCTCACCTACGATGGTGTTGGTGTGTGTGTGTGATTTTACTGAAAGACTCTCTCTATCTCCTCTCATCCACATGTACCCTGTGGTGATACGGAGGGAGATGACATGCAACAGGGACTACGTTGTCAAGCCGTATTTGACAAATCTGTTTATATCGGCTTGTACTGCCTCTTCTCTTTTTCAATGTGCCAGACTCTCCACCCATCGTAAATACTTCCTGCAATGTGTCAACAATTTTGAGATTTAAAAAGGAGAAAAGATATGTCTGTGTTTCAAGCAAAAAGGGTATAAAAACAGTTGATTTTTGAAACATAATAACAGGTGATTAGGAACATACTTCCTGACACAGAGAGCAAAAATACATATATATATATATATATATATATATATATAAAACAATAACATAAAACATACTTGTCCTGTGTGTCTCACAATTTCACGTGTAAAAATTGAGAGACGTCAATTTCACATATAATCTCACGTATTTCAACTACAGGCGCACGTGGTTTGTGGACATTTCACACCTAATTTAGAACGACATGATAGGCACATGTGCTTTTTATATGGGAAATCACCATGTGCCTTTTTTTTTTTGTTGTAAATTGTATTTTTGAATTACATAACACCAAATAGATGACAACACTGAAAACTCTTTTTTTTCTTTTTTTTTTTTTTTCTTATTAGGACAACATACAAAAACATTACCGCCGTACAACCACACGTACGCTCGCTCCGGTAGATGTCTCATACACTCAAGTGAACAGAGAAACAGAAACAATACCGCTGTATGGGCCACAGGTCAAAGCTCTGATGTCAGTTGCCAACGGAAAACGCTATAATCCCTTTAATGGTACAAATTGTCAGCGTACAGAATGAACATATGTTCAAATGACTGGGAAGGCTGTGATGAATGTTCTCTAGTCAAGCATAACCACACAGAACATCCTCAGTGTGTAGCTGCTCTTACACTGCGTTGCCATACTGTAGACTTACAGGCCTAGTGTGTGTGACAGTGTAGAGGAGTGAGATATTCATTATTAATTTTGTGGTGTTGATGCAGTATTTAAAAGGCATATGAGTGGGTTTACTTAATGTACTTTCAGATAGATTATATATAATATATAGGAGAGCATACACACGTGGTTGTACTACAGTGCGGATGCCAAGTGTCAAAGGGAGCGCTGATGAGAATGAGACACACAGAGCTGTCGGTCACGGGGGTCATTCATGGTTCAGCTCAACCTTCTTCTCTCGTCCATTCCACAGACTGAGACAGAAACAGAGCAGTTGGGGCAGACCGAGAATGATAACTGAGGTAAAACTGAAAGGGTGACGGGATCTGAAGTACTGAGGTGAAGCGTGATGATCTCATTGTTGATAACTGCGTTACTTAGGTAATGGCAACCCGTTAAATAATCATTTTCAGATATTTACTCATCAAGAAGCCTTTCATATGTTTCTGTGGACAGAAAAAAAAAATTATTAGCATTGCATTCACGTAAAAAAAGAGGAAAAGGAAGCATTCCCTTCTCCGTTCCGTTTCGATCACGTATTTTATTTTATTAGTGTCATATGTTTGCTAGGGTACGATAAGTCACATGCACTTTCATACAAGCGACCCTTGCGTCTTACTTCACTCAACATCCCCTCCGGTCCGACCGGCAGTTCACACCCTGATCAGGATGAGCGACTTGTGCTTGGAGAATTACCATCCGATCTAACCGGAGCTGAGCTGACACTTGGCATGTGGTTCATTATTTTTTAGTGGGAAGACGACTCTGTGTCGCCGCATCCCTACCGACAGCTCCTGCCTGTCCGTCTTCCTCCGGGCTCCTCTCAGGGTGCCGAGCCAGATAAGTGACACCCCGGTTGTCTGTGTGTGGGAGGGCGAGTGTACGAGTGTGTGTGTGTAGGTGTGTGCTTACAAGCGTATATATGTGCAAGTGGTTTCCATTTGTTGCAGATAGTGCGTGTGTTTGTGATTTGTGAAAAAGAGAGAACAGAAGGGGGGGTGGGAGCAGGCTCTGGACATCAGCCACTGCTGACAAGTTGCGGATGGAGTGTCGACAGCACACGGCTCTGACGTGTTCGTTGCCACAGAAATGAAGCACATCTCAACTCGATGCCACAATTGGCTGCAAACAGGATAAAAACAGTAATGGTTTTTATATTGGAAAAAATAACGACAATGACCTAAAGGTGATATTGCTGTGAAATGTTCCAGTTAACCATTGGAGCATTGCACCGTATGACGCACTGCACCGAAGCCATTCACTTGCGATCAGTGGCCCATATGTCAGCTGAAGGGCTACCAGGCAAGTTACATGGTGTCATATTCATACAAGACACACCAGTCACCAAAGTCATTAGCGTACATTGTCTGGGAACCTGGATGTCTGTACAAAATGTCATGGTAATACATCCCATAGATCCCATGAAACATATCAGTCTGGATGAAGGTGGTGCCATCCCCAAAGTCATACTGCTGGTGCGGTTAAAAACATTGGCATTTAACATTAAAAATTGTCACTGAATGTAATCCTGGGTTTTGCAAAATCCACTGGTCGTACTGCTGCTTCGCGGCAAGAAGGTCCTGGGTTTGAAATCCACCCGACCTGTCTAGGTCTTTTCTGTGTAGACTTTACCCTTTTCTGTGTCCTATGGGTGCTCTAGTTTTCTCCCACACTTCCCACAGTCCAAAGATATGCAGGTTAGCCGGACTGGAAATTCCAACTTGCCCTGAAGGGTATAATGTGGGCGTGAAAGTGTTTTTCTACGCTGCTCAGGGCGTGCCCTGCCTCCCCCCCGAGTGCATGCTGGGATAGGCATTGACCCTCTGCAACCAAGGACACGAAAAGTAGCTCTACAAAATGGATGGACTGATGGTCACACCACAACTTCCAGTCCTTCGTCTTCATTTACTTTGCACATAAAGAAATGCGTACCTCATGTAGCAACACCTTGTGCATGAGTGTGTGTGTGTGTTTGTAGGGTGTGCTTGTGATGCCAGAGCACTCAGAGTGTATGCTATACATATAAAGGCTGCATGACTTTGCTTGTTTTACCTAGACGGCAGTATCTAACCTCTTTACAAGCTGACTGCTCGATAATGGCTGAATCTGTGAGGAAAACCCGAGAACCATAGCGAGACCACTACCCTGCAGCAATGAGTTTACTACCAGCCTCGTGTTTGTTTTAGCTGCAGATCTGCTGGTGCACAAACAAAAAAAAAAGTCTCTGTGCTGATCCTCTCGACAAAGAGAATAAAATGATTACCATAACCGCTAACCAAACCGAGCACAGCTGAATCTATGAGTGGGAAACCGCAAATAGAAATAAGTAGAAATAACAAACCGTGTTTCAGATGGGTTTCAGCTGTGAAACTGCACTGATCACAAAAATGAGCCATACTGTCCAGTAACAATGAGTTGTGTTTTGGTGGCTCGTGGATTGTCCGGAGTCTGAGCAGCCATTCGCGGGAGATCACAGAGATTATTTTTTCTTTTTCTAGCATGAACGGCCGTCTGGTATTACACAGAAAAGCCCTGTTATGACAGCACTGGGTTCTACAGGGTAGGTTGGGTCATTTTTGTGTGTCACAAATGCACCCAGTGATATTAATCCTGTCTGGATCGGCCATGCCTGGCCTTCACAGACCATTTCAGTGCAAATTACAGAGCACGCACTGTTTTCCATAAAACCGTAGGAGAAACCAATGATAATTTATGAATTTAGTGATTTTAATGTAATTTAAGGCTGTTGACAGATAATATAGGCCCTATTTATTCTCATAAATGTAATAATGGTATTATTATAATATGAGATATCAAAGCTCAGATGTTGTTCAAGGAACTAATTGTTTCCAGATGTAGTTAGGGGGCATACAAATTGCCTCCCTCTATAAAACTAATTGAGGTCAAATAGAACTTTACAAAAAGTCATAGATCAGGACCAAGAGTTTGAAGTTAGTTTAACTGTGGACGTAAACATCTGCAAGCCATTCTGTTGCGATGTCCGACTTATGTTGGATGTGCTAACTAGCTAGTTACTGTGACAAGCAGCAGACACTAAACCCTCATGTCCCATAAATAGATGTGCCATCGCTTCCGCTAGCAATTTAGTTGCTAACGAGCAAAGCATATTGTATCGGTCTACGCTCGCCACCTCACAAACAGCTGACACTGCTAACCCCCTGAGCCCATTTCTATAAACAGCATCAGAACCTTGCCATCCATCACTCGCCACCAAATCAACTCCAGCTGGATGTAATGTAAATGTAAATGAACTGAGTGGGCAGAGAGGAGAAGATGGAGGGAGAATGAAGGGAGAGCACACTGTCGCTAGATGGATGAGGGGCTGGCTTCCTTCTGCTTTCATCTTGGCCACTGGATAGCTCTCCTTGAGCCAGTTCTCCTCCTGCCCCCTCAATGCATTTCTTACTCCCCTTTATTCTCTTTCGACTCCCCTTCTCCTCCATTTTTGTCTCCACTCATTCTCTGTGAAAAGCTTCCAACTGTTGTCCACAGTGCTGCGGCGTGCTGCGAGAGTAGAATGGGAGGCAGAGCCCTCAGCTATCGGGCTCCTCTCCTGTGGAACCGACTCCCAGTTTGGGTTGGGGAGGCAGATACCGTCTCTACATTTAAGATTAGGCTTAAAACTTTCCTCTATGATAAAACTTATCGTTAGGGCTGGCATCAGGGAATCTCCGTGATGCATTGAGCACTTCTTCCTTCTTCTCTGCATGTCATTAACTTGGCGTCCTCTCTCTCCTGTAGTTTGTGCTTTTCCTTAACCTCTCTGTCCTCTCTCTCTCCCTGTCCCCATTCTGCGATACCTCTGACACTGGAGCTGCAGGATGTGGATCGTCCACTGCTACTCAACAACCAGCATCATTAATTTTTGTAATTATTGCTATTACAAATTGGTGCTGCTATCATTACTGTTGTTATTGTTAATAACATTATTACACCTCTACCTATCACTGTTATTATTGTCATTGGAACACAGTCTGACAGTGCTTGAAAACAACAGTATGTACAGCTGTTCCTGGTCTCTCTCTCTGCCCCTCTCCCCCCGCTGTCTCCTCTCTCCCCCATTTCTCTCCTCTCAACCCAAGTGGTCGAGGCAGGCGGCCGTCCAACCTGAGTCTGGTTCTTTCGGAAGTTTCTTCCTGTTCAAAGGAAATCTTTCATCTTCACTGTGACCAAGTGCTTGGTCATGATGGGAACTGCTGGGTTTCTCTCTACAATATTGTGAGGTCTTGGCCTTACTCTGTAAAGTGCCTTGAGATAATGTATGTTATATTTGACGCTATACAAAATAAAACTTAATTGCCTTTCCTCTTTTCTCGAACCACACAATCGCATCTTCCTCCCTGTCTCTGCTTCTTGTTCTCCTGCATTGCTTATAAAATGGTCGTGTCCCAAATGCTGAGTCACACAGCCTAAAGAGAGAAAGCGAGAGAGTCCACCTGTCATACGTAGATCTGCGTCTCTTTCAAAAACACATATACAGACAGACAACCCACCAGCTCACTAGACTCCCTGAGACAGCTGGCGGCAGAAAAAAACATGAGACAGAGCTAGAAAGAACATTACTGCCGAAATGATTATTCGTTTGACAGAAAACTAATCACCAATGATTCTGATAAATGCTGAAGTCATTTATCATAGGACAATGTCAAATATTTGCTGGTTCCAGCTTCTCAAATGTGAGGATTTGCTGCTTTTCTCTGTTTTCTCCTTTTAAGCTGACTTTAAATTGTGAACCGTTTGTTGGAGCAAACGAACAATAAGATGTAACCAGGGGTTTGTGATGTGCTTTTTACCCTATATTCTACCATTTTATAGCTCACATGATTAATGGATTAATCCAAAATTTTACTGACAAGTCACTTGATAATGAAAATAATTTTTACTCGTAATAGAGAGGAAAAACATAGCAAGACAGAGTATATGGTGAAGCATGTTGTCATAATAGTAAATGCTGAGCTCTAACTGAATGTACTGATTGTGTAGACACACACAAACACAAACACAAACACATGATCCATGTCAGGCTCCAAAAGACAAATGATGTAACCATCTGCCCCAAGGACAGAGCTGGGAGACCAATGTCTACCACATGACACTGAGCTTAGCACTTTGTGTGTGTGTGTGTGTGTTATTGAGGTTTGTTTTCCAACAAGGTGACCCTCCTGTTTCCCCAGGAAACCTCTTGTGTGGTAACATAATAAGTAATGTGCTGTTTAACAGCTCTGATTTCCAGGAAAATAGTCTCCTACATCTGTAGGCTCGCATTATCGAGGCCTCCAATTGCTGTTACTTAGCTTAGTAATTTACAGTACAATGCCAGCATTCTCAAAATAAACAAACACAACACAGGAAATGATTTTTCACCGAGCTTAATATGCTAAATCCTCTTTAACTGTAATTTTTCCAAAATAAAACCGTCTTCCACTGACACCAAAGTCACCAGCTTGACTGCCTCCTCTGTGCTTCTTTGTCCTATTTCCTCCAGCGCTGTCAGCTCCAAGGCCTCCACCAGACAAGCCAGCTCCACGCAGCCTATCAGAGAGAAGCTGGCAACAATCTTTGAAGCCAAAAATAAACGCAGCAAAATGCAGCGAGCTTGAGATAATCAGCAGGTCTGCCTGCTAAACTGCTGAGTGGCAAAAGACCAGGATACAATCACACTGGGATCAATATCTTGTACAGGGAAGAGGGTGGTTGAGGTGGCTCGTCTAATGTGCATGAAAAATGTACCACTACACAGTGACACACCCACATTCAAAGAATCATTATGTACAACTAACCAAGAGGGAGGGTCTCTTGCTGGTACTGATGTCGAAATTAATGGCCAGGAAAACAGATTCATTATATGAGCTTGAGGAGCTCTTCAGTGCTCTTCAAAAGATCATTTACACAAACAGTAGCGTTGAAAACACCTACAGGGTCAGTGGCAGAAGTATCCAGACTCTTTTCTTAACTATAATTCTTCAATTATAATATGGATATCGATTGGGTCATTATTACTGAAGATTTCCTTCTGAAATCTAGTGAAGGAGAGTATAAAGTAGCATCATACACAGCAGAAATACACAAGGATAATACCTGAGTAAATGTACTTAGGTAAGTCTCCACCACTGCACGTGACTGCTTGTATTCTGACTGAACGGGTTCAAAGGCAACCACTTCAGCCGCCGAACGGGGGGTGTTCATTTCACTTCGATTCACATTTGAGTAGATAAAAAATGCAAATCTTCCTTTATTTGTTGGAAAAACTAACCTTTTGACTCCTCCCTTGTACACAACCCCTCTTAATGACGCTCCAGCGAATCCAGTCAACATCGGCAGCTGGAGCACCGGTAAAATGAATCAGACAAGCTGACCTTGAGACAGGCAGTGAGGGACACGGGGAAAGAAAGAAGAAAGAGAGCCGGACGGCAGGTTGGAGGAGGAAAAAATTCAATCATACAGCTCAGCCACTGAAAGAAATCAGATCGGACTAGAAGTGGTACAGGCCGGAATTGCTGGGTTCCCTGCTAGCTCGGTGTACACTGAGATTAAACAATCACCGTCTAAGCATTTTATCTTCGCTAATAGCATTGTTTACTGCCAGGTGCCAGCAGCATAATGAGCAGAAGGCAGAGGGAGAGACTTTTCGTCAGTCCAATGCATCACTGGTGAATATTTTATGTTTGCAGTATAAAACTAAGGGAGGTCAAACTGTGTCACTTGGCCTATATGACCCAAAGTTGATGTCTACATACGTCAGTAAACACATTTTGCATGGAGTATTACTAAATCTGTCTTTCAAAGGAATTGCTAGAGGACCAAAAATTAACGAGCAAATGAATAAGGGAGTTACACGCTGTACATGCAGGTCACACTGTATGTACAGCGTGTACATCAACTCGCTTGTCATTTTAAGCATTTGAACAAACGACCTGTGTCAACCCTGTCTCCTTTATTTACAGCTAAACTGCAACAGTTTGTGGGAAACTTAATCGCTGGCTTCATTATGTTTTAGAGGCAATGTTGGTTTTTGAACGAATGAAGCGTTACCTCTTGTGAAAGGCGGCAGACGTCTCCAGGAGGCGGTTGAGTTGGATGGCAGTGAATAGAAAATCTGATTTGGTTGCAATTACATTTCCTAAGAAACCTATTTCGTGATGCAGTTTAGTTGCATATGATTGTTATTTCTAGGAAACACGGTTGCCAATGTTGTCATTGTTCCTTGCGCATCCACAGGTCAGCTGTGTAGTTGGAGTTTCCTGCCCCCATTTGTCATTGCCCAAACTTCTCCGAAATAACTACAGAGAGAGAAACTGCAACACTAGCTGTTGGCTATGGTTGAACTCATAGTAGTCTGATAGTTATTTGCTTACTTGTGTTAAACGGTGCACTGCTGTAAGCAAGCTGATGGATTTAATAAGAGCGAGAGGGAAAGGTGGGCTTTGGGAGAAGGGGGTGTAGATTATTGCCTCTTCGGGAACCTCTCTTATTTAATAACCCACAGAAATCAATATGTGCTTCTCATACAGTATGCTCTCTGATTTATTATATAAAATCTGGAAAGCAAATAATAGGTTTTGGACTTAATTTGCATTATGTTTTATGAGATCTGTCTGAGTAAAGACAAAACATTTATGGATTAGTTGCTCACTGACAATGACTGACCCTATACAGCTGTATTAAACCAGTTTTTTTTGTTTTTTTTTAAACTTGCTTATATCAAATGAGTAAACATAGCAATTGATGAATGTCTTTTTATTGACTTATTTATTGCCTGTTAAATGCCAAGCAAGTTAAAACAAAAAAAAACAAAAAAATTCAAATTAAGGATTGAAGACAAAGATTATATCACGATGGGACAACTCACTGCTAGTCCAATTTCCACTACTGAATACAAAAGAAATCCCAGGTTGTGATATTAGTGGCTGTTTCCCATCTGCAGTCAGAAGCAAACACCTCAGAGAATGGGGACATTGGAGCAGTTAGCTAGCAGGTGGCAGCCTCCTCTGGAGAGCCGGCACAGGGCAGGTGAATCCCAGAAAAGGAGTTAACTTCTCTTAGATCTCGTCAGCGTCTCCCTTCCCCGCCACGGGCTCTAATAAAAATGGAGCAAGCCTCGTGTAATCAAGGCAGCTTAAACCTGAATTCATTATTAAAAGCTCCACTGAAGTTAGTGGCAAAATCTTACAGCTTTATACTTCACTGTCATCAGGACCCATCTGATAGATGTGCTCGGGAGTTGAGAGGAGAGAAGAAGTGAGAGAAGAGAGGAAGACGGAGAATCTCAACCTTTGCAGTCATGAAGCAAATTTGTGAGAAATCTCAGAAAATAACACCTTTCAAATTTCTTCTTTTCCACTCCACCAAAAACATTCTTAACCAGCGTGGGGAATGAATGCACCCTGAACACCTTCATTCACTGAAGAAGTATGCATGTACGGAAAATTGCTCAGTGTGGGATAATTTGTCAAAGGGCCATCTTAAATTATTTATACTTACCTTTACATATTGAACATGTTTCTCTTTTGCTCCATTAATACTTTATCACTCTTCCCCCTGCAAGACATTTCATCAGGATGAATCAATGTGATGTTAAACTTAATTCGCACGGCATCTCCACCATGCCCCCATGCCATCATTCCCGTGACAGGCTTGCAGTTGCTGGCAGGCAGGCAGAACTCTCATACACGTGTCTCAGAGTATGAAAAAACAGGCCTTTTTTCATTCCTCTTCTTTGGTGATTTTATTTTTTTGTTATACCTAATAGAAAATGAAAACCAAACCATTTTTTTTTTTTAGTCTTACTCATCTCTTTTTGACCATGAAAATGGAAAACAATTTTAATTTTTGTATTTTAAAATGAAAATCAAATACACGTTTATAATAATACACATTTCTGAAAGGAAAATCGAATGACCAAAAGACACACAAACCTATTAGGAATAATTTGCGTGCTTGGTTATGAGTTATCTTGGCAGTGAAATGAAGTGGAAAATGAGGAAATTACAGACATTTATCGTTTACAGTAGATGCATGGGAATACATACACTAGTTTCCCAGAAATTTTTATTACAACACCCTCAAGATGGGTATGTGTTGCGGGCCAAGTTTTAATTGGAATTTATTCAAAAGACCTATAACTGTGCATCATGGTTTGCTGTAGAATTTCAGAACAGAGAAGAGGAATTGGAGACGTCAATTGCAGCAAGTCATTTAGTCTATTTTGAAGCTTTAAATGGGTGGATTAACCTGTCAAGGGTTCCAATTTAACACAATTTGATCAGACGAAACTTTGCGATTCATCAAATCATCAACGAATGGCTCTGACTTTTGAGACCCCTGGGGGTCTGGGGCCCAGGGCAGTTGTCCGCCGGCCAATGGAAAGACAAATCACCTTACGCCTTGTTGCTTGTCTTGCTTTACCTCCAAAATTGAAATTCTCAAACCTGAAGTATTTAACCCCCACTGGGAGAACTTTTCTACATTTTTAAATAAAATCAGTGTTAAAGGCTACCTTTAAGACTTGAACGACTTGTAATGTGGACATTTGTAAGCGACTTTGATCAACAGAGTCACGCATTCTTTCATGATCCTCCCTGAATGTGAATTAAATGATCATGAAGATATACAGACCCAGGTTCAGTGACTCCACTCTAGGAGCCACTTTATAGAGATTATGGTGAGTGACACAATCCCAGGTGTATCATGAGTAAATGTAACTGAATGTACCAAAAATATTCACACTATGGATATCAAGTGCCACAATTTAATCTCATATTTCAGTCACTATTTCGTCCATGTATTACTTCCCTCAAAAACTGTAGTTTTGTCCGAGCTCTTTCAGTTGCAAAGAAGCATTCAGACCTAAAGGATGGCGCTGCTTTCAGTTCTCATTCACACAAGAGGTCCCAGCCGGGTCACACACATTGAATACATTAGACACATTTAGACATGCTGCTGTTGACACTGGAGTGTGTACATATGTGAATTTTCAGTGCACAGACACAAACATGCAGACATAGAAAAAACCCACAGGGACCTTGTTATTAAGCAGCTCACAGAGAACTAATCCAAGTGTAAAGACTGTGAACTCCGCAATCTGGTTTAAAACCTAAAATCTGGTTTAAAACCTAAAATCTCTCCATATTAGATGATTAGTGCAACATAAACATGTGCACTGATGCCCTCCGTGTTGGCCAGCAGCGATGAAAGCCAAAGTTAATTCTTGGTTAATTTGGGGTCTCTAGTCATTTGTGGTATATGAAATGACTGAACCGTCTGACAAAACTATAAAACCATATACTTATATGATTTCCAATGAGCAGGCATAGAACACTTGAGGAAATTCATCAACAAATATAGCTTAAATTACCATCTCTGTCTATGGTTTTTGCTTCTCCTGTGAAAACATGTCTACAGTAGGAGAATGTACAGTACACTAAAACTCTATAACCAAATTTAAGCCTTGATCCAAGGAGTTGAGAAAAGTCAACTGTAAATTGTGTGCGCTTGGAATACGTTTTTGATCATGTGATCAAGAACTTGTTTTGTTGGAAACTACATGCTTAGACCATTAGTATAGTGGTGGAGTAAGCAGAGAGAGAGTTTAGGCTTCATCATTTGCTCTTTGGTATTTCCAGAGCATTTTGACTTTGCCATAAGAAAGTCACAGTGTAGTTTGGTCAAAGTGCACGACTGAGCTTGATGTGCCATGAAAACTAAAAAGAGATAAAATTTCCCTGCACTATACTGTTGTCACAGAAAGCAGCAATAAGCACCACTTCATTGTGTGTGACTGTAACGTCACTTTTGTTAATATAAGCGTAAAACATTTCCTCAGGTCTCTTCAAAGAACCCTTGTGGGATCCCTGAAACGCAGCTGAGAGAAAACGCCCTCTCAAACATTTCACCTCAGCATCATTTAATGAAAAACATCCCGCTACAAACCTTCTATCAAAACAATCCTTCAACAGTCAGGCTGCTTGTAAGCCCATGTAGTGTGTGTGACTGATAGGTAGGCTAATGTAATTCTGTTGCTTCCACAGTCATGGCGATGGGCTGTTAATCTGGATTTAGGTTTCAGGGGCCACTGTCTGACTGAAACCTTATCCCACTGAGTGGCTCAGCATGGAGACAAAGACCTCAGACTGCATCAGAACATCTTCTGGAGCTCGGACCTGAGATTAATGTAGTGATGTACAATCAAAGACTGGGCTCTATGGACTCATCTCAGTTTCTTTTATTGTTTTGTCTTTTCTATTAGGGACATATCATGCAACAAATAAAACCCCTAATTTCCAGTCCTTTTTTTTTTGGTTTTTATTTCTATTTCGGTTTATATGAAGCGTTACTGCATTATTGATCATAATTTGTAATCTTGAGAGGCATGGCAAATAAGGGCACAGATCCGATTTCCAGTTTGCTTGATCCAAGTGACATTATCGCTGAGGCATCACCTGACATTTTGTCCTGCGGTGCAGAGGTCACTTGGCTCCCTACAGGTAATGGTATCAACTCTCCAAGGTGTCTGCTTCATTCTGCAGCTTATAGCACGGGGATTGCTTGAGATTCTGTAAGGCACAACAGATTTAGATATGTCAATCATGCTTTCAAAGTGACATTTACTAGGAGTAGGACACCTTAACGCCTTAATCATATCTTCTCATAGTTGTCAGATCTTGATTTTTTTTGACAGTTAGACAAGCTGGAATGTCACCAAATATCATTAATGCTACACTGCACCGGGGTTTTTAATAGCCGTTCACTATGCCAAACATGACTTCAACAGAATTGAAGATGAAATATTGCAAACTAATGATCAGTGCAACCTACAGTAACATTAGACAATCCAGGGGCCTCTGATTTTTCACGTAATGTTGAGGATATTTTTAAAAGAAAACTGGGAATTGGGAATTCACGGCAGCAAGAAAGGGACAGGCGGCTCATCCCACTTTGCAACTCTGTAAGCCAAAGCAGGCCCCTGAAAGCACCATAGCCCAGTGTCAGATGAAATCTATGTCCATCTTAATTTTGTGACCCAAAAAAAAAAAGCGACAGCATCAATAAGAGCACCCAGATGGCCAGCTTTACTTAAATTAATAGAATTCTCTCCGTTTCTGAGCAAAAGCCAACACAGGCAATTCAGTAATACCGCATAACACATTCACACATAATGGATAGTTAATGCGAAAATGATGGCCTTTTCAAATCAAAGCAGCATGTGGGTGGTAGGATGGAGGGGGTGGGGGGGGTGAAGGGTGTTTAAGATTATCGAATGAGTTGGCTATTCTGTAGTGGCAGAACTTTCTCAGGCAAGCTGGAGAAGGAGTGACATTTTCTCTAGGATATCTATCAACCAGGCTTAATGGTTTTCAGGGGCACTTACTGGAGAAATGGCATTCTTTTTTAATGGTTAATTAATAAATGAATGGATGATGATGAATGGCCCCCATTTTTACTCCTGGTAATGAATTGATACACAATTTTTCCCCCTATGTTTCTAATTATCAGAGGGAACATTCCCTGGTCTCTAGTGTGGTCGGTGGACGTCTTCATTATCATGGACAGAAAAAAAGCAGCCACACCTGTCAAGCGGACAGAAGCCAAAGCAGGTGAAATGGGGTGATTTTGTTTATCACTAATTTCATATGACGGCCATGATGTAATTATCAATAATTAAATGAATTGCAGCAGGCATGTAAATCACGCATTACAACCGAGTGATAGCAACAATACTGAAGCTTAAATGCCTTTACAGAGCCATTTAGGTCAGTGTAAATTAATTCATAGCATACAACAAATGCACGTATGTTATTTAATTGGTCCAGACTTAGACATTTGATAGTATCATGTCACGACCGTGGGGGAATGTAACTGTAATATTAAATTAAACTGCAAGAAGAGATTAACAGTATGTGAGATGTATGATCCTGTATCATCTACATTTCAACTGACTTACACGCAGAGCAGGAGGTCACTGTTAAAAAATGTAACCCCCTTCCTGTCTTCGTAGGCCAAAGCCAGGATCAGAGACAGCAACAACACAAGCAGAGGGAAGTCCAGCCCATAATGTGACACCATCAGCTGTGTGTGTATGTGTGTGTGATGTGTGTGTCTCATTTAGTGCTGCAAGAAAATCCCCCGTAGCACTAATCAATAGAATGTTTGCTGGCAGGACTTGTGTCAAGGACAGCGCTGGCAAAAACAGTAGGCTACAGGAATCGGCATCCATTCACAAATGGATTAGAATACGTTTCCTTTCAAGATGCAATAATTGATCAGTTTATCTGGCGGTCAGTTACCGTTTTTGTGTCACGACAATAAAAGTCTGCAGGTTTACAGCAAAGAAGCATCACGTCAGTATGACATCTTTGTAGCTTTAAGATTGCAGCGAGTAAATAACACCACTTAGTGTACATACGAGTGCATGCATGCACACGTCACGTCAATAAGTATACATCTCGCGTTTTCATCTTTGTGCATTAGGTGCAATGTGCAGGAGCTTAACTTCCAGGCATTTTAAAACTAAATGAACATTTTATAATCAAATGCATTAGAAATCTTTGTGCATGAAGGCATTTCCACAAACTTCCCTCATGTCGAAGTTATTGTTTTAACCTGATCTTATTCATCCTCATCCCAGAAATATCACCTTAATGATCATTTTGCACAAAGTACCTGGAAAAATGACATGACTGACACTTTGTACCAATCCTTATCCACTTAATGTGATGCTAAGATCGTCTTACTCAATATATCACCAAAATCCAACCACATTTCTCCTTAAGACCAAATTTGTAACCTACCGTATCTATTTTCCACGTTGCTCAAAAGAATGTCAGAGCGCTTCTTTATATGCCTCCAGTACATGAAGAGGCCAAGAAATAGGGTTTAACCAACTATAGCAGAAAGATTGATTATTCAGTCCTGCGATAGTTCAGATAGCCTTACTGTACAAATCAATGCTATTGATCACTCTTCTGCAATTCTCAGCCCACAGAAGTGTAAGATACACAATTTCTGAAACTGGGAAGTAGTGCATGTCAATTGCGAACTAAATGATCCGGATAAATGATCTGTAAAATCAAATAATTGTCAAAAATAAATCGAAATTCAAACATCAGTCTTGTTGATAAAGAACCAACCGATGGACAAACCTTTCACACTTAAGCCAGTAAACAGGCAACACACCTGTGGAATGCCATTAGTGAATCTGCCCATTAATCTGTTCAAACAAAGCAAACTCTCGACAAACGAAATCAAGTTTTCAAAGACCAAAGTTGATGTCCTTCATTGACACGAGTGACTTACGTGATTTGCGGTGGCTGTGCGTACGCGTGGTGAGCGTAGTAGAGACTGTCTCAGTAGTAGTAGGCTCCGGGGTCCACATCTGCGTAGAGTCATGGAGTACAGTTGGATTAGACGGAGCGGGGCTAGATGTTGCTGCTCCAATTATGAAGGTCGTCCTTGGTGCTGCAGTGGTTGTAGTAAAACCTGAAGGTCCACGTCCGTTACGATTTACAGGATTCCAAGGGGTTACTTGGCTACCCGAGGCTCCACCCCCTCTAGGGTTTATAGTAGTGGTTGTAGCCGTGGAACGAGTTCTACCTTTAACAGTTACAGTTTTGGGCGTGGGGTTCCCTCCATCAACTGTAGGAGTAATTGTAGTAGTTGTAGTATCGGGACTTTTGGGAATCCCGCTCGGCTTGGAGAGGAAGATGGGATCCTGACCTATTCGATTAGCATCCACCAAGTCCGTTGGCACGTAATCCCGCACCGTACCCACAACAATCCATTTCAACAACATCAGGCTCAATCCAAGGCCGATGAAACCGATAAGTAAGGGGACCACACACAGCCATGTCTGCTGGCGTGGCCAAACGGCACAACGAAGGGGACCCTGATCCTGGGCTTGGCCCTCCCCACGGCCCCCTGAAGCCCCTGAACCCTCAGGTTCTTCCAGGATCACCACCCCAGATACAGCTGCCCCAGAACACTCGCCCATACTTCCCTGCCGTCCTTTATGGCTCATTGAGGGTTAATCCCGTGACAGGCATCGGTAGCACATGACAGAAAGGTTTCCAACAATGCCAGACATTGAGAAGAGACAAAGGGAAAGGTGAAAGAGTGGATAAAAAAAGGACCCCACGAAATCGCACTCTCAATAACACATACACAAATGTGTAATCCAAGGATAGAGAGAAGGGGAGGGGTGCAGATACATGCAGACAGGCAATCACAAACACACAAGCACACACACTCACACTCCCAGACACCCAGTGAGATGGGAGAGCTGGCGTAAACGGATAATCGCCCAGTTAGTCCGTGTTTTTTCTTGCCCAAGTCCCTATGTCCAACTGAAGCAACAGTGAACTTCGGGGATGGTCACAGTATCGCAAATCAGAGGAGAAGAAGAACTGATGCCTCTCACAGGGAGCAAGAGGGACAAAGAGAGAGACGGGAGGGAGAGATGGGTGGGAAGGAACAGCTTTACATCTGTGCATGTGAGGAATCCATAGCATCAGTGTTCGGATGCCACTGCAGCAAAATTCCACAGCTATTTCTACTTAACATGCACGTATGTCCTCTCCATGTACAATCTACGATGGGACAGTGCTGTCTAATGAGGGGAGTGAAACTTGTAGGGTGGGTCTCACTGCTTCCCCACCCTGTACCGGATCAAAAAAGGAAAAATGTTTCCCAATGCAGCCCGTTCCAACAGCTTTAGCCGAGTCAGCGTCCCTCAGCTCCCAAAATCAGTCTCTTTCGTTACTGAAAGAGAGAGAGAGCAAAGAGATCTGTCGTTAATGCGTCTGTCCTACACTCTCCTAGGATTATCCGCTCTCTTTGTTGCTCTTTGCTGTTCAATCAGCCTATCCTTTTTTGAAGATTTTTTATTTATCACTCCTTGGATCCAAACCTACTTGGCTTCTTTTATGTGTGCTCTGAATTCCAGCGAGGCTAAAAATAAAGCAGTAGAATCCAATTAATTTTCCGGATCCAGTCAAAAAGCAACACTTCAGATGAGCACAGAGAGAGGGAGAAGGGGAAAAAAAAAAAGAATGAGGGGTGTTGTCACGCAGTGGTATCACAGGGCGGCTAAATCTGCAACTGCGACGCGTGATCCTGCTCCTTCCCCAGCCGGCTGTGGATCAGATTTCCCCAAGCTGTCCGCTCAGCGCCCTGCTGTCTCAGTATACTGTCCGTTAATATTGCAGCAAGCGCTTAGGAAGCCTCTTCTCATCTATTTGCAGCGAACATTCCGCCACAGAGGGATGAATTGAGAGAGGAAGAGGATGAGAATCAGGGAATGGATGAAAATGATTGAAACAGAAAGAACAGAAAGCAAGTGGAAAAACACAAACAGGAGGCCACAATTTTTTTTAAAAAAATATCCCACTGGTTGTCTCCTCTGTCCTGTGAGCGATGTTTTTTCCTCAGTTCCTGAAAGCCCGTGCTCTTTCGAGTCAGCCTCTGATTTGTTGGTCCGGTTGCTGGGATCCTCTGCTCGTCCTTCCCTCCAGGATGCCTACTTGGAGATGATTAGAAATGTGCGCCCCGCACCGGGATGGGAACTTGCACCGCGGCAGCGAAGGCTCCCTAACCCCCTCTGGGGTTAGCAACATCCAACAATGTAGCTGTCTTTACCTGTGGTGACTGTGATGCAGACGCACATACAGCTGCCTCCCTGAGCTGCCGCCGCTGAGAGGCACAGAGCGAATGAGAAGGGGGGAAAAAAAATGCAGGCACAGACAGAGCGGAGTGTGCACACTGGTAGAGCGAGGGTAGCGAGAGAGAGAGAGAGAGAGAGAGAGAGGCAAGAGAGGCAAGGAGGGAGGGAGGGAGGAGTGAAAGAGGCTGCACCTGCTAGATGCACCAGCACTGGGAAGCTTGCCCACCTCCGTTAGCAGGGAGGGGAGTGAGAAAAGATGCAGAATGCATACAGAAAACTTAAAAAAAAAAAGAAAAAAAACAAGGGAAAAAGGGGAGTGGAGGTGTGTGTACAGATAAAGATTAGAGAGTGGGAGGGGGGGAGAGAGCTCTGCAGGCGAGAAGCCTGAGTCCCAGACGGATCAGAGCAGGAGCACAATGCAGGAGCCGTCACTCACCCGGTCCCGCCCACCGCACAGCATCAGACGGGAGACTGGGGAAGAGGAAGGAAGGGGAAACAGATTTTCACGTCGAAGACCAAACTTCAGTGTATTTAATGCCCCCTTTCATATATATGTGGGTACACTGGAACTTGAGAATGGCTAAGGCGTAAGAACTGTATGTATATGTGACACGCTGTCCTTACTGTAGTGCAATCGTGTTGTCTTTTGTGGTAAATCCATCTGTATAGCGGAACCTATCTCCCTTCTCTGTGTTTTCTGTTTTCTTTTACATGTGTATTCTTTGTGAAACTGCAGATTCATAGTTGTTATTTTATAAATAGCCTCCTCCTTTGGTCATCTGATGAATTCCTCTTTTTACAACTCTACAGTATATTTATTGCCATTTTTAAGATATCAGACTACGCTGTGTGCATAATGTGATTGTGATTCATTTTGACTACAAAACAAACAAACAAATAGACAGATGAACGAAACACTGCTTTCACTTCTACTTGCAGAAAGAATTTTAAATAAATACAGAGCCTTTCAGAGAGGTCCAGAGCCAGATTTTTGGTGCGTGGCAAGTCCTGTCTTCATTTTTAATGCCACTCTTCACTCATCATCAAGTGTGATGTTTAGTGAGGTGTCTGGATACCCTGAACTCCACTTCCAAAATGTTCTTCATTGAGATCGTACCGTGAATATCTCATATCCTGTTTTTTTCTGTATTTTTAGTTTATACTCTACTCTTTAATGACATTTCATGGAAAAAAAAGAACAAGAAGTAGACCTAAGTCAAGAGCAAATAGTATGGAGACAAAACAGACAGAAGACAAAGGACTAATAATATTTTGAGTTTCACATCACTGCTTACTTTGAGTATTATGTTAATCAGCCAGTTTGAATAGCTGAGCCTCAGTAAATCCAGGCTGGGTTCAAATCAATTTAACAGTGTAGAGCACATTGTAAAACAACCCTTAAGATGCTTGTTGTAAAACCGTGCACCGTTTCCTCCGTTGCACTGTGACTATCTTTATGCGCACAAACATGTTTTTGCAAGTGTGTCTACTAGGATGCGATAGCATTGCAAGCCCGACACACACATAAAGTCATGCAGATAGCCATCTGCCTGGAGGAGAATCCTTCAGTTAGTCCCGTGGGGAAAGTCAAGGGTTTTCACACCTCTTTGTGTCTTCTGACTCACAATATATGGCAGCGGGACTCTGTTAAAGCAGCCGTCCTGACACTGTGGTGGTTTGAAAGAGTCGTCAATAATCACCCTGGCAACCATCCACGGCGACACAAATTAAAAGCTAACCCATCTGCACTTCCACTTGATGACGAAGACATCTTTGATAACTGTAAAACTGCTGGTGCTGTTGCGGAACCAGATGTTCCACGTTTTTTTTATTCTTTTCGATCCGGTAGAGGATATCCGATAGTGGATGCTCAAATTTGAGTTGTGAATTGGCCTGTGTATTCGGCCAACTGTTACGTACAGGTAAGTACATTGTGTTTCAAAGTATGTAAAACAAGCCTGTGCAGATAATTAGAGTTGCAAAATAAACTTCTTTACTTCTAAAGTACAACAGTTTGTAATTGACTACGGAAAAATCTGCCGACGGGACGAACCTTAGCTGTGCTTAATTATAACGTATCATGGCCTGTGCAAGATTATGGATTAATTACTTGTCCTTACCGACAGTGAGAGCAGTGTGCGCACAGTGGAATCCAATGTCGAACAAGGTCAGTGTGTCTTTGCTTATCTTCATCTGAGCGTGGGGCAGTTTTGCACAACTCCGATTTACAAAGTATGAGTTCACGTCGTTACATCGTCCTTGTGCAATGTGCAAACACATGCATGCAGCAAACTGTAGTTAGTGTGTCTCAGTTTCACATTGTATGAAGGCGCTCCGTGGGTTTTCATGCAATGATACTGATCCACAGCTCTGTGTAATGTAAAACAATATAACGAATAGATAAAGCCATGCAATACAGTGATTACTCATCCAGGTTTTATTTATTTATTTTACATCTCTCCCATTGCATGATTCTAACCCACTGTGACCCTGCAGAGGATAATAGTACGGTACAGAAAGAGGAATGGATGGACGCACCATGCATAAATTAAGATAGCACGAAAAAACATGTGTTTCTGTTATTGCAATTACTATAGGATATTCCAAGGACAATATTAGTTATTACAGGTAAACTAAATGTAAAGTAAAACAACACAGAATCAAAATCTGTGGATTGTAACACACAGTTTCTGCACCTGATTTCATTTCAATGAATCACTTAATCTTCAAAATTCCACAAAATAGTGAAATATGCCAGTCCAGCCTCCTTTTAGCCTAAAGTCACATCCTCAAATGGCTTCTGCTGTCCAACCGACAGTCCAAAATCCAGATGTGTTCATTTTACAGTGATAAAAGTTGAGAAAATCTGAAGCTGGAACCGGAGAACATTCACCATTAACCCCTCTGTGTCCTCTCTGGTATTTTAAGCATCGAAGTATTCTGTTAAGTGTTATGGTTCTGTTTGTTTGATAATCCTGCAGGGGGCTCAAACTGTCTGCCACCATGCGGGGTTTATATTTAGACTCTGCTCACACTTTTATTTTTAAGATTTTGCCTGTTACTCATTTATGCAGTAGTTGTAAATATCACTTTCAGTACTGATGTTCTCTACATCCCCATCCCATCTGTTGTTTAGCATCAGGCGGTATAATCCTATCATACAGAATATCATAAAATAGGTCTGGCCTTAGATTACAGCGATGTATTTGTTCAGCAAATTGCATGACCATCACTATTGTCATTTTAAAAATCCTTCCCTCAAAAATATAAATTAAGATATCCTTATCATTTTCAGCCCTGTGCTTATCCATTTACTCAGACGGGCAGAAAACGAAGCAATGAGCACTTGAATGTACTCAGCATTTAGAAAGCATTTTCGGATTCACCTTCAAAATGTCTGGAGAGGCATTCGCCAAGTCTCCACTCTGAGCCTTCTCCTGCACTTTTGGCTTTTACAGAATTGCAGAATTATATGTGTGGGATTTAGGGAGCAATCGAAGCAGGAATTCCGGTGGTGTAGTATATAGAGCAACAAAGTCCCTGGCTAAACTTAACCAAACTGTGAGCGTTCCGTAGGCCTAAACACGTGTTTCGTTTTGTAACCATGACGACGAAGCCTGCTGCCGTCGGGGCCCTATTTTGAGGAGACGTTCCTATGGGTCGTATCGTGTAACATATATGGTCGGTCAGGCTGGAGGACACGTTGAGATAGATGGATGGAGACATCAGGGTCACTCACAGACCCATTTCAGGCACGGTACAGGTTCATTAACCCGCACAAAAGTGTGCATTCGTATGCACGGAGCAAAACAAGGCAGGGCAAAAAGGGACACGGATGCAAACATGAACGAATGCACTGTTGCGCATAAATATCAAGATAGCAGAATAAAGGGGGAGTAAGGAGTAAACAGCACAGGGAGATAAGACATTCTCACAAGTCAGCCCTCATCAACACACAGCAAAAAAAAAAAAGAAAAGAAAAAAGTCTACCGGGTCTTTTGTTGATACTGCATGTCGGTATTACCAGACCTCCCAGGCTGCTGCAATCTGCTTTTTAATTGAAGGCCAAACAAATGTATTTTCTCCTACAACAACAAATCAGCCCTGTTCCGAAAGGTCAATGTTGTACTTTTTTGTCCAGAGCAATAATGTTGTGCATGAGAGTGGAATCTCAGCTTAATCAGTCCATCCAGCATTTTCCAGACACAGAATTTCTGTAAATCCCTGCATTATTTGCAACAGGATGCAATTTTGTTCAACTGCTGCTATGTATTTGTAAAAACTGGCTGAATTGGTAGAATATTTGCAAATTATTCAATCATCGTTGTGTTGTTCTGCATTATAATAAGTCAGCGCCCAGGTGATACAAAATCAATCCTCAACCACAACTTTCCAGCCACCTGGCATTTGTGATATTTTTTAATTTCCTTGAGTTTGTCTTCTCAGACACACCGTTGCATTGCCCCCCAACAGCTCCACGACACATTTTTGCGTTTTTTCCTAATTAGACTGGATGTTTCCAGTCCTCGGCCTTGATAATCACAAAATACATCAATGAGAGCCTGTTGGGTTTACTCAATGAAAAACATACACACAAGACTTGCTACATCAAATATGTTAGAAATACAAAGACATACAAATTACATATAAAATATATATTTTTGCAAATAGTCTACCTTAGTATACACTGTTTTACATTACTACATACAGTCACAGAATCATTTATTTTTTCTGTATTTCACATTCCCCATATTTATTTTTTCTTTCAACTATTAATGTCCAGATTTTTGTGTTCATATCATGTTATTTGTGCGTATACATGGACCCCAGGAAGACTAGCAGCTGTGCTAACAGCAGCTAATGGGGTCCTGTAAACAATACCATTTAGTGGTTATGAATATGAGCTTATTGGAAGTTAACTTTAACTGTGGGCTAAAGGTCTCTCTAACCAACCTTAGGGACAGAGGACACAGACTAATAAAAATCTGAGCTCATTAAATCCAGATCTTTAAAAAAAAAAAACAGGGATCATTACAGGACATAGAGGCTTTACCTCTGTCTCAATGTCATCCCTCTTACATTCCTCAATGGCTGTGGTGTCTGCTTGGTCTGGCAGGGTCAAGCCCCTGGGGGCTTGATTAGAAGACCTATCAGTCACATACACACCCCTGTACGTGTACACAGAGATTTTCTCACTGCTGAGGTCCTGCATGGCTTCTGACATTTTGCATAGGAGCTTCGCACGAGATTTATGGAGGTAACAAAAATGACTATAAGCGCTCCCCATAGCGCTGTAGTCTTGTCTCCGTCCCATTATGAAGAAAACCATTGTTTAATGTTAGTGTGCTGAAAAACTCTCCTAACTCTAGATTGTCATATTTTTCACAGAACTGAAGAGGAGGCTGTTTGTTTTCCCCTTTACCAAGATAACGGTTTGTTGTTTTTTGGGTTTCTTCTCCTGTACTCATCTTTTCAGTGGGAACAACCAGCTGAGTGACAGTTCAGAATAAGACACAAAACACATTTTCTTGCGCCAAACCAATGTGGCATATCTTGTAAATAATGGCTGCAACTGTAAATATTCATCAGTGCTATGACAGTTTTATAATTAGAAAATCAATGGATTAAAACTCACTTCTTAGCTCTTTTTCCCCTCTCTCTACCTATACCACTGGAGACACCACTTTCCTCCATTACCACTCCGGTGTCAAATGGAAAATTTCTGCTGAATCAATGCAAATGCAGTCCAGTGATTCTGTCTGAGCTCCCACCCTGGAGAGCAAATGACAAGCCCCAGAGGGCAGCCCACAAACATCAGCTCTAAGATGGAAAACGGTAGGGTCAGAGGTCAGTGCATTTCTCACTCATCCATTAAGAGGTGTGTCTGTGTTTTTTGCTACATCTTTTAGATCTATAAGAGTGTTGCTTAAAGCTCCACATTTCTTCTACTGATAATGAATCATGTGATGAATCCACAGGGAATTATCACCAACTCGGCAGTACTATGAGCTTTTTAAGCTTTACAATTAATTCAGTGTATGGTTCAATCTCAGTGCTCTCATTAATATTGTTTTGGGCAGCAGCTGGAAGCTGTTTTTTAAGAACGAGCCCTGATAAATCCAATATGCTACCTGCCAGGCACCACACAGCAGTCAATGTTAGCGACTGGCTGGTGAAGAAAAGTCGAGCATCTAGATCTACATCTCAAGAGACAAACATTTCTTTTCAGGAAATGGTTGAGATCAAACGAGAGACGTCATCTCCATTTTAAAATATGTACCTCAAACTGTACCAAAAGTACATAATTAACCTAAGTACTTGTAAAAATTCATTCAATTCATAATTTATCCTGTATGTCAAAATCTTTGCGGACTTACACACGATCATTTTTTTGGTTCATGCATGCATTCAACCTGTCTTCATCAGGTGGACACAAACATGACTTCAAATTAATTTACACAGGATTTTAAATAGGTTGCGTGTCCCCCAGCCTGTGGCGGATTTTCTTTTTACTTACCTCACCTTTGCATCTCTCTGCCCCTCGTAGAATTTGCTACCGGCCATTAGGGTTGTGGAGGGTGTTAGGGTCGGCCAAATCCCACAAAAAGAAGTGGGATTTGAGAAGAGGGATTGCTCTAGAGTTTCAACTGAGGACAAACAACCCAAGAAAGATCCCATGGGCCCCCTTCCCCCATAGTGAACCTCATTAGCATGGCAAGACAGCTGTCAGTGATGACAGACTTATTGGTGGTAAGACAGTTTGGATTGGCCGACCATTTAGCTAATGTCTCCCTGCCATTTGATGGTGGGCAGGCAGTGCATAGTTGGTTTATTAGAGCTTTAATCGCTTGAAACAACTTCCTGTTGTTTGAAGATGGCAGTGAGAGAGAACCAAACAGTAAAGTAGCAGGCTTTAAAACCAACCAATGGGCTGAAAGGCACTACAACAGCCCTCAAGGGAACTTTAAGTTAGGTGATCATTTTCTTTGGGTCAGAAGCTACAACCAACCTTTAAACATTACACATTGTCATTTGATACCTTGTTTATGTATTCTTATAGAGAGCTGACGTGAAACCAGAACTTCTGGGTTCTGTTCCAAGAGTAAGAAAACCTCATTCAAAATCCCAATTTGTAACAACTTTAATACCAAATATAGCTCTAGGCAGCAGTGATCAAGGACACAAACACCTCATCACTGAGTTACTGGCAAAGTCATTGTTGAGTGCATGTATGCATGAACAGAAAATGTGAAAGTGTATAAGTCCACGAAGATATAGCAGTCTCTGAATGTGGTGTAACAGTGATCCAGGGTCTACCCTCCCCTGGAAATGTGATATGTTGATGGCATTCTGGGAGAACCTTATTCATGTTGGCTCTGTCAAAGTCTCCCAAAACAATGAACGTAGCCTCTGGGTGTGAGTTTTACTATTCAATACAGCTCGTCCAGGGCTAAAAATTTATCAGCCTGTGGGGGGATGTAAACAGCTGTGAGAAGAGCTGAGTTGCACTCTCTGGACAGGTAGAAAGGTCTAACTTTGATGGTCAGCAGCTCCAGAACCACACAGACCTCCATGGCCCGCGAAGAGTTAACCATAAAGCACACACCCCTCTCCCCTGAACTTGCTTGAGTCCTTTCTTCTGTCTTGTCGGTAGACAGAGAAACCCTCTGGTACGATGGCACAGTGGGGGATGCTGGGCTCCAGCCACATCTCAGTGAACGCCAGAACACAACAGCTCCTAATGCCCCGCTGGTGCGTGGAGCATGTCTAGCTTATTGTCCAGGGACTGAACATTAGCAAGCAGAATACTGGGCAAAGGGAGTTTGTTGTTCCTCTGTCCCGTTCTGCACTGAGCACGGGCGTGCTTCGCTCTCTTTGTTTTCCTCCTCTGATGAGCAAGTAAACAAAAGACACAGGGGAGTATGTCGTCCCCGGTGTCAAAAGTCGGCTTAAAGTCCCAACTAGCTGATGATCCTATCTCCAAAAGTGTTTGTCGATCATACTGAATGTATGATTGAATTGTTGATTGCACTGAATGTATGATCGACAAAGCGTATATGTAAAAAATGGTTTATAATAAAGAGTAAATCTGCACAGGTGTGCTGAGTTAACTCGGAGCTCTCTTCAGTGCGGCCATTTTACGGTGCAGCGGAACTCCTTTGGTGAAGGGGGGTTCTAGCCACTGTACTGCTCAGCTCTCGAATCAACTTCCTGTTGACATCAAAGGTGGCCCCAACTATAGCCAGTTTCAAAACTCATGCTTTTTATTGACTGATTTAATGCACTTTAAAAAAAAAATTGTATTCTGATTAATCTTAATTTTAGCTGTTTTAATGTACTTTACTTTGTTGTTCATTCATCTGCTCATTTGTAAAGTACTTTGAACTACCAGTGTGTATGAATCGTGAGATATAAATAAAGAAACCCTGGCCTTTCATACACCTAGACACAAAGTCTGCAATGATCATTAAACTACAGTACGTCACAAAGTATTTTATAGAATTTGTGCATTAGGTTTAGGTTATTTATGTCAATGTGGCCTTGTGTGACAAGTTGTTCTTAAATAAGAGTGAATAGGATTATAGAGACAGACATAATGGCCTCGACGGGTAAGGTCACAATGTAAGTTTTAAGTTAGGTTACAAATAATCTGCTTACTATTTGTCGGCCATTAGCTTGATTTCCGAGATGGTTATTAGCGTGGCCTATTTTGTTGGTTTGTGTACAAGGTAAAAGGAGGTCACCTCGATGCACATCAAAATTTTGATTGCTAAATCCCGTGAAGTTGTACATTTTAATAGAAGTCGTGTAGCCTAATATTAATCATTTGTCATCAGGTGGACAATTAAAAGCAGCAGCAATGGGTTTTCTTGTTAAACTAGTAAGTTAACTACCTAAATGGCATGCAGCACCTTGCAAACACCAACAGAAGCACGGTTTGTACTGATAAAAGCTGAAAATGACATCAAAACTGGCCATCTATAAAAACATACCTCGAAAAGTGGCAAAGTGCTGCATATAGTGTTGCTGTAAGTCTCTGTCTTGCTCTAAATGATCATGATTATAAAATCCGTAGAAGTTCTTTCAGTTAGTCACCCAACCCAGTGCTGCCTATGCTTACTTAGAACTTCTGAAGTATTTTTCAGCTTCACAGCTTTATTTTTCCTGGATGCCAGAGGAAATGCTTCATGCTTCTCTGGACTCTGATCTTCTCTGGGCTGAAGATGACAACATGGCGGTTACTGCTTTTTTCCAAGCTTTATCAGATGTGGTAATTGGAAATGAATCACTGAAAGATAAGACTTGCTGTGGTGAAACATAGAGCAGTGCATACTTTCAGATTTCTGTTAAGTCTCAGACATGAATATACTTCTGTTGACCATTATGTGAAAGAATCACGAATATGTTGGAACCTGGGCAATGGAACTTGGATTACAGACAGTAGCTGATCTATTTGGCACACCTACAGTATATTTTCCTACACTAAAAACAAGTGGCTGAAATATTCACCTACCAACATGGACCCACATGACCGAGCAATTTACTTAGATAATCTGAATTAATGTCACTTTGAGGTTGCCACTTGTGTCAGGTTCTATAAAAGGTTCTTAGGACTGTGTTGGTATTTGCAATATATTAGGAAATCATGAGTCGGAACATGCATCAAAACGAAAATGAACAGTTTCGACAAGACAAAATTCAAAGTGCAGTGATGAGATACCGAGAAGATGAAGTGTAGAGAAGATGTCAAAAGCAGGAGTCTCTTGCAGTATCCCAAGGATGAGAATCACCGAAACAAACACAGCTGAGTAAAGAGAAATATGCCAAAGATGATGAATTTCATGAGGGTGAAGTGAATTATGCTACTGATGAAGCTTTACGTCCAGCAAGGAAACGTTTGCAAAAGATTATGATTTTCTTTGGAAGTCAAAATGTAGAACATAGAGAAAAGTCGAAAGAAAAAGAAAGAAATGCATGACATTGGAAATGTTGTTGAAGCATTCTGAGAAAAAACAAGCACAGGTCCTGTATATGTGTGTGAGATTTGTCACAACCTTAATTTTTGACATCAAGTTGTACATTGTAAGAAAGATGAGTATTGAAGGATAAGTCTGTTGGTTGCTTCACCTGCTAAGACTTGATTAACTAATACTTATGTACAGCAGTGTTATGAGATGTACTGCAAACGGTCATGTAAAGAAATGACTTCAAGGTACTCTGTTGATTTGTTATGCATGCCACAGAAAAATTGGTGTTGGCAAACTGCCTGCTGAAAGTGTTGCAAACAACTTGAATCTGTAAACTATTCCACCAGAGCTGACTACTTTGAACTCTTTGGAGCAGCACTTAATTGCAAAACACATTCTGTTTATGACGTTGCTCGCTTTGCCAAAAGGTGCACAAAATGGAGTGCATGGGCCAATAGTTTGTGTTTCATCAAACTTTGCTGAAAATTCTAATATACTTCGAAGAACAGATGATCAGCTGATCTGTGTGAAACTGAAGAGAAAGCTGAGTTTCAAAGGACATTATGAATATCAGTATATGATGACAAGTAAAATCCACAACGCTTTGGCATTGATTGAAATCATTCTTGAGTTTTGACAGATGTGCTTTCACCACATCTGTCAGCGTCAGTGGTGGCAAGATGGGCATCAAGCACTTGGAAACAGCTCACATCTCCATCCTCACATTTCCTCACCTATAATTTGACCTTCTTTATGAATCAATTCCCTTTATCACAAATGTTAAGGATATGTGAGTCCTTGCCTGAAGGTGAGTTCAGTTAGCTTGGTGAATACATCAGCAAGATATGCCAGACGCACAACCCACTCTGCATCCTCAAACACTGCTGGAAGGGGGTGCAAGTCCTCTTTCAGGAAAACAAACGCCTGAGTGCGAAGTTCAAACAGTCTCAGTAGTGTTTTTCCATGAGACAGCCGGCGGACGTCAGTTTGAAGCAGTAGCTGCTTGTGCTATGACCCACAAAGATTTTGAAACAGGCTGTGATTCATCGGCCTGGACTGAATGAAATTAATTAACTACATAATCCAAAACAGCACTTAACTCAGGGCTCATTCTCTAGCTGGCAAGTGCCTCCCGGTGAATAATACAGTCCATCCACTTTATGTCGAGGTATAGCTTATTCACACGCCCAAGTAGCCCACGCACTCTCCCCGTCATTGCTGCCGCGCCATCTGTACAAATGTGACTGCAGGATTTACACTTCAGATTGTTTTCTTTGCTGTCTATAACCTGAAAAATGTCGTCACCAGTTGTCTTTCCTGTAAGCTTCTTGTGAAATGAAATATGCTCATTTATGTCTGACACATCCTTTTAATGCACAAAGGCCAGGAGCTGACCCTTCCCACTAACATCTGTCGTTTCATCCAAATGCAAAGCGAGCTGATGAGCGTGCATGAACGTGACTTCTTCACAGAGTAACCGTTGACACCTGTTGGGGGGGAACTAGTTGCGGCGTGCACGTAACAATTCAGCAATGGGTTGGAAATTAATTGCAATCCCCAGTCTTTCCTCGTACCCCCTGCAAGCTGCACCAGTACCCCTAGGGGTAGGCGTACCACTGAACTTGAAAGTTGTGCAACTGAGGATATGTCTGAGTGTCCCGAGAAAATAACTGATGACCATCTTGATGAATCTCTCTTTGATGGACAACAGCATGGCATTTTGATGGAAACATGTTTACAGCCAGCTGATGTGGCACAAGACGGGTCTGATCAATACTTCAGTGGTGTGTTTTTTATTGCTCTAGCTAAAGGGAACAGCCCCGTCAGAGTACTACTTGAGGAAACAAATGAAGCAAAGTGTTTCCCAACTCGATTCCCTAGTGGTAGAGGTACTTACTATGACCAAGACAACATTTATATTATCATTGATATTGACCTTGTGTAGATATTTCAATACAGTATAATACAGTCTATTCAGAAGATTCTGAACTTTTGATGAAGGATACAAGCTTCTCAAAGCAAAATTTGACACACAGGCTAAAGAATTATGTAACTTTTCATTTCAAAACCTTGGTACTTGGAATAAATGTGTACTTTTTGTGAAATTTGATGCAAATAAGAGATTGGAGGTTTCACACTGGAAATTTGGAAGTCCCTGGTCATTCCAATCATTGGTCTCAAATGGGGTAAGGAGCAACAACTTAGGTAGTTGCTGATATTTGAAAAAATATACGCTTTTCTAAAATAACAAAAAGATTTGGAATATGAAGGGGGTAACCTCACTGACGCAGCAGTGTGGATTACCTTTCACCAGTCGTTCAGAAGGCCGAGTTTACATAAGGATTCTAACTCGGGACCTCTGCCACATATTGGAGAGGGAGCATGGTGTGTAGACGATTCACTAAATTTCAGAAGAATATGACAAACAGTCTTGGATGAGTTGATAAAATATGGATATGGAAAGTAAACCCCAGGAACAAGGTTCATTTTTTTTCACTAAGACAGTTGAAAGAAATCCTGAATGAGCGATGGCACTGAGTTACAGGAGCTAATCGGTACAAAGGCTAGCCCAGACATGATGTCATGACTATGGCGTCCACTGATTGGTGCAGTTTTAACATGTTCGTAACCAAATTACTGATGAGAAGATTGGTACCAAAATAATCTTTTTTTCTTCGTTTGTGGTGGCCATTTGAACGAGGATTAACACCTTAATATTATTCCTTAAACCTGTTTTTATTTTATTGACTGTGAATTCATACTTTCTCTACTCAACTCCAAATCGTAATAGTTAGTAAAGTCCATTACAAATTAGCTACATAAACCATTTAGATATTAAAAGTCTTTTTTCTGATAGTAATAACCAATAAAATATATTTTGTTTTTCTTGATATCGGTAGCCTTTGATGAGAAATGTTCATTGTCATTAGGTTTTGCATTCAGTGCCACACAAATGATGAAGACATTTAACACTGCTGTGGCTGACAAATGTTAGGCAACAAACCATTCTGGGTTCAAATGAGAAACATCTGCTTTGGTCCTTAGATGTTTTGGTTTTTTTTTTCGTTTTTGAAAATAAGTGTTAATTTTGAGTCCATTTACGGCTGTCTGTTCAAGAGAGTAGATTTAGCCTGGCATCTGTTTTGCATGTAGTGTATTTGACTCATTAAAGGTTTCTGAATTCTACACCAATCAGAGTCACATCCTGAAACCTGGGTTACTGTTGATTACACAAACAAATCAATCCCAGAATGAATTTCCTTTGCCCTCATTTTATTTGTTTGTTTTCACCCCCATCTCAGTCGTTTCCTCTCCTCCGAAAATTGGTTGTGCATAGATCCTCTGTTAGCTCATTAAACCCTCCAAACATTCAAGTTGCCTGAAGCCTCCATTACTCTTTTTATCTCTGAATAGGGATTCTATTAAAAAAGTAAATGAGATCTGTGGGGCCCTATTTTTTTTTTTTGCCATCTTTTTTCCCCAACAAAACTTGTTGTAACCACATGTTTAGACTTTGTGCATTTACATTTATTTAGAGAGGTTCATTCATCTGAATGAAACCTTTGGCAACTAAAGGCTATTCATATCGGTTTTTGTCTAAGGTTCGGGATGTTGAGTCATCACAAACAATGACAGCATCAAGGCATTTTGGACTGATTTTCACATCTAGTGAGCAGCTATATCCAAAAGCTACAATACAAAACTGAAAAAAGACGTATACGGGAATAAGCTGTGTGTGAATCCAATATGTCAGCTTAATTTTAAGCCAGTCACACCTGTGCTATTTACCAGTGTGACTATAAAACAGAGCAGCATCAAAAAAGAATATGGTAGCACAGAGGCTAAGACAAAAAGAGCTGCTGTGTGAGAGTGATGTGGGAGTTAAACTGAAAGGAAACAGGACATGATGAATTTACAAGAGATGTAGCAGAGGGAAATAAGCATTTAAACAGCCACAGAGCTACAGTATGGCTGATTAAATTTACAATAAGCTACCTATGGAACCTATGGTAGGTATTACCAATCACAATACAGCCCACACTGAAGGTTGGCTATGAATTGCTCTGGACTTATACACTAATGGGGACACCTCTTTAGTGCCAGAAAGATCAGCAGTAGTGTAATTTCTGGCTCAATAAATTTGAGTCTTAAATAAAATACACTTTCATCAGCGTGAAAGTGGATGTGTGCGAAGCTGGTTAGGGAAATGAGGGCCCATGGTGCTGTCCCTACAATGTCTGCTCGTGGCAACTAAAGCATGATAAACTTTTCATGGTTATCTTAAGGCAACTCAAAACATTTGATTAAATTCCGGATAGGATGGTGGTCTCGGTTAAATATTGAAAAAGTGAACGATGACACAAGTAGAGACACGTTTGCTTTTTCCGTTTACTCGTCCTTTGAGCGTTTAATGCTAGGTCTTCAGCAGCACCAAAAGTAATGCCGTTTAAAACGTCAACGATGGAGTAATACTAAAAGTACTGAAAATAAATTAGTTTGAATAATGATGGGTGAGTAATCTGTTTACCTTCTGCCAGCCCCATTGAGTCCATGCCACATCCATAGCGGTCAGTTATACAGGTTACCCTAACGCTAGCTGTATTTTGACTTATTACATAGCGTGCATGTAAAAGACACAGTCTTAAGACTGCCATTAACATATACTGCATTGTCTAATCATAATGTCTTACTATTACAGTAACCTCTAGGTAGCAGTAATTACGCTACTACTCGTCACCCATCAATGACAGGTGGCTGCCATTAGACAGGGCACATTGCTTATTGATTCGCCAAGAACACGAAAAAATCAATGCAAAAAATCTATAAATTGCTCACATCCTTGAATTCTTGTAAGGGGGCCATTAAAAGCTGGTATTTCCTTTTTCAAAACACAGCATGTTATCAAAGATTGCAGAAAATTGCGGATTTAATAATCTGGGACAATATTCTCACCTGAACGATGATATCAATCTTCCACCGGGGGTACAGCCGGAGACAAAGTCGAGGACATTCCACCGAGGTTGATCACTCTGTCTGGAACAACAGGTACTTCGGCCCTTTGATGGTTAAAATGTGGGAGTTTTTGAGGCAGGCTAGAAAGCTGAGAAGGTATGTGACGTATCCAAATAAGCATCTAACCAGGAGGAATGCCAGTGCAGCCCACAATACACGTATCTTATAAAAGCGCTGGTATTAAAAATCAATGTTGAACTTGAAGCCTTGATTCTGTCTAAAACCTAAAGTCATTGGATCTGTGAATCGAGTCTGACTCAAGTCCAAGTCGTGTTTTACATTTTCTCATTTACTTGCACTGTTTTACCTCTCATTACCTTTCTGAATTTCACATTTCATATCAAACGCAAGCTTTCCAGCTCAGTATAGGACAAAACATGGTGTTTGACAGTGTGTCGGAGTTTGAGACACACTGCAGGTCAACGGCATTGCGTTCTGTAGCCGGGATTATGGGGTAAAAATACTTAAACCAAAAGTTAAGTTTAGGAAACACCAGTGGCTGGCATGTTTTGCAAACACATTTGTCCTCTTTTCTCAATTAACTCGAAATAAAGCACTTATACAGCTGACTCCCTATTAACAGCCATCAAAGCTATTGATCGGTTAGAGCGAAGAAGATGTGTGGGCTAATTAACAGGAGATAGCTGCCCCCTCACGCACACACACATACAGATGCATACACACAGACAACGTCTTATCCTTCTCTTTTTTTTTCTCATGTGACACAGCCACCGCCGCTGTTCTGTGGTGGTTGTCATGGTTTCTTCTCACGTCAAAGTTTTACTAATGAGGGGAAGAAACAGTTGGGGTTTGTTCATTGACATGGGTAGCCCGCCCACTTAATTACCCTCAGGGATGCCCAAAAGGGCTTTTTTTTAATAGGTTACACAAGGAGGTCCCGGTTAGGGAACGAAGGAGGAGGTGGATTTGCGTCTCAGTCGCGAGGGGGAAAAAAAGAAGAGGGGAAAGGTGTGTGTGTGTTTTCGAGTGATGGTGGTTAACACGTTAATAGGGGAAAGGAAGAACAGAAGGGGGGCAGAGTGAGAGAAAGTCAGGGAGGCAAGACGAGAAAAAAGACCAATAGGGTACGGAGGGAAATTGCTGACATTTTACATTAAAACCGATTCATATCCCATTCATAGCACCTACGGTTGCCTCTTGATATCGGAGAAGAATAGGGATTTTTTTTCTCAACAATACAAAGCTTATCTACACGACCTTTCAACTTGATTGTGAGCGACGCGCTGCACTGAAAGCTGATACCACAAACGATCGTAGAAGGGAGTGGGGAGCAGCACACGCGCACGGCTGTCTGCTGTCTTTTTTCCTCCCAGCATCCGCTCGCCGGCATCAAGTTCATTTCGGTGAAAACTCTTTCAAGCCAAAGCCCCGTCTATGCGGTAAATGAAGAAAGTGGAGTATTCCATCAAACACATTTACCCACTTTGATCTTCCTGACAGCTTCAGGAAGCAGAGTAAGAGATGGGGGGGGGGGTGTCTGGAGTGTGTGTGTGTTAGTTTCTTCGTATATGCGTGAAACACAAATAGAAATATAAAACAAATATTATATAATATTTTTTATATTTCTATTAATTTTTTTAAATATATTTTTTACTTTTTAGCTTTTTGCTTTTATTGCCGTTTACTGTTTACACATGAAACCCAGGACACTTTTCCGCATCTCGTAATGCATACGTCATCTTGTCGCCTCCCTGCTGGCCTTCCTCCCTCTCTCTTCTTTTATCCACGTTACCCTCCTTGATCTCCCCTCGCTCCTGTCTCCCCTCGGGTTCACTGAGCGGTTAGGTGTACTCTGATTCATACAGAACGATCGATTTGGACCCCTCTTCTGAAAAGAAGTACTTACAATTGTTTAATAAGTATGTACACGCCGTTCATCGGTCGCATTATAGCAACTTAAGATATAAGAACATTCATTTACCAGTGACTAAGCTTTAATGCCTTTACCAAAACATCTAAGTGACATTTTCACTGAGGCCAATTTAAGGTCAGTAACTGATACCTCAGATTTTGTCCTGGGAAAATGCCAAGGAAAGTTGACCTTAAAGAATAACAGAACAGCAGGCGGAAAAATCAACTAACCTAACCCATGGCTAACGCTCCGCAGAGGGGAAAATGTCTCTCTCCAAATCTCTGTGTAAGATGTGTACCTACAAGCGCGATTTTCAGGACACCGCAACAAGTTTGGAGGCCGGTCGGGGTCCTGAGACTGATGTGGAAACCTGAAATCTCGCACGAACGTTGCAGTAAAGTAAGAGGCATCTTGCGGCTAGCAGTTAAACTTTTGAAGTGAAACACATTTGCCCGTTCACAGATTCTGGATGTTTCAATGAGAGACAAGGAAACAGATGCAATTTTAAGAAGTTCTAAACACGTATTTTAACTTTTGTGGGAAAAACTTATGTTTCAAATTATTATTCAATGCAGGGTATTTTCATGTCTTTAAAAATGTCTGGATGTATAAAATCAAAGATAAAATCAAAGATAAAATAAAACATATAGATCGCGGCAGCCAAAAGGATACCAGGGGTTCTGGGCTCGAATATGGCCAAATGACCCCGAGACCCTAAGCCACATAAAGAAACGATGAGACATTGTTGTACACAGGGGTGTGTGGTCAGTGGGATACTATTTATGACATAACACGGTGCAGATACTCTGTTACCCTTAACATCATGTCCTGACCTGGAGAACAAATCAGACTTGTTAGCTGTGAGAAATGTTTGTTTCATGAGAACATGGAGGTGTCTTGTTTTAAAGAGAGGAATTACGGAGACTTGTCCTCTTGTAAAATAAAAAAATGACCGTATAGGTTGTCTGTGTCACCAGTTTATTACAACCCATGGTTACGTTTTCTTGTTAGGTGACCTCTAGTGGCCATAGTAATTACGGCAGGCGCAAGGGAAGAAGTTAGGTGATGTTATTTAGTATAATTTGTAGAGCAACAAAATCCGAGTTAGGGGGAGGACTTACACACAGTAGACCGCTGTTTGTTTCCGGCGTGAAACTCAATGTTTTTCGTCCATGACCGTTCAGCATCCCCAACTGCCTGTTTACTATGGTTACCGGGACAGTGAAGGTCCGGCACACCTGCTGCTGGTCCACTCCCGTGGGTTGAATCTGATGCCACGGACAAACAACCTACAGTACATGGTAGTTTAGGTCGGACCTGAGATTGAGATTTCTTCGAGCGAGAGAGAGCTTGAACCCAGGGTTGCTAACAGGGAGAGTTTGAACTCCCTGTTAGCAAACAGAGGCCCGTGTAGGGTTTTTAGGTTTGCGTGTTTTTCTGCAGAAAGTAGGCTATTTTAATGAGGAGTGAAAAAGCAAAAAATGGGGGATACCTACCTGATGATCTGGCATCAGGTACTGCACGGCTAGCTGCATCGCTGGCA
Source organism: Xiphias gladius (assembly GCF_016859285.1). Lineage (NCBI taxonomy): Eukaryota > Metazoa > Chordata > Actinopteri > Istiophoriformes > Xiphiidae > Xiphias > Xiphias gladius. The sequence continues at coordinate 3,383,829 of NC_053410.1, read as the reverse complement.
TCAGTAGTATTAGTGTCTGAATGGTGTATGAATAATAATGAATAATAATGTTCTGCAAACATTTCAAACACTGGAGGATTAAAAACTTCTTTGTTGGGTATAACTTAAAGCATTCAACTGATATCATATTTAAATTTAAGCATCGAATGTTGGCTGATTTGGGCTCATTACTCAGAAATGTCATTTTATCAAACAACTCTATTACTATAAAACGTCCCCCAAAAGCAAAGTCACAACATCCGGTCCACTTTGCAAACAAAATGTTTGTCAAACAGCCTTGCACTTTGAATTTAGAAGGGAAAGTTAGAAGAGAATGTGTCCAGCTACCAGTGTGTATGTGATCTTTTTTGGATAAAAAAAGGGGGCGAAATTAATCTTATTCTATCTGGGTTTTTTTGTTTTTGTTTTCAGTTGACAGCGCAACTCAAAAAGAAACTTAACAGATAAAAAGTAAATTGAAAATGTAAAGGCCTTTGAGGAAATTTGCGTTTGATTTATGAGACGGGCGATCACGCACTTGACGCGGATTTAAATCAGGTATTCGGTAATCCAAAGGAAAAATATTCTACAGGTGGAAACGATAGGACTCACTGCTAAATGAAAATAAAAAGCATTTCAAAATATGAACTGAACTTTCACTTCGATTGTCAAGCTCTTGATGTGTATATGTGTGCGCGCATGTGTGCATATGGGAGAGGTGCAGCATGCAATCGTGCATTTTAGACGTCCAGTGAAAAAAATGGCCCGACCAAGGCTAAAACCAAACCTACGCCTCCGGTGTTCCTCACTTGTGTATCAAGGCTCTAGGAGACTAGGAGCCTCTACGAAACAAGGATTTGCAAACAGACACAGAGCAACAGAGCGTGATAAATCCAAAGGTACGTCAAGGAATGTTCTCCACCGATTGTTCAAGCTCGTTCTTCTTCTGGGTCACATGTGAACTGCTCTCAGAGGCGACAGGAGCCATGATGGTGCACTGTGTGAATTAATGCTTCAGTGCACATTAAATCTCTGTTTGAGGGAGAATGATTTCAATAGATAATTGGCTTTGAAACACAACTCGAATGAGGTGATTCGACAGTTTGACCAGTCTGTCCCGACAGAGATTGTATCCCACGCTGTGAAGTGCTCATTTATGGGCAGGCTGATGATGGACTAACTCATGTCTGGATAATGGAGCAATTTTCACTCAACCTATAGCAGATTGTCTGACCCGTTTTCAAGTTTAGAGGTGTGAGATATACCCTCAATTTTCTCTGAAGCAGGGCTTCATTACATCCCCAACAATGGCTTAATGAATACAGTTAAAACAATTTGATCATGTTTTCTTTTCTTTTTTTTAAAATGCCTATAAATGTATAGGACATAATTATGAGTTGCTTATGCAGAGAAATACATGCTAACCCTCATGGATAACAAAAAATACAAAAAAATGAAAATAATCTTAATAAGATCCTAGAATAATTGCACAATAATATTGTGTAATAAATATAAAATGTGTGTTTCATGGCAAAATGCCTTGGCAACATGTCTTCACCTTAAAACATGTAATGATTTACATTATGGGGACTTTCTTTTTGTCCCCATAATGAAGACAAGTCCCCATAATGTGACTGTGAGTAATACCTGGAACATACACACACACACACACACACACACACACACACACACACACACACACACACACACACACACATCATGCCAGACATGACACTTATAAAATGAAATGTTGTTTCTAGAAGTTAAATGGACTTTTCTCCCTTTTTCATGGGAACGTACGTGCCGTCAATTTTGACCCATAACACAACAGATGTAACAACAAATGCTCAGAACACACTAGTTATTTTGTTTGTCATTAGTCTCCCATGCTCTTATAACATGTTTGCCTGTCCATCATATGCAATAAAACTGATAAATTGTGCCTATTTAAAACCCAAAACTATTTGTACATTACAAGACAATTGTCGTCAAAGTTACACAAAATATCAAAGTGAATCTATATTCTTTATGTTTATGGTTGAATAATTAGCTACTTAGCAGATAAACATTTTACTGGATGTTAATTAGTGTGTTTTTTTCAGTGCTTGTTAATGATTTCAGACACACAGCAGGAGGGTTAACATCTCCAACCATATTGCTTTGATAGAGAGGCTAGATGGCTGGAAGAAGCAATGTCCCCTCAGTTGTTTGGACTGTTGATCTGATTTTCATACAGTATTTCGTGTCGCATCTGAAGACCCTGCTGATTTCTAGTTACTCAAGATGTGAGGCCAAACTCTGCAAATTTCCAGACAATCTGCATTTTGTTTCATCTTCTCATGGTCCAACTTTTTGGGCCCCGTTCAGATTGGGTGAAATTATGCAGCTCTTATGCAGATTGAAATCCACATATTTGAGCTTTTCCTAATCAGATTTAGACAATTTAGCATTTGCACTGCAAATTTTCGTACCGTCTTTCTTTGCATACAGATTTCTTCTAGTCTGTTGGTTCTGTGACCTAAGAATTGATAACAAATGTATGCGGAGGAACTACAACATAATTTGTCCAGATTACATTATACTATGGTACATTTTTGTCCATAGGATGCATGGAATACTGGTTTTACAATATGAATATCACCTTAAAGTCGGTAGACTTTTCAGTAACAAACACTTATGTTGTGGTTATGGTTATGTTTTGTCATCACTGGAGTATCCAAAATAAACCATGACCCATTTTTGAGTCGCCGAGAACCTTTTTTCTGCTTTGTTTGCTCATTCTTTCTAAATTTTTACAAAATTATATGCCCTTACCCGCATGCACGTACCATTTATAAAGTCGTAGAATTTTGTCCTGTTGAAATAATGTCCTGGCAAGCAAACATTATCATGCAAGTGGCAGAAGTAAATCCTACACCGCCAAACCAGGACAAGTTTGTTTGCGGCTTTGTTTGCACGCATAGGTAGTTCAACGAGTCTAACATACTGGAAGGCGAGCAATTAAAACCAACAAAAGCAAATGACAAAGAAATCAGCCCAAAATAAGATGAAATTTGAGTGTCTAAATAGACGGGGAAAAAAAGGACAAGAGACTAATAAAGGAAAGTCAGACTGGAGCTGCAGTGACCCCAAGTTTAATAGAATAAATTAAAAAATTAACCAAGGACGGAGGAAAACGAGGAATCAAGAGTTTTGATTAGATTTAAAAGTGGCTAAAGTTAAAAAAAAAAAAAAAGTTTAACATCATCATGGGGAAGTCGGTTCCATGTGCAGCATAGTACCTGAATACAGCTTCAGTGTGTTTCCCTCTTACTCCATAGGCCCAGCTGGCTGACTGCGCCTGAAGCTCTAAGGGACCTACTTGGTTTATATTCTTCAAGCGTATTAAAAATGTATTTTGGCTCCCTGCCACTAGGTGATTTATAAACCAGAACCCGCACTTTAAAATCTCTTTTATACCTGGGGGCCGATGAGGAGATTTAACGTCCAGTTGAAATTAAGTTCCCTGTTTGTTTTTCCTGGTACAACATGCGTAGATCTGCTCCGTGAACTAATTGTCTTCTTTTGAGGGAACAGAAAAAAAAAAATACTTTTCAAAAAAATAATCATTTTTTTGATTAACAATCATTTTTTTAAAACTTACAGAGAGTGTCTTTGTTATATTTTTGTCAGTCTGAGCATATACCAGATGGCGTGCCTTTAATTATCTGCACACCTCGTTGTGTACACAGCAGCTGATCTCGACGTTCTTTGTTGTTCCCTGTATGTTTCAAGTTTACATCTGACATGACGTACTTAACAAATGCAGGCAATACCATGCCTTGCCTTGCTTTCGCTTTGTTTTCTCTCCACTCTGAAGGTATTGTAAGAAGTGTCTCTCAAGGCCACGTGGGCTGGGCACCTTTAGGTGTGTGGCACTTGAATAAAAATAATATGCATCGATTTATTCAACGGGCTCGAGCCTGTTGGCTCGGCAGTCGGTCAGACGAGCTCAGTGACCCACCCCTTGCCATTTTTGATGAACTGTATCTCCTGATAACCTCTGAAGATATATTTTGTAAAGATTTTTTGATAGTAAAAAGGTGGCCGTGGTCACGTCAGTGGTCAGTTATGAATAGGAATAATGTAGTCAGTTCTCCTGATCGCTGACAAAACTCCATATGGGCTGCAGTGTTCTGTCGACTCCACGAGTTGTTCACAACACTTTAGACTAAGGCATAAATGAGTTTCTTTAAATCCTGTATAGAACAATAAACAGTAGTCAGCTACTTTTAGTTAGAGTCATAATCTCCCATTGTTTTCAAGAGGAAATCTATCAGACGTCATTGGGTTTAATTGATTAGTGTAATCCATAACTTTAAATGCCATAATTTCATAACATTATGATGGAGTCACATTCGTACCCAGAGTAGTTCAGTTGAGCCAGAACTGAATCTGACGACATTGTTCAAAGCCCCCAACTAGTCTTTGCAACACAACAGTGTCAAAGTAATTGAAAAGGTGGAATAAGTTTCATCAACGGTGCTAATTAGCTGCATAATACACTAAGGTTACAAAATACCGCCATGCCCATGCAGTTTATCAGATGTATTGTGATGCATAATGTTAGTTATAGGGAAATTTCACTGCTTATTACATGGACTTGCAATCCGTGCTGGTCACCTGTGTTGTCCATTAAGGCAATGACCACATTTGTATCACACACCTCAAGTGTCCCAGAAGTCCCATTAAATAAAATGTTTTTTATCTTTTTTTAATAGATAAAGCTCTCAGGTCCCCAGATAAGATACTGGGTTTTTCCTACATCAGACATCAAACATTCTTATTTCGAAAAAAATAAAATAAAACGAGAGCATTGCCGGCGTATCATCTCTCAAATCTCTGCAAAATCCGTTCTGTCCACTCGAGATATCTGTATCATAGACAGAAAGATCAGTCCTTCTCAGAGAGCATGCACTGATGTGCTAGCACAGCGCGATTTTCAGGGAACGCTCTGTACTCAAAAGAGTCCGGAGCAACGTAGCCTTCTCATTCGATCCTACAGTGGAGAGGACGACATCGAGAATCACACGACTCAAATCAAACCTGTTCAGCATAAAACTACTTTAAAAATCGTGGTGCGGCAGAACTGATAATTAAGAATGGGTTTAAAATTGATTCTGTTTGTGCAGCCCAGCCTGAGAGATTGTGGAGGTTTATTCCACGAGACTTTAATGGACTTTAACTTAATTTGAAGCAGGCCATGTGCTGTTATTAAAGTGTAACGATAAACCATAAATCTGCTTTCCAACCAGTAGGATCACAGAAAGCAACATAACAAATTACGACCTCTAATGCACAAAGTACGGAGCAATTATTAGCCAGTACGACACTTGATCACAACACTATTAAGTGTTATGATCACACTTAAGATGCTTTATGACCGTCGTTATAAGACATTATGCATTACGAAGCTTTTTTTATATTAGTCTTTCAAAAAATGCTTTTGATATCCATCAATTTGCCCCTTTTATGTTTCACTGCTCTATACTACTGTACTGTGGTGTCAGCCTTCAATAAGCCTCGGCATTTTCAATCCACAAATTACATCTATATGTAAATAACATTTGGTATGTAACTTTTTTTTAATTTTAATTAATTTTTTGGGGGTGGGTGGGTGGGGGTGAGGGGTGGGGGGGTGTCTTCAGGATATCAAGGAGGTAAACAAACTATAAATAATATCTAAGAACTAACAGGCAACTAGTGTAGAGGAAGAATAAGACCACGTGACCTGCTTTTAAAGACAGGAGGACAAGAGATTACAGTAATCAACGGCAGGGGAGGGGAAAAAAGTATCAATACAAGATATAAGTAATTTAAACCTTGCAATGTTTAAATATCATAGAAAATATGTATTTTCCTGGTACAATTTCCTTTGTAGACTTTGTAAAGGAGGGAAGCAAAGATGGTCGAGACAGTGTGAGTGTAACAGGTTGAAACTCTGGGCTGCGAGAGACTAAAATCAGCCATCAAAAAAAAAAAAAAAAAAAAGCTGATGATACATTACACAGGACAATGGACAATGAGACAAAAAAGACCAAGAAAGAACAGGTGATAGAGGTTATTTTATTATAATATTACTCTACGATTGAGCCTGAAAGCTCATTTTTAAACTTGGAAATAGTACTTGGACAAAAAAAAAAAAAAGTCAAAGTCAACTTACTAGTGTTTTCTGGAGCTTTGAAAAGTGAAAAAGCTTTTCAATGACTAAGTATCATGGAGAAGACTCGAGATCTCTCTAACCTTAACCCAGTGTTGTAGTAGCGGTATCCCTAACAACATGGGCAACGAAGGGCGCAGTGGCCTCCGGCGGGAAAGTCCTGTACATCGTACTCCAACCAGGCACATCCACACATCCACGCACCGACAGCCTCCCGATGCCTTCTATGCAGTATATAGACGAGGCTTGAATTGTGAAATAAAAGAATTAAACTTTGTTACTTGGTTTAATTTGGGCAATTAATAATACTCCAAAATACATCTACTATATACTATATATGCTGCATACATACTGTATTTTGTAGGAGATTTTGTAGTTTGCTTGAATAGAATCTGCTCCACTTTTGTCCACAGTTTCTTGGGGCAGTTCTTAGCACTCCATACTGTGACCTCGACCTGCCCGCTCTCCACGATGCTCGTGAAACTCCCGGGTCAAGAGGGGCGTACATTTCCTTGTCAGCGTGAGTGCGACAAATGCACTTCGCGGGCTGCTAGGCATCTTACTGCAAACAACACAATACAGACAAGCTTCCAAACCGTCTTCTGAACTCCACCCACTACAATCCTGACTCAGACCAGATGTAACTATAGAGGCCTGTGCTCACATGTAATGCAGGTACACACACACACACACACACACACGCACCCTCACACATACTCACGCACTGCTTAACAACAGCAGTTGGTCCAGTTGTGATTGGCAGATCGTCCAGAGGCGACATAAAGCCTTTCTCCAACTCTCAAACTGAGCTGTCAGTCAAATTGGAAGAGGGCAGCGCTGCAATGGGGGCGCTGAAAATAGCCTGTCCTCACCTCGGGCCCTTCGGGGGGCGCACTGAGAACGTAATGTGTCAAGCAGCCACAGAACCGAGAGGCCACATTTGTCTGCAGAGTCTGCGGTAATTTGGGATGAAGCCACTGCGCTTGTCGCTCCTACGGGTGCAAGGTTGGAAAAGATGGGAACGGTTTTTGTTCAGACCCTGTCAAGGACATCATGTTAGTGGGGAAGAGGAGTTCTAGGAATTACAATTGTACTGTATATGAACTTTGGACCGAAAGGAGTCAGTCTTACGTACAGTTTTAGCTTATCTCAAGTCACTGCTTAGGGCTCAGCGACTGACACACAAGCCGATTTGTAGCGTTTGAAAACATAGTATTTAAAGGTGAACGGGAGAAAATGTTTTTCCTGCTGTGTTCATCCGTTGGAATGAAATGAAATGAAACAATCAACCATTGTAATTAAACCTCTGTGGTAAAACTCTTTGTACTCAGTTCTGTTCAGGTTAAGACAGGCTGTATGTGAAATTACTTTGGATATTTGGAACACACAGGAACAAGTGATTGTTGCAAGCGATTTGTTATCATTTTTACCGAATATGTGAAGACACAGAAAATGAAATATTGAAAATAACAGTGCACGTGTCTCTATGATTCACACTTACTGAGGTGGAGACATTGGCTTTGTCAACTAAACAGGTTCAACCTTTTTATTGTCTGAACATGTGAACCTGTGTTTATTAAAAACCCCTGTCTTTAATATGCTAACGCTGGATAGATCTAAAAATGCGCTGTACATAGCAAAATGAAACCAGGTCAAGATCAAATATGACAAACGGAAGCAAAATCAAAAGCGAGGTGGCCCACAAACAAAGGGACAAAAACGTCTTTGTGTTATGTGCCAGTAATCTTACAGGTAAACTCTTTGTACTCTTAAAAATGAAAGCTGTTTCTGTCCTCTGTCAGAAACATCTCGTTCACGCCAAGTGGCCTTTCGGGCTGGTTAAGTAGATATTTGAAGGTCATTGTGGTTCCCGCCCGTCAACCTTGCTGCCTCCTCTTTTCTCCGCCCTGCAGTCGCATTTTTTCTCCCCGCACTGTGTTTCCGAGCCAATGATTTATTGTTTCCCCTCGTTCTTTGCGAATGGCTCCCATTCTGCTGCTCTGTCCGAGCAGTTCTTTTTCGGTCCCTCTCCCGCTCGCTTCGCCTCTTACCCGCCCAGTTCTTGGTGTTCTGTTTACCCCCCCGCTGCGGCGACGCTAAGTCTGAGTGCCGTTCAGGACAACCATGCTGAAAATCTCCTTTGAAGCACAGGAAAATTTAGAAAGCACTCCGCTTACAGCTTTGTAAGATATACACTTCCAATTCGTATTAGCAGTGCTTCACGAGCACATGTTATTTCAGCCCGACACTGTCTGTGCTTTACCACATGTCAAGTGAAGCCTGCGTGTGCCTGCCTGCCTGCCGTCTCAGCCTGTTTGACGTAAACCTAATGTGCTCGAGTTCAGACTTTGCTTTCATATATTAATGTGTGGCTAAGTGCCCGCACCTTCAGCCCATTTATCTTCCAAGTGTTTGAAAAGCGCCGATGCTTTTCATCTTGTCTGCCTAGCCGCCCTTTCATATACTGGGAAAAAAAATAAAAATTAAAAATAAAAAAATCAATGTTTTTGATAACAACATTCAGTTTTATCGCAGCAAGTCAAACACACATTGTACGATGGATTATACGCAGACTCACGGACAGAATATAGGAGGACATAAAAGATGCGTGTCTTTTTATTGACAGCTGCTATGTGTTCTTCATACAGACACACAGGACGTCTCACCGTGATATACAGCATCTATATTTTATTCCGTACAACATGGTAATATACTAAGATGACGGGAACTTTTCAGCTGGTACTGAATTTGGTTCAGTTTCACTGCAGCAGTTGGTGGCTAGGGTCCTTGCTAAAGGCATCTCGGTGGTGGTAATGGGGGGGGACAAGCTTTCCTCTGCCCTTTTTACCCATCCAGATTAATCCTGCAGGTCCACGGATCGAAGCGGTGACACCCTGGTTTCTAACCTGCAGCCCACCGCTGCCCCAGTATTTCACCGGCAGAGCAAACCAATTCAATAAGCAGGACTCCTTTATGGCTATATTAGATTTACAGGATTTGTGTCAATGTGATAAATGACCTTGGTATGTCACGTTTTTTTATTTCACTGGATTAGCCAACCACTACAAAAGCACACTGAATTCACCCAAAAAGAAAACAAAGTATCTGCCTCTCTTAATTGCGACTTAGCAGCTCGTAATTACAAGATCTTTATCTCATAATTACAGAATACAGATTTTGTAATGATGAGACATATCTGAGGGGACACACTGAGATTTAAACAAAAGTTGACAGCTTTGTTTTGGTGTTCAGTATAATAATAATTACATGAGATCCTGAGTCATAATTAAGACAAAGCATTTCCATTTTTTAATCTTTGGTGAATACTATGTAGCTCTGCAATGAACAGACATTGTTATTTTATCTGTAAATAGTTTTTCTCATCTTCAGGAGATGTGTAGGATACATCACAATACATGTTGCATTATATAAAATTACATATACAGTGATAGAGGATATACTGTATAATAACCTTATTATTTACAATACATGATGTTCACACAGACAGTCAGAAGAAATTCTCCTAAACTACTGTATTCAGGGAACAGGTTTAAACGTTGACGGCACTTCCACGAAGAAAGACATTCATTTATACAGGCACATTTTTCAGTTATTTTGTTTTTTTTTAACTTAATTAAAAACTCAAAATGGGTCATTTGGGAAAACAGTTTTCTTCTAAAATGCCACACAGTACCATGAGATATGGCCATTTTTGTTAAAGACGCTTGTAAATGGCAGTATTTAGCAGCATTTCTTGATACCCATCAGATGTTCATAGGAAGCTCATAAAACCATTGTGGAGCTGACTCAGTAACGATTATGAGCATATTCATTCTGAAAGGATTTCCTCCACTGTCACAATGTTGAGAACAGTTACAGTCGGGCGCGCATGCCTGCAAAAGTCCCTGTGATGATGCATTACAATGTAGGTGAACACGGGGCAATACCACACAATATTTTATTTGAAGTATGAAATGAGTAAGTTATGACGGGCCAAGAATCTGGACTGGACACTGCACTGTTTATGCTTCACAGTTTTTCACAGGACTGTTGTCTATGACAAACAAATCACGACAGAAAATGAGCCTTGAACTCTTCGATTTGTTATTGAGGAGCAGAAAAAACATCAGACCAATCCATTTGGATCATGACTGCAAGTACTGTCAGTTGTTATTTAAATGTGACATGTCTGCCGATCTACCCCAGTTGGGGTTATACTTCATTTGTTGTTTTCGCTCATGGGCAGCACCTCAAGCTCTACTGGCGAGAACTTTGCTCTTGTTTAGCCAGAAGTGCTCTCCAGAGGGCTGAAGCAATTAAACTCCATATGCAGTTAAGCTCTATATCATTCGCTCCCTCGTTACATTTTGTGTTAGCAGATTATGCACCTCTGTGTTGACTTGCATGCATGGCCTTAAAAATGGCTTTAGTCTTTTCTGCTGTGCCTCAAGTTGCATCAATATCAGTGAATCCCTGAATCCTCGAATCCCTGAATCCCCGAATCCCCTTTTGGCCGGTCGGCGCAACTTCGAAGATCTCTTTTAGGGTAAAGACTTGGTTTTAGGTTTCAGGTAAGAATTAGGGTTAGGTTAGTGTTAGGGTTAGGGTTAGGGTTAGGGTTAGTACGGACATGGTAAGGGTTAGGGTGTTAGGGGGTTAGGGTTAGGGTTTGTATTGTAGTTTTACCTTTGCGAGGACCAACTTCAAACCTTCAGATTGAGGGCATTCTTGGAATGCGAGGACCTTTTGACTAGTCCCCATTTTTTCAATGATAAACATGTATTTGCTTTTAAATTGTGGTGTAGATAAAATATAACATATGAAATAGTAATATTAAGTAGTATACTGATCAAATGCAAAGTATCCTAATTTTACAACATTTAAGGTATCACTGGCTCAAAGTAAAGAGTTGAGTTCTGAGTTCAGAAGTAGCATTTCTGATTAGTTTTGAGTGGGAGCAAAGCATTTCTCCACAGCATAATGTCGTGAGTATGAAGTGAAATCAACAACCCACTGTGTCTCTGCCGTTTTTCATTCATTTTTATGCTTGAATTCCTGTTGTATCCCATGGCCATCTGCCAAAGGGGGGAAAAAAAAAAATGGGTAAGCTGTTTTATAATACAGATGGAAGTGTGCATGATGATTTTAACAGATAACAGACACCACTCTACCAATCAAAGCATTTTCTGTGGCCATTGCAGACACTTGGGTAACACATTCTTTTTATCATACACACTGCAAGCCTGCAAGTATTAAAGCAGTTTTGACTCTCAAGATAAAGATCACTCCTATGGTCATTCTTTCTTTATCTCCAAATCATTATCCCTATTACACCATATTTTTGCGGGCATTACTGACATTCATTTTCACCGGAGCACATCTTACGTTAGCATTACCAAAAAGTGTGACTGGACCAATTACCTGATCAGTGGCAGATGGCAGACAGATGGATCCATTCCCCAGGCATTGTTTGACAGTGTCACTGCTTCATGTTTCTGTTTGTACTTTGCAATAACAAGACAATGAGGGTAGTTTTTGACACCTAAATTGAAGTGATCTAATCTACAACCTATTTAGAGGCAGCGTTCATATTAAGTGATGAATGGAAATGGTTTCCCCACGGTAATTTTTTGAATGTCAGTTCAATATATGAATATTAATATACAAACTCTGACTAAGTGTTTGGAGAAAATGAAGTTTGCTGGCATTGTTTAAAATTAATCTGAAGAAGTCCTAATGACCTAATATCCCCCTAATCTGAATAAATTGAAGGAGTTCAAATGAGTGTTCACAGCAAATGCTAGAGTTACCTTTGACTTTGCATCACTTTCACTTTGCACTGTTAGTTGTGACCCCTAAATTAAAACTGAGTACAACGTCATTGGACAAAACCTTTTTTTTTTTTTTTTTCAGCGTAATTGGAAATTATACTGTTAAAGTGTCATCTACTGAGGTAAATTTCATAGTTAAACCAGGTATTAATTTCATAATTAATAAGTTTTAAGACAATAAGTCTGGACTCAGCTGTGAAAAATGATCACTTCTGTTAATATGTTAACGTCGTTGAATATTAGTTATTGTGGTAAAGGTAAGGTGAGCGGAGCTGAGCAAAATGCTAATGTCATCATGCTTACGTGTACACAATGACAGTTCTATTAGGCTGATGAAAAGAAGATAATGTCAGTGGCCATGTTCCAGTTTAAATGTTGTTAGTCTCGCAGGTATTTGGTCATAAACTAAAGTATTGTACAAAGTGAGATTTTGTCCTGATGGTGGTGCGAAATGAAAAGTTAAGGGTTTAAAAGGACATGAATTTCAATGGAAAATTTCATGGCAATCCATCTAATAGTGGTCATCTGGATACATCGTCTGAGAACCATAAGTGTTTGTAACAAATCAATTTGGTGCCAATCTGTCAAGTAGATGTTGAGATTTTCACTGGATATTAAGTGGAAGTGAAAACTTGGACCTCCTGGTGATGCTGGAGGAAAAGACAGAGGATTGCCAAAATCGTGAGGATTCTTTTTCTGGGGACAAAAAATGTCGGTAGAGAATTTCATGATAGTCCACTGCATAGTTGTTAAGATATCTCAGTCTGGACCAAACTGGCTGCAAACAAACGAACAACCAAACAAAACTTCAGAAGTGCTTCCACCACTGATTTTAAGTTTACAGTAGACATCCCATGTCTCCTGTCACACGCTTTCAGACCACATGTCCTCCCCAGCTGCCAGGATTCAAACTTAGCGTAATGACACACATTAACGTAACGCATCCAATAAATCACATTTCCGAGTTTCCAGAGTGTGGAGCGGATGACTCTTACATTTGGTGTAGACTCCAGGGGAGCGCACCGCAGTTTTCTTGAAGGGAACCCCAGACCGATGTTCTCAAACCGCCTGGATTCTACACCAGCTTTCACACAAAACCTTATGACCAACAGCTTCAGATCTGGAAAAACACTTCCGAACCAGCTCAAGAGTAAACACACCCTTAAAAGAAACTGGGCTTTTTTTTTACTCCACCCACCGTAACCAATGACGAGTTTAATGCATCACAAACATTTCCAGAAGAAGCATTGTGTGTGTGTGTGTGTGTGTGTGTGTGTTTGTGAGGCAAGGTTCTGTCAAGGATTTTCTTTGTAGGAAGATGAATCACTTCCCTGTTACCAAGTGGGAGGAAGCCATTGCATACTCATTCTTCCCCAAGTGGATTTACTTTATGCAGAGCTGTTTTCAAACCTCAACATGTGAAGTGGATCGATCAGTATAATGACAGACATGACCACACTGCTGCTTAATGACCTAGTAACATTAACTTAGCTGTGTGACCACTGAGCTACATCTTTGATCTTAGTTCAGTATAAAGGTTTATATGGAACATTAAAAGATTTTGAGTGTCACAGTGATGGCCACTCAACTTTAACGATCATAACATACTAAAAGAAACTACCACTCTGGTGATCAGCACTAATATTTTTAAATATGGCCATGTGTGTCTCTAAGCATTTATCATTGTCTCTTAGACTTTGTGCATCATGCCATACAGGGCCACTGAAGCTTTTAATACACTGGTGCTGGTGAGCGCAATTCTTTTTAGGACATTTTAATCCATTTTTAAAGTTTGCTGAGTGTGACATAATGACAACAATGTTCAATAAAAGAAAAGCACCTGATGGTTCTGATATCTGTGCCAAGGTAGGCAGATATTTGTTTTTAACCGACTTCTGGTTTGTTATTTTGTGTGGTGTCTGTTTATATTAATACCTACTCCAATATAGACCCCTTTGAAATTTTGACCATAATATATCGGCAAATTATTAGCTCTCAAATCTACGTAGATACATGAGCCGATCCATCTTTAACTTAGAATTTATTTGGATATGTTTAAGTGTAACTATACCTCAGGGTTAAGCTTCATTTGAAATTCAACCACAGGCCCCGTGATCACTTACCATCTAACACAGGAGATGCTCTGCTTGTTTGCTGTCTTGCAGACACAAAAGAAGAACTTGAAGGACAAATTGCTCTTTTATAAAGAATGAGGCACATTTACTCTGCATTGCCATTACCTTTGTTGATGTAAAATAATAGCAGTGTTGGTTGCACAATCTTCACTGGAGGTACACCGGATAATAAATATGATAATAGGCTGTCACACTTTTGAGTGCAAATTGAAGTCTCTTACGGCGAGATTTTAAGGGGGTCAGGAGCCCTGAAGAGGTTCCAAGCAAAATCTCGGGAGGGTCACAGGATGATAATGGAATACGAAAAAAATAAGGATTTTTACTTTTCTCAATTTTTGTTTTTTTTTCTACCCATTCTGGAAGGCACAATGTGAGAGGGAAATGTCACTCTGAGTTAGAAGTGCTCACAGCTCATGACTGCAAAGACCTGTGAGAAGGGCTCAAAATTGACTATTGCTTTATTTTAAAGGGTCAAAAGGGTAAAAAGTTGGGAACCTCTGCCCTAAGTGCCATTTTCATCATTCTATTTAATAGACTTAACTTCTCTCTTACTCTTGACACAAGAGTGTCAAAGCGGTTTCTGAGGTCAGTATGGTTGCTGCTCTTCTTTTTCTGCACCAGATTCAGTGAGAAAAATAAAGTTTAGTTTGGCACGAAGACACCGGTTCTGATCTACAGCAGCCCCACCTGGAAAGTTCTCCTCGCTACTGCTGCCCTATTTCAAAAAGAGATGAGGCTAGTGAAGTGCCACGCCACAAGCAACCACGATAAAAGCCGATCTTAATGACGAAGGAAGGAAGCATGTTGTCTCTTGCATTCTTATAGAAAAAAACATTGTACTGAATCTGGTTCAGTAATGCAGAAATGGAAGATTTTACGAGATAGGATTACTGATACCATGATGTCTTCACAGTGGGAAGTGGGGACAACCGAGGGAAAATGGCATTGTGCTTTGGGTGAAACGGCGGCCAAACAAGGACAGACACACAGGGGACAAGGTTTTTGATGAGAAGTTAGGAGTTACAGATGGAGAGAGATGGAAAAAGAATATCTGCCGCATAGCAAAGGCTGAGTCAGCATCGGTGAATAATGGACCAACAACGATGTAGGTGCAGGAGACTACCTCGGCTCAAAGCACAAATATTTAATGAAAAAATTTCACAAACTGTTCAAATCTAGACATGTCAAGATACTGTGAAGTTTCTCTTCATATTGTACAGCAACAGTTTTCTGAAAGGCAGCAGTGCGGGTCAGGTAAAAGCACCGACTGAAAGAATGAATCTGTTCCAGACTGACTGAAAGAATGAATTTCTCCGGGATGAAGTGCAAGTCTCAAGGACTGTGTTAACATTCAGTGAAATAATATGTGAACAAGAATAATTTACTCTTACTCAAGTAACCCCGCATCAATATTTCACTCAGACAAGAATGACAACACTACCCCCAATCTCACTGAAACTTCAAAGTGAGATCAGTTTTCTTACACATATTAATGCTTAATCCAATTCAACAGTCTTACTCCTTTACACTCAGCTGGGGTTCGGCAATACAAATGCAACTTGCATGGAGATATCATCACTATCTCAGAGGCGGTCATGAGTTAAGAGAGACTTGATTTAGCCATTTTATATTTTAATAAGTGATGTGAGGCTGGCATCATTAAATCTAAATAGTGCCAGAGACATCAAAAAAACAATGTTTTCCTTTTATGGGCCACTCAAAACAAAAGACAAGGAGGATCTGGGGACCCATTCTAATGAGACTAATGCAGCAGATTTGCAGAGGGAGTGGGAGAGAGCTGTGGTGGAAAGCCAGAAGAGACGTGTGACTGCCAGCATTGGTGCATTGTGTTCAAAGGATGCTATTTTTCTTTTTCGCTTATGACATAAAAATGTTGCTTACTAAGCATGCAAAATTAAGATATCACATGGATTTAACACAGGGCTGAATAGCAGTGATTCACTGTCCTAGCTGGTTGAAAGTTTTTAGTCTCCATGGCACCCGACGGTGATGTCACAGTGTCCTGAGTACACCTGTTCATCACTGCAGAAAGGTAAAAGGTTCAGCCACCGATTGTTCACAAAAAACAAGGTTTTAAGGGGTTGTTAAATGGCTTTTTAATAAGGGAACTACTACAGTGCTCTAGCATTTTACTCAGCTTTTTTTTTACCCTTCATCTCCTGAGTCTGCTCCTCTCTAGGTCTTCCTGGGTTTGATCCAGAGGTTCCATCAGTTTTGAATCACGTTTGAACCAAACCCAGGGGGAGCAGCAGAGGAGTCGATTCAGGAAATGACTGCTTAAAAGATGAGTCAGAGGCCTTGAAGTGTTGTTATGATGGAAACTGGTTGGGGAAGGAGGAAGTTTTGAGATCTAAATAACTGACACAGCCACATCAACAAGCAATACAATTAGATCCCCCAAGCATCCTGTATCAGCACAGGCTTATCACTCAGCATCCCTGCAGAGTTGATGTCCTGAAATACAGTATTTCAATAATGTAACATCATTATAGAACTTGTACTCCATATTAACAGCACAGAATCATCCTTGTCTTCTCTGGTACATGCAGTCCATTAGCTAGCCAGTCAAAAGATGTCCCGAGGGTACTGTAGTAAGAGCTCAGGAATCACAGCAAACTGTTTGCATTTATTTAATATCCTCTACCATTCAAATTGAATGAGGATGCTGCTGTTTCTTGATGATACGCATATAAATGGGGCCGCACTGAGCGCATGTCAGCCCAAACAGCTGACAGATGTGAAATGACTGCTGTAATGTTGAAAAGCCGAGACTGTTGGTACCAGACTGGAGCTTGTCCAAACGTAGCTACAGCAGGCAACAGGTCAAACAGATGCAATCGATGTAAGCAAAGATTTCAAAGTGTCCTAAATTGGGGCTTAGAGGAATAATTTACATTTAGAGAGATACATTTTTTTCCATTTCTTGTCGAGAATTAGATGATTAGATGAATTGGACATTTTCATGTCTGTATACGACACATCTAGTTAGAGCCATCAGGCAGTTAGCTTAGCTTAGCATAGCGACTGGACGTGGAGAGAAAGCTCTTTGATTAACAATTAACACTTGGTCAGTCCAGAGATGTCTTCAGAGGCTTTTTGTCAGTGTGGGGTTCAGCAACCAAGGAAACTCCAGGGAGTCGCTGATCCTGTCCATTACTAAGCAGGCTGGGTTTAAAGATTACTGAGGCATTTTGCCTTTTTAATTTTTGTTTTAACATCTTTTGAACAGTTGTTTTGCTAATAAATAGGGATACTGCCAGTTAGGCTTCGGAGGTATGAGGAGGCAACACAGAAATTACACATTTAACTTTTTTCAGGAGAAACAATTGAGTGTTAGCTAAACATGAACATGAACAGGTCTAAGTGCTGACAAGTGGAGTAGAGTGTTGAGGTAGTTTGAGAAGCTTCCATGCTAATTTTGAGACTCTTACTTGCAAACTGAAACTGCTGTAACAGATCACAAAACACTCACGTGACTCATTTTTGGAACGGTCATTTCAGAAGACAATGATAAACAACCTATTTTGTTGACTGGGTATAAGGACTTGTTCACTAAAAACTTCCTGCTATCTCTGTGAAATCAGCATAGGAATTGTCACCTTTAAAAGGTTTCAAAAGGCTTAGTTTCATTCCTCCGGCAGTAAAGGAAAACATCAACAAAGGTGACTTAAAGGTGACTCAAAGGAGAGTTGTGTGCAAGGTTAATATGTAGGTTTCCATCATATGAATGCATCTTAAGTCTTCTCTCTTCAGTTCATATGGAACAGAATGAACTGGAATGGACAGAAAAAGTCAGAATGCCAATATTGACTCGTGTATACCTACAATTTTACCTCCCTTTGTTTTTGTCCCCTGAGACACCTTACGGCAAGAGCAAGAAAGATGGAGAGAGAGTAGAATGAGGCAGAATCAGTCATTGAACACTGCCTGCTCTCCTCGGGGGAAAGAGGATTCAGTACCACAAACATTCAGGCAGATCAATTTGACAAGGAGACTGGAAGCAGTAGAGAGGCGCATAGCCCCAGCTCAAAAAAAAATCACATACACAACATCCTCCACATACAGTACAGGCACACACATTCACACAGGCAAACACACAAGCCTTCTTCTACCCACTCAATCTCCTTTCGCAGATTAACAGGCATGCTGAGACATAAACAAAACTGAACTTTAAGCTAGAACAAGAATAGCTGTGTTTCTACCAATACAATTAGGGCAGAAATGGTGTACGTGAATGTGTGCAAGCAGACATGCATGTGAATCTGCAGTACACGTGCACCTGCTGGCTTATATTTGTTAAAAACACACCCTCACAGGAACACAGTCCATTTCAGTACATGAAAGGAACCAGCACATTTCAATTGTTTTTCCCAGTGCTGTGTCATATTTTTGAGAGGAGGGGAGGAATGGAACCACTAGACATAAAATACTAGCTTGTTAGTGCCAATCATTCAATTGTCTTTAGGGTATTCTAATAAAAACGTGCTAGTCAACTTGTCGGGCACTTTTTCTATGTATGTTGCAAGTATGATGCAGATCTAACATACTGCCAGCCTCCATTTCCCCCATCACCCAGGTTTCCTCAAAACCTTTCATCCACTCCTCATCTTTTCACACCCGACTTTCTTCAATTTATGAGTCAATAACCAAAATGGTTCACTTGTCTTAATAAGCCTGGGCCCTATGGTGAAAGTCAAATTTCTCTCTCTCACACCTTGCTGAATGTGGGGAAGAGCCACTTTTTTAAAAACAATTTCTCTCCACTCGCATCGACCACCACTTCACTTTGCTACTCCAATCTATCAATCAGTGTCACAGTGTCCTTCAAAGGCAAGCGCAGTATGTGGCAGCCACTACCCATCAGTCACACCAAGCGTTCACTGGAACTGAGTTCAGTTTTGGAGGTGTAGGTTCATGCAGGCTTGTTCTTTGGATGATCCTCTTTTCTCAACCTACCACCCAGCTCTAGCTCTTCACCTTAGTATTCAGTGCGCAGATAATTAAAAATATATGCGTCTTCTATGAGTCTTGAAAAAACCTGACCTCAAGCTAGCACAGACAAACAGTGAAAGATTAAATGATTTTTGTTGCTTCCTGTCCCGAGACAAGCACTGCACTCGAACACACCGCAAAGACAACAGCTGACAACCAACTCGCCACCAACACGCATGTGCATTTCTGCATCTGTGTCACATGAAATACTGTAATTAGTAGTCAGCATTGTGTGTTGGTAATAACACTTTGATAATGAAAATAAAAATTTCACTGTAAAGTTCACCATTCACCTCATGTTCCACACGAGACCGACAGCTGATTGACAGTCCACAGCCCATCCCAGGGATTACACATTTAGCAAACACGCTGCACCACAGAAATGCAAAAATACCATTCGCAGATGCAATGACAGATTTGTATAAATGAAACAATGTCCCCGAATGGCAAGCCAGTATATTGTCCAATATTGTCAGAGGAGTGGTGAGTGGTCAGTAAGATGAATGTAATGACATAGAATCTTATCCAGCTGACATTCATCAACGACTGATAGCTGTGAGTCAGGGGACATACAAAACACCACCTGTGAATATTGCATCATTTTTGTAGAGATGTACTGTTAACACAGACACCATTTTAAATTCAGGATAATGAATCCAAAGGGTTTTCTTTCGCACATTTACCTTTTTTTTTTTTGTTCTTCTTCTTCTTTTAAGAACTACACTTTCATATGTTTCAGTCGGTAGCATCATAAGCCTTATGCACAGCAGTTTTGAAAATCCACATGGTTCCCAGTTGAGTTTCAAAGCATCGCTGAAACAAGATGCGATATTGTCATTTTAGAGCATCAGTAGGCAATATATGCCCCACTGGTCTAGTGTCAGAGCTGAGAACCAAATTTCCAACGACTTGATGAGAAAGCTGTTGTACTGTTTTTTGGCCCAGGCCCTTGTACATCTGCTTCCATGTTTAGATTTAATCTTACTTAATGAATATACTGAAAATTGAATTTTCCTTGTCTCACAGTTCACTCGTTGCAGCCGTCACTTTAGGTGAAATACAAATCGAAGGTTTGACAGAGGAGAGAAACGTTCGAAACGGGGCGTAACAATGACTTGGCCTTTTACAGTCAGTCATGGTGCCTCATGTCATTATATGGCACCAGCTGCCTGTAGACTCGTGACCTTTGACTGCTCTGCCATCCACCATGACAGAATTCTTCAGGGATGAGACTGGCCTCTGGTCCTTGCAACTGACATGTCAAGAAGCTCTATAAGTAATGAAAGCTTGTGTGAGTGCATGTGTGTGTGTATGCATGCATGCATGTGTGTGTTTTCCCCTTTTTCTTGTAGTTTCAGAGGCTATGGTCCTGTAGTACTAGTCTATCATCATGTCCCAACTCGCTCAGACAACCAGCATCATCTTTGAGTATAGTCTCTCTCGTGGGTTCGGGTTTTGCTTCAAACATAATATCCTTCAACTGAGCCCCCAACCAGTCAGGGCTATCCTTAGGACACAACTATCAGAACAGATGAAGTAATACACCACTTCTTAGAGCATTGTGCAGGCATGAAATTCAGTCCCATGCAAAGGTTAAATGTCTCCCAGGTAAATGCCACAAGGGGATTTGAGTACGGGTGCTTCTTCTTCTTTGCCACATGTGCACCGTCCGCTTCTAAACTCCTTTTGGCTGTCGTGCTGGGTATTACTGGTAGGCTAGCTGTGTTCATTTGCAGAGTAGTTGTGTGTGAACATCCCATCCTATATTTAGACCCAGTACAGATTCAGTTAAGGACATTTGGTCCTATCTCCTTATTTTTCATTCCATGTTTCCTGTGTTTAACTATTATACAATTCATTTAGTGTAAAACCTGTTATGTTGGCTTGCAGTAAACCAAAACAACAGGCTACCTTCAACACTGTCTAAGAATAGTTGATCAGTGAATATTAGCTATGTTTGATATCTCCTAATATTTAAAGAGAAACCTGCCACCCCACCCAAAAAGGCACTTAGGGGCTACAGTATTAAGTCTCTTTAACTTTTCCTTAGCTCTTTATGTACTTAGATATGCAACCCTGACGCCAGAGAAGAATAGTTGGTTTTGGATGATTCTGAAAAAAGCCCAGGAGATGTTCAATGGCAATAATTTTTATCTCCCAGTTAGAATGTTTTTTAAAATTACCGCATTCTAAAATGTCTGTGACTGACCATGGTTACAGAAAGATCATGGTTATGGCAAGTAAACTATGGTTAAGGTATGGTTAAGGTAGGGCGAGTGTAAACTTGGTTAATGTTAGAGGGAGATTTTAGTTACCTTTAAAATATAATAACAATAAAAGCGAAAGTTAATTTCAGGTCTGTGATGGGATGCATGAATGTCAAATGTGTTTCATGCCCAAACTCCACTCCAACCTCCGCAACCACCTGCTTTCCAATTTGTTACATAAAGGGCTCATTTACTCCCAGATTGGCACTGACATTGGCACTGGACCTGGGGATAATGGGCTGAGATGAGGTATACATACTTAAGATGTAGAGTACAATTGCATGATGTTTTTTGTCATTATGATTTCAGTGGAAATACAGCTGTAAACCCGACTGGATTGCAGAACATGTCAGAGTTTCTTTTGGTATCCTGTCGTAAGTGCTGTTTCCTGTCTTTCCTTTGAGGGTTTTTTTTTTTTTTTGCATGCTACTCTGGTCTGCTTTTGCTTCTCCCTGACCTTCGTCTTTCCCTGCTGTCAGATGAAAAGTGAAAACACTCTGAGTAACAACGTTTTAGACCAGAGAATGATTTTACAGTCCATCCACATCATTTGGTGTTTTCAATAGGTCATCCATCATCTGGAAGTACACGCAACCTCGGGGGTGAGAGGAACACCTCTTGAATTTGGTCATGTCACGAGTCTGAAACACTAATGACACTTTCCTGCACAATCTCTTAAAAACAAGATAGGTTGAAAAATTGGCAAACAATTAGTACAGATGAGTGAAACCACAGCATTATAGAATATGTTAAACTGATCAGATTTTGCCTTTGCTCTGACTTCTCCCCTGAACATTCCTCTCACCCTTCTTTGTGTTTCAATAAAAAATACTCTTAAGTACATCCACTGCTAGCGCCTTTTTTAAAAAAGGGGGGTGGGATATTATCAGGTATTAGAGGTTTATAAAGGACAGGTAGACTGTCACTTTCCTGAGCCGTAGGAGGATTTGCTGATAACCTTTACCCTGAAGACTTCCAAATGCGCTGATGTGTCGCTGCTGTAGAAATGGGGAGTTGCTTTATCTGGCCCGCAGCTGCACTCGCTCTCCTCAGACATTTCAGTTTTTCAATCACAGCTTATGTTCGAATGGATTCAAAGCCTGCCCCTGAATCAGAAGAACAGGTTTCGGCGTTGACGTCCGTGTAAGCATCAGGGCGATAGAGAGAGACCAAACCTTTTGAAATACATCTTCTAGCTCTCTCCCATACATGTACTGTACAAAGAAGAGGCTGTCATCACTGGAAAAATTACATCCGGACCCACTGTTCATGCGATTGAGCAAATACTGTAATTACTCGCCTCTCTCAATGGCACAGGTAAAAGAAGTGTGACGTCATAATAACGTAGAACGTCTTAGGGGGGAGGCTGCTGTGGATCGTTGGCAGACAAAGCATGTGACTGTGGTTCACAGCCTGTCTCACACTAGCACAAACGTTGGCTTCTTTTAACCCGGCAGTTATCTTTCTCTAACCTTAGCCGAGCAGTTTTAGCTGCCTTAACTAACCCTGACCTCAACCACACAGAGGTGGCTGATTGTAACATGCTAATAACTTGTTTTTTGAAACGGTCCTTTGGGTCGTTTTGGAAAGCACTTACATCGAAATTGACAAATTTTTCACTCAAGGGCTCACTGAAATGGGAGTTACATACTTATCATGGTTCTCTGAGTGAAGGGACAAGCTCTCCAGCCGGTTGAATCAATGTCCGAGGCAGTAAATGATAAAGTGCTGCCTGAATTGCTGTTCAGCCTTTTGTATCAATGGTTTCTTCTGTTTTTTTTTTTTCTTGTTTTTCTTTTTGTGCTCTTCCACAAGCAGAAGCAAGACCATGGGCCGACTACAACAAAACGTTACAGCATAATTTGCCCGTCTCGATTTTTCATAGTCTCAATTTGTCAATTGTCTGATTGTTTTATTTGATTTACAGTGACTTTTAAATGGTTCAGTGACATTTTTGAATTTGAAACATAGACAACTGACAAGGGATTTCTGCTTAACACCAGAACCTCCAATGGGTAAGATTTACCCATGGCAGTTTTTCAATTCTTTGTAACTCTGTTCCAATAAATTATTCATGTCCCCTAGTCTTCAGTCCTATACATTTCTTAATAGTGTGTTATGTAGCACCATCATTGTTAAAAATTGTCAAGATAAAGCCAGAATTTAAAAATGATTTAAAAAATAAGCGCCAGCATAAAATGTACCCCTATGAAGAACACAGTCATTTTCGCGCTATTAATTCCACACGTCTAAATAAAGAGAAAGCCGCTACGGCATCTCGCTCTCAATTCAATTCAATTCAATTCAGTTCAGTTCAATTCAGTATGCTTTATCGGCATGAACGTCAGGTGAACAACATCGCTGCATGTGCTGGATCTTGCTGCCATTAGTGCCCGGGTGCTGTACTGGAGCCGCATGAATGACAACATCCCCAGAAGGGGCTTCATGCTTCAGCTGGCCCAGAAGCTGTGCGCGGGTTGGATGGCATCAAAAGAGCCACCGTGACATGCCCTTCACAGATGCAGAGGAGCATAGCAGAATGACCTGCATGGTGAAGGCGTGATGCAAGCAGAATTAAACATTTGTAAGTGCCTAAAGGGCGGGGGGCGCTGTTTGTTGGAAAAATGCACAGCCAAGGTGCCGAATGCTTGCGCAAAGTGGGATTGAGCAGCGTGGAGCCGGGAAAGCGTGTAATCACCAAATAAACAACATTTAACTTCTTGTTTTAACTTTATGATCTGTGCTGTTTTATCCGCCGTTTCTTGTTTCTTTTTCTGTGCTGCACCTTGTAACCTTGTTAAGGTTGTCATATTGTCTTTTCGTGAGGAGCATTAAAGGCCTAATACTAGCATTTAGTTATACAACGCTGTGTTATAGAATGATAAATTAACCCTGTACCTTGAAAATCAGTGCATTCTGATAGCGGGTAAATTTTACCCGTTGGTGGTTTTAGGTGTACAGGTGGTTCTAGTGTTAAACTCAGACTGGTCTCGGAATTTAACAGGGACTGTCGCTCTCTCTGTTATTTTCTTCGTGTCTGTACATTCATCAGTTCTGCCGCGTGGGGATATGCAGAATTTTACGCTCGTGTTTTAATATTTCCGGTTCAGACGACTGCATCTTCGCCTCAGCTCGCACCACGGAGAGCATCTTTCGTCACGCTGGGCCGTGTCTTTCCATTGACGTACATCTGTCCATTGAGTGAAACTGCATCGCATTCTTTGTGTTCAGCCCGAACACACCCTGACAGTAATTGCCGGTTCCTGTCCTGTCACACAAACACCAAATCTCTTACATGAGAGCACACAGGTTAACTCTCTGCAATCAAAATGATCAGCGAGCACCGAGCTTACAGTTGCTTGAGATGCTGTGTGCAGCCAAATCACAGGTAGTTCATCCTAGAATTATCCACGTCACTTAACCCCCCGTGTCTACACACGCGCCATATGCAACCGGGTGCAGAGTTCTTGACGCAAAAAAGAACTGTCTTTTAATCTGTTTGTGACGCCATACCTGTGTGGTGAGGGTAAAATATCTTCGGTGTCTCTAAATAAAGGTCTCCACCGGTTCCTGGGGTTGGAGCGTTCTGAATTGGATCAAAATCTGGTGTACGTGACTAATAGATTGCCGTTCTGAAAGCGACCTGGGGCTAATTACACCCATTTCAACCTGAGCCAAAAGGACAGTAGAGCAATTAGGTCTGACCCAATTACACCAAACTGTTGTGAATAAGAGAGATAAACGATGAAGCTGTGAGAAGAGATAAAGATGATGTAAAGCTCGACCTGCTGCTGGACAACCTGAACCACCTGTCAGCAGTAAATTACTACTTACTGTACCATGATGGTGAGTGAATCATATTATCAATTAGATCATTAGTCTAATATCACATTAGGAAATTTAATTAAGCAGGCTTCAGTGTGAAAGTATCCTTAGTAAAGACCACATCTCACATTTTTACATTCAAAATATTACGCTTATTTAGTAAGCAGTAACTGGATGCTCATCGACATTAATATCGACTTTGGCTTGTAACCTCTGAACCGTGGATCTAGAGGCATTACTTGATTCATGACATATGAGCGTAGACCATGCCTAAACATACTGTCAGTGGTTAGTACGTTTATTTATATTCTCTTCTGACCAATTCCATCAAATATCTCGGTACTTAAAATATTTACATTAGCTCCCCTTAAATGATTCATTTGCTTTTGCATGGAGTTTTGCTCAAGTCCTCCTTGAACAAAGCCCGTACATAAGTCCATATATTCATGGACGGAATTTGCTTGGTTGTGAAAGGTTTGTATCATGTGAAAAAGCGATGCCAAAGCACTGCCCTTATACAGTATTTACACCCTCAGTGCATATTTCTAAACACCCTGTGTCGTGCAAATATACCAAGCAACGAGGATGTGTCTACTGATAATACTGTCTACCGTACACGTTTCAAAATAAATGGGAAAAATTATCTTAGCAGCGCAGCTAGAGGCACTAAGTCATCTTTACGTAGGATCAGTTATCTCGGTGGACGTAGTTGGAATTTTAAAGCCTCAGCTGTCCACTTCTTTTTATTGCATATCTTGGCCCTTAACTCCGGTTTGACGTTTTAATAAAGTGTTCTGAGCTGCTACAAGTCACAACAGCTCTGTGTTCTGAAACATTCACTGATACTTCTGACAGGACGCTCTCGTTCTGTTTTGTTTTTTTTGACTTATTCTGCATTGCTGTGTGATGCAGTCAGCCTTCTGATTTTGTTTTGCTCTGCTACACCACAGTTGTTCCCAGTATCTACTTCAGTTCCTCCTGATTGCACTTCCTTTCCCAGATACAGCACAGCTGTGGCCTGGCCTGGCTGAAGACCGACCGAAACTGTTAACCCCGCCATGTGCGATGTCCTCACACAGATAGAGCAAGAGGAGCGTGCGAAGGCAGTATCACTGCAAGACTTTCAAAAACT
This sequence comes from Xiphias gladius, assembly GCF_016859285.1. Lineage (NCBI taxonomy): Eukaryota > Metazoa > Chordata > Actinopteri > Istiophoriformes > Xiphiidae > Xiphias > Xiphias gladius. Next base: position 3,357,448 of record NC_053410.1, on the reverse strand, counting down.
GTATTTTAGTATAACGAGCCTTGGTCTTTCATCATTCACACCTGTGAACAAACCACATGTTCTCATGGAGACGTAGCTTCTGCCTCTTTATTTCTGTCAAAAGAACAGAACGCAATGAAGTGCACTTCAGTCACACTTTCACACTTTTAAGTTGCTTTCACGTGGACCAGTTTAGCGCAGATCAATCAAGTGAATTATTTATCGTCAATGAAATCCACCCGATCAGGCTCTAGATCAGCCCCCTCTCGCTATTTAATGCTTGTGATTCAGACTTGTGATTCTTTTGTTCTTCTTTTAGCAGCACAAAACTCGAGATGAAAGCTCATATTGTTGTGTCACTATGATCTGAAGTTAATCGAGTGACATAAGAAAAGCAGAAAAACAGCAGTCTGACGTGTTTGATAGTCTATCATTGCTTATGTATGACTGAAAACTCAGATTCTCCCAAACTCAGGTGTATACATGCAAAGGGCTTTACTTGATGCACTTGGATCATTTTAATGTGTAACCGTAGGACAATTAATGACACACACTGTATTGTAGCTGTAGCTTAGGTGGTAGAGCAGGTTTGCCATTGATCTGACCGTCTGACTGGAGCAATTCCAGATCCGCTTGTCCACATGTTCAAGACACTGACTCCCATATTGCAAAGGTCAATTTGAATCTACTGCAATGGCCTTGTTTTGTTTTTTTTCAGACCCTCTGGTCGTCGAGAGCAAAATATTATTTTTGTTTGTTCACTAGTCAAGCATGAGCATAACCAAACGTCTTTCCACAGGCATATCTTTGGATTTTTTACACATAAATTTGTGCAGATGTCTTCAACGTACAGCCATACATGTGCATACGGTGCATGCATGTACAATTACATTTGCACACATGTTCAACTTCAACTTCATGAATGTGCAACATCAAAGCAAGCAACAAATAGTAAAAGAAATCTAAATATAGACAAAGCAAATGCAAGTTAACCCGATAATAAACAGTCATTAGCAGAAACGGTAACACATTCATAAAATATATCATACATAAAGGCACGTATGCATGTATTCATGACGATTTACATACAAAATCAAATGCATATCATGAATACAAATGGTGTTTTCACCCTGTAGGACACAGACTTGCTCCTGACAATTTAATTTGTTCTGTTTGCTTTTTGTTCTTTCTGAAAGTCTGTTTATATTTTGGGTAGAAGAGGAAGTATTGTTTATATTACTCTGTGTTCTAATTGACAATATTTGCCTACTTTCTTTTCCCGAGGCAGGCACCGTTTCCATTGTGTGTGTATGTCCTTATGATTTCCTTTTCCTTCATCGATCGATCAATGAAGCATCAGGCTGATTCCATATCTCTGTCCAGATTTTGATATTACTGCAATTTGTTTCTTTTTTTTTGATCCTATTTACCCAGTACCTGTCATGAGACAGTTCATTAGCAACGTCCGTCCGAGCTCTCGCTCCCTTACACGTACTCACACACACACACACACACACAGAACGGTGCAGCAGTGGGCCAGTGGGAGTGAGGCGGTTGAGTGGAAATGACTTCACTGGGCCCTGCTGTTACCCAGGGTCCTTTGGGTCGTACCAGCATGCCCCGCGGCAGCAGAGTTAATGGGATAGCAGCAGGATTGCTGATCAAGCACACTGGTGGCACACACTACACTACACACTCTCACACACTACACACGGGCAGCAGCAGCAGCAGTGCCGGCATATTCAACTACACGTCCACACACACACACACACGCGCACCAACACAGAAAAGCCCATTCAACCATCATCATTAAAGGGAGACATACACAAAAAAGACACACACACACACACACACACACACTTCCCACAGGATCTTTCAGGACAGATCCATCTCACAATCCTCTGCCACAGTAGCTTTACTACACACACAACACAACTCTTGCATCAATTCACTCGAGCAGACACACACGTCCACCTAAGACAGAGCAGTAAAAGACGAACAGTACTATTAGAGCATCCAAAATCAACACCCGAAGAGTGCAGCTATCATAAGGATAGATGGATATGTCAGCGGTTTTAACCCGTGATGACCTCAACCGGCCCGTCAAACACTCGGGGGAAAAGTTAGCGCTGCCTATACTTGGAAGGAAACTTGGGTCTCTTTTTTGTGGCTGTTTTTTGTGTTTTATCTTTAGCTCTGCGTGAGCGAGCAATTATGAGTGAGCAAATCCTGCTTTATGTTAATGAAAAGCAAGTTATAAAGCTTTTGAAATGGAAATGCCTATAGTAGAAAGGATAACTTGGTTACAGCTTCCAAAAGCACAAATAGGATCAACACAAAGTATGCACATACAGCTGGAAAAAAAACATTGACACATGCCTAGGAAAAGTTTGCCTGTTGGAAACAACAACTTTTTTTTGTCATAAGTGAAAGAACTCATCTTTGTCTGATGGTACAAAAATCACGGTCATGTTATTTGGCTCTTTTTGCTGGAAGCTGGAAATGCATGTATGGAACCTTTCTGATTAAAATAATTCTGTATTCTTGGTTAAAAAAAAAAGAAGCCATTTTCAGTATGAAAGTCAAGTTTCTCAAATCTTTAGCTACTTTGCTAAACTTACACGAGAAGAAAGCTGAACCGAGGTTCTGCAGAATCATTCCATTCTGACGAGTCTTGTATTGTGATAGGGTTGGTTTGAAATACTGTGGCCAGCCTCACCAGGTCATTTCGCCCTTCTTCTAGGCAAGGTCTGGCTGTCCACCCTCCTTTGCATGATGATTAAATAATTACTTATTACTGAGTGTCTATTTGTACCCATGTGAAAATAGTCCTACGGCAGCTATTCCACTATTTACACCCGTATGGATCGGCCGGTAGCTCCCTAAGTGCCTTGTTTTTCGCCTTCGCCAGGCACTTATTAAATGCCGCTTCCTAGCAGAGAGGATTTAGAAGGTCAGGTTAGGTAGTATAAACAGTGACAAAGTCTGCATAGGGGAGATGCGGACTTTGTGGATTCAAAAGGTTATATTGACTTACCTTTAGACTTAGTTGACAAATTGTCTTCAGTTAATAATAATAATAATAATAATATTATGCCGTTTGGTTAGGTTTAGGCAACACAACTAGTTGGTTAGATTTAGGAAAAGATCATGCTTTGGGTTAAAATAGTCCCTTTCACAACATTAACCACGTGTTAGGAAGCCTTTCTACCAGAACTTCTCCGGTGTGACTCATCAAAGTGGTCCGGGAAAGCCTAAAACCCGGGCGTAAACAGCCACAGTCTGCCTACTTCTTAATACCAGCTTGAATGACACATGATGCAAGGGGTTAATGGCAGTCCCACCCTGGATAATTTCAGCATAGGTTTTGATTTATAGCCCAGCGTCGGCTTTCACTGGTCGATAACACCATTATTCCAAGGCTAGGGGGATGTATCGTACGCGATCAGGCTGTATCATGCTTCGCTTACCTTCCCACATAAATTCTGTCATCACATTTGCGATACAAAGCGACAGTGGGCCGTCATCACCCTACGTGTTTTACTGAATCGGAGCCGCCGTGCGGTTGCCGTATTTACGGTGTTTCATTCACGGTGATTGTGGTTAGCAGAAGGTTTTGCAGTGGAGAGGTCTTTGTTTAAAGCGTGTTACTGAAAAGGAGAAGACTACTGAGTCTTTGTTCAACTTCCTTATTTCTGTCTTCACTATCAACAATATCCACCTTCATCAGAAACTTTTAGGAGAACAACAGGCCCATGCTGATCAATCGCTGTTCTTGTGGTTCCCAACTGGCATTTTTCCGTTGCCCCAACCTGTAGTTTTTTGGAGGAAACGTATGTCAGCTATAGCGTAGCCTCTGTAGCCACGTAACCCCTCTGCAAAACCATGAATCCACCTTTATACGTCACAGACACAGTGTCACTGTTGGTTGTGACGCACCTTGATGCTAGGTGCGCGTGATACACATGCACATCTCACTGAGATCATGCAAGAGAAACGCATATTTTCTACCACTCACTTACATATGCTTTTAACCTATTTAGTTAAGTTACTCATTGTCCATAAAGTTTCCATAATGCAAGAAGTCCTTAGGTGCAGTCTGGCATATTGAGGTGTCCAGACACTGCAGCGAAGGTTCAAAGGTTGGATGGGACTCCTGAAAGAAATGCGTCATTATTGTGCAGTGGCATGCGCTGACGTTGGTGCTTCGTATTTCTGGAACATTTGTACCGCTGCTTGGGTGTACTGTATCATTACTCTGTCACCAGTGGTTTTTGTATTGATTGGGTTTGTGCAGTGGAATAACACAACAGCTTCCTCGTTCTCTAGAGCTGGAGAAGCTCTATGTTGATATTCCCCACCAAATTCTAGCCATTTTTTTTGTCTGTCTGTGACTCTCTGATGCTCTTCATCTCTCTCCCTTTCTCCATTGCTTTGTGTCTGCAGATATATTATACAGTACGTAAATATCCTCTGTTCTAAGAGTAGATGGGTTTGGAAAGAGCTGAGTGATGATATAATATATTATGTTTTGATTCTTCTTATTATTATTTCATTTTTCAGTTTTTTTCTCTCTACTTTATTCCCTTTATTGGGCACAGTCTGCCTGATGTAACAAGGCTTTTTTAATCTCTGAAATTTAATCTTTGAAATTCCAATTTTCTCTTTTGTTGTCTTAGCCCAATTCCCTGTCTGAAAAGCTTAGTATGGTAAAATATGTTTAATCGTTTGAATCACTTCTCATAACCAAATTTTGCAGAGATACTTTGAAAATGTGAGTTTACTCAATCCACTTTCATATTTCCCTGCCTTTTTAGTATTTATATACCCTGTTTCACTTTCATATATGCAATTTGCCTTTGCTAGGCAATTCGAATTTATAAGAACTCTGAAAATTACATTATTTACAGTAGTGAATTTGCCACCTTTGCCAATCACATGACACTGCTCCTCCTTGCACACCTGTTGCTCATCCCCTCATCTAGCCACACCTGTTCCTCATATAGCTCCAGCGTACACTGTATATACCGGCCCATTCCCTACTGTAGGTAGCCAGGTCATCGGCATTGATTTTTTCCATTGGTTTCCAGCCATTCCTTTCTGTACCTGCAGCGACAACACCTGTCTATTGATCGCGGTTTCTAGTAAAGCACCTTTTGTTCAGCCAGCTTTGTCTGAGTGTCAGTATTTGTATCCTCTTCTCTCTTGCCAGGCACTTGGACTGCTACAGTTCTCTGAGCTGCCAATTCTATGATTAAGGCCTGGTATATTTTAGGCAGCCTAAACCTAACCTTCGCCAAGTATTGTTATGATTAAAAGATCGCTTTTACGGTCAGAAGAAAGACACCGTCACTGTTGGTAGGAGGTGAGAGGGGATTAGTGGTCTCGGGTTAAATAAATCCTGAGAGTTTAAGATCATCATTCTCCCTCCACCTTTGCCTCTGCAAGAAAACAGTCATTATGTACAAAACTATATAAAAAATACCGTCAGTATATATTAACATTGTTTGCTGTCTCTGATTTATAGTGTCATAAATGATCAAATGTTGAGTCGTTTTCTGTTGATCCTGTTGACAGGTATTGCCCCTGCCTGTATCTCACACCCTGTCAAGGTTTATGGCAGTTTCGGAAACCTAGATGCCACTGGTCTTGTTAGAAAGATTAGGGTTGAATCTATGTTGACAAACTGGGAGAGTCAAGCAATTTTTTAAGGCAATTTTCTGCTTCCCTGGGAGCCCGACAGCTTTGGCCAGTGTTATTATTTAGAAACCATCAGAGGAGCGTATTTATTTTAAAAATGTGTTAATTCCTCCCTTTAGTCTGCTAAAGAGCATCCTACTGCAGCATCTGGTTTCTGAAGGTGGTAAATAAAAGCCCACTCCCTGCCAAGGTCAATGCAGATTACCTTGGAACCACAGCACGGTGGAAATATGCTCTTATACAATGTGCTGTTGAAGACAATGATGTCAGCCTCATTTGCATCCAACACATCGCCATTTTCTAATCAAAGTAGGTGACCTGAGGTCCTTAATGTTTCAATGTGGGAAGTATTTCACCTCAAACCCTGTGTTATATAAACCCAGTATTGTTTCTCTCTCTAACTGTTTGGATGTCTGCCCTTTTCATTCCTACAGGCTCTCTGAAGTCAAATATAATATCATATTTAAGGCAAAACAACAACAGGCTCATGGCCACTGTCAAATCTGCCACATTACAGCAGTTTACAAAACTGGTTTGGTGGAGAAGTGTTCTCTCTTAGTGCTGCAAACATTCAAACTCTGCTGCAGATTTTAAATTTCTCCTGACATTTGGAACCGAGCTGTGCTGGATGAAATACAAATCAATTTAACAAAAAACAGCAGATGTGCAAGAGAAATATAACGGTTGGCAGCTTTTATGGGTGTAACATTGTGGGGTTTTTTTTTTTTTCTAATTTTCTAAATAGATGCTTCACACCTACAGCATCGGTATATGCACGGAACAACCCAACTCCCCTTTCAGCTCTCAGTCCCCACTGTCATTAACCAAAGATAAAGACAAACAGAATGAAAGCATCTATCATGCAGGGCGAAGAGACAAACTATTACTCCCTCTCTACTCCTCTCTTCTCACCTGCTGTCATCGCTGCCCATATCACTTTACACATCCATGTCTGTCTGATATTGTTCAGCCCTGCCTCAATTCCCCGAGTCCCACTGGAAGAGAGAGCGGATGGTATAATGAATTTACAAATGAACTGAAAAATGGACGCAGACAAGATTTTTGTAGCTCGTGCTGAAGAATCTGCTTCATGAAAGAAATACAGATTTCATCATTTTCCGTGTGGCTGATATAGCTTAAAGGGGCAATCCACAACATTAAATATTCAGTCTGTGAAAACAGTTGTATATCTTCTGTGGCTCTAAAGGAGGCTATCAGGGGTCATTGGGCTTTTATAACAGAATGCTTGTGCTACAAACTGGATTCGTGGGGTGTGAAAGATGTGTGTACAGGGAGGACCTACCATGTTTGGAGGTTGACCTATATTAGTTACCAAAAGCCAAGATATCTTGGCCTCTGCTGCTTCAGTTTTGACCATTTGTATCACTCTTTCACAACTATCCCAAGCGTATACCCTTGCACTTCTGAACTGCTGAAGTATACCTTTTTTTAACAGATCCCAACAAACTGTACTTACTTACAGTTTTGAGGTACTTCACCTGACTATTTCTAGATTATGCTGTGTTATACTTCAATAATACTACATAACCACCTAAATTTTGAGTTCAGCACATTGTATTTTTGCATTACTACATTTACTTAAAAGGTTTTGGATACTTAAATTCCCAAACTGTTGCAGTAATGACAGAATATGCCCTAAATGTACCGTTGTTACTATTGGTAAGAAGGCAGTTTGGCTGAAAGAGAAAGTGAAATTAACTTGACAGACGTTTGAGGACACCTTTGCACCAGCGATGATCTAAACAGCACTTGGGTAAATACTCAAAATAAAGTGTCAGTTAGAACTTGCATACCGTTTTGAGACAAGACACCTATTTCCTTAGTTAATGCTACAAATCAAGCATGGATTCGGGAACAATCATCAAAGCAACACCCCAATGAGGTTTGCAAAACCGCACTTTTAACTTGTTAAAAACACAACACGCATCAAAAAAGGCGACAGCAAGCCAGCTGCAGTCACACTACCTAGCGAGTGATTTGGTTTGTTGAAACGTAGCAGCATCACAAAGCTCCGAGCCACGCTCCCACGGCAAAGTGCTTCGTGACAAACTGGGGGAACAGCTTGTGAATTTCTAATTGCCACTTGATCAGTGGGATTTTTCGAAACGGTGCCTTAATCTGCCTTTGCACATGCCCCATGTTTAAGCGAGTCTGCCAGATCCCATGTACCCCCGCCTCTCTGAAAGAGTGATACACGGGATATAATGTGATTAGATGTGAACTGTATGTGATTACATCCACTAATTAATCAGTGGATGGCAGAGGATACAGTGCAGGTGGGTCCGACAGGTACGATTAAAGGAGTAAGGTGTGTTTTCAGATCATGGCTGGATGTTGGAAGTTTACCAAGTGATTTGCTCCATATTTTCTATGTGGTACACCCTCAAAAGACTTTGGGAATCCGGTCTTTTCCAAACATTTCCAAACATTGAACAGTCAGGCGGAATGACTACAAACTGAGGCAGCTTTTGCTATGGAGCTACTTATCCAAAATCTGACAAGGGTGAGTTACTATCAAATAAAATATTGTAATATAATATAGACCACAGAGGCATTGGTGATCCTAAATAAGTTTATGATGTACTCTGCTTGAAAATGAATAGATCTAATTTTATCTGATACACTGAGAACCAATTTATGTATTGATTGTGTTGACTAGAAAGTATTACAGGAGGTCTTTGTTGGGCAGGAAAGAAAAGAGGCTAGAACTATGAAAGATTAGGCCTAAAGGTTTCTGTTTTACCTTGTCTTCCTCCAAAGTACGTTTCTGTCTATGGGCTTGATTAGAGGGCAGTCACGGAGGACCTGTGCCGTGCGTGTGCTCTTGTATTTCTATTTCTGTGAGGACCGGCTAAAGCTTCGGGACATTTTTAGCAAGTGAGGATGTGGCTGGTCCCCCCCCCTCTGAGGGTCTGTTTCAGCAATGCTGTCTCCTAGGAATTATCCCCTGGCCGCCCACCCTGAGCACCTCCTGGTGAGGGTTACGATTAATTACCTTTAGGTGAAGGGCATGTAGTCATAACAGTTAAGATTAGGGTTAGGGAATACACAGGAACGGGAAGGGTAGGGAAATAATCGTGTCAATCATCACTGGTATAAAATGCAAGTGAGTGAAAGTGTGTACATAAAGTAGATATAAGCGGATCCAATCTTTTAACAAAGACTGCCTTCAGAAGAGCTTATAACCTAACTGATATCTTTTCAGCACATGGAAAATATCAGCATTTACTGTTATTAAATTACAGTATTGACACAGAGATGGAGAGAAAATAGTGTTTACTGAAAGAGAGAAAAAAGCCCTCAAACTGTAATTGTTACACAGAGATTACATGGGTACAACCCCGAGTCATCTGACAGTCTACAAATGGGACAACAGAGGGAGAGACTGAAGTTGAAGGTTATCTCATCATATATATACAGTAATCTGTTATTTCTTTCAGTAATTTTTTTTTATTATTTGTTTTTTTTCTTTTATGCTGATATACCAACTTTTCCTAATTCATTCACACTATACATTTGTCTTCATTTTTCCAAGAAATCCCGAATTGTGTGTAAACCTTGTACAACCATCTTCGGCAGTGCTGTATCACAGTCTTGTCAATAAAAGCAGTTTTGAATTTTGAGTCAGGGATTGAGAGAGATAAAGATGTTTTCAGAACAACTGCGTTCTGTACTGTACAGCGTGCCTGTGCTTGTCTGCATTCATGGTGGCTCATTTACACAGAGACTTACCAACAGTTGACTGGCTCATGGAAAAAAACCCGGCTGGACTGCCATATCATCAATTAAGTCTACGCTGAGTCTCTGACCCTGGACACACAAGCAGTAATAATATACATTAAAAATGGCCTGTCTGGGACGAGAGCATTAGCGTTCCCAGCCCGGCTCGGTGGCATTAGCATTAGCATACTTGGGAGGGCTCGGTTCCACGGAGAAGGCCCTGCACCGAGCAGATAAGGATTGTACAGACGGCAAAGGTTCAGCTCAGATGTCCCTCCGCACATGCTAATAATTCTGCCCTCTCACATACTGCTGACTCTGAAACATCCAGCCGGCCTGGGGAGAGGGGTATTAAAAATATCTCTACAATTACAAGCTATATAAAACCTGCACACGGGGGTACTTGCACCAGCACAAACACGTTTTTTTAAATGTGTGTCTGCATACACACACTCTCCCAAACACCATTACTCTGCATAATGACGGTGAATCGATTGGAGGAAGAGGGGCTGCAGGAATCTGTCTTAATATGGGCTTACTCCTGTGTTTGATAGCCTGTAAGGGGCACATCATTTTACAGTTGAGGCACCGTATCTTTGTTAGGTTCATCTGCTATAACAAGAAAAGACCCAGAGTATGTTATTAATTGTTTGGCTAATCATGGGTCTGCTTTCTGTTGCCTTCTGTATAAGCACTTTTAATTGTGGGCTTATTTATAATTTGGCCACCACTTTTTTTCCCTAAAGAACTGCATTTGTATGCAAGTATTTGCATGAGATAAATTCATTCTGTGAGGAAAATCATTGTGCAAAAGTATGAAAAAAGTACACATTCTTAAATAGCCAAAGTTTAATTTCATTATTAATTGATGGCCGTGTTTTGGCACCTGCCATTCCCATCAGCATTTACAAATTAGGGTGCTGTAGAGATGATTCTGTGTCATCAGCACCTGTATAATGGACCATTAACAACAAAAGTTTTTTTTCTAATTCAATTCAATTCAGTTCAATTTACATATATAGCGCCAAATCGTAACACACATTATCTCAGGGCACTTTACAGAGTTATGTCAAGACCTTACAATATCATACACAGAAACCCAACAGTTCCCACTTAACATAGCAGGGAAAGCAAAGGTGAAACTAATAATATTAATGATGGATTTGTTCCGATTGTGTCACTGTGAGCCATGCCGAAGAGCCTGCATACACCACCGGGGCTAAGGAAGTAGAACATTTAAATGGAGTGTGGCTATAATTAATATTACCTATTTCACCTGTGACTGCAAGTCAAATTCTCTCCTGTGATAAAGGTCCATTGGAAAATCAACGCCAATAATCACACATTTCGTTTCTTGAAGGCGCAATGTAAAATGTTCATCATCACTGTTTTGTTCACCCCCCCCAACCCTCACACACACACACACACACACACACACACACACACACACACACACACACACACACACACACACTCACACTATCTAGTCATGAAAATTGCAGTGTGACAGGATGTCATGTGCAGTGTTTTGGTGTCTAACATACCTTCAGACTCATCGATCTGTTACTCAAACTGACCTTCCTGGATCGTATTACATGGTGTCAGCGGTACCTGAAGCGACGCAGCCATACCAACACACATGGCTGTTCCTGAAGTGAACATCCGCTATGTTTCAGATGGAAGCCAGATAACATATTAAGGTATGATTTTTTTTTGGTAAAGTCATGGAATACACTTTTGTCACTGTTGTGTGATTCGCACAATGAGAAATAACCAAATGAACCGTTCAGGCATCCATTAAGATTGCAGCCATGAGATTTCTACATTTACTAAAGGCATTTTTTTTAACCCAACTGTCTGTCACCTGTGATCAATTTTTGTCTGACATTTTGACTGGTATGAAAATGGGTTCTCATATCCATCTGGCCAAGAGCGACACTGTTCAAATAGTCTCTGGTTCTCTGTTGCTAGTGCCTCAGGGACGACACTGTAGGTGATCTACATGGATGCAAATTTGTATGTGCACAAATACAGGCAGTCTTATAGTAGCAGAAAAACAACAAAACAAACAGCAAGTCGTCTGCACACGTTTGAAAGTCTGACTAATACTGTTCAACTTATTAATAACAGAGAGATGGTAATTTAAAAAAAAATAACAGTTAGTCTGTAATTGCTGCTATTGTCACATTCACACATCTCCTGAATTTGATTTTTATGTGGTTTGTGGTGATAATTTTTTTTAATTTGAAACTTACAGAGCCTAACAGAGGGTGAAACTTGCCCTGTCAGGTATTACTAAGAATCTAATTAGACAGCAGCAGAGACAGAGTCAGTTAAATGAGCTAATTTAACTGTGCAAATGCAAATGCAGGACCCTATTTTGTCTCATGTGAATTTAAAACATCTGCAGTAAAACTAAGTTATTATTCAAAATGTGAACTGTATTGAATGTTTTTTATCTCACTGGTCCAAGTGTAAGCAAAACAATTCCACTTATCTCACAAGAAAAACCTTATTTCAATTTTGCTTGAATTATGCAACCGTGTTTCTTTACTCTGAAAGGATTTCTTAAAGACTCCAAGCCTGTTCTTTTTTTTTTTTATTCCTTTTTGTATAAATTTTTCATATCTGGGTATGAAAATGGTTACAGCCCATGTCTGGATTTGTTTTTTGTTTTTTTTTATGTATGCATATGTAATTTGTGCATGAAATAACAAATGCATTGAAACAGCAACTGTGAAGGTACTTCTTGTCTTTACAATCATCACCTAGAGTGTTTATCTGTGGATTATGCAGCCAAACTAAACGAAAACTTAAAATACTTTGCTATTTTTAAGACAGTAATACTAATGCAATGTTTGTTATACCACCAATAAGCTATATTAAAGTCCTGCAGACAGTAGCTTAAAACTCTGTAGTCAAACGCTATTGTTTAACTTGCTAAAATCAAACCATATATACAGCTCTGGAAAAAATCAAGGGACCACTGCAAATTTTTCTGAAGTCAGCATCTCTACATGTATGACAGCCATTCCATTCCAGTGTCTGTTGAATACCAACACAAACACACCTCATTCTACTTAATGAGGTACTGATTAGGTGATCACCTGAACCAAATCTTATTTAACGAGGAAAAGTGTAAAAACCACTGCTGCGGTCATCACTATCCTCTTGCAATAGGACCAGCTGGATGGCAAAAACAGTGCTAGTAGTACCTCAAAAGTAATTGGAATCAAAAAATAACTATTAACCATGCCTAAAGATACGTTTTGAGTGAGGAAAAGAAGGGTTCAGTTCTGGCTTTACTGGCAGAGGGATACAGTGAGCGTCAGATTGCTTCCGTCCTTAAAATTTCTAAGAGGGACAACGTCAAGCAGCAGACATTGGGGACAACAAAGCTACAGACCAGCAGAGGGCGAAAACGACTCTCCACTGACCGGGATGACCGTCAACTCATTCGAATGTCACTCAGCAACCGCGGGATGACATCAAGTGACCTACGAAAAGAATGGCAAATGGCAGCTGGGGTGAAGTGCACGGCGAGAACGGTTTGAAACAAGCTCCTAGGGGCAGGGCTCAAGTCGTGTAAAGCTAGAAAAAAGCCCTTCATCACTGAGAAGCAAAGAAGAGCCAGGCTGAGGTTTGCCAAAGACCATAAGGACTGGACCATAGAGGACCTGAGTAAGGTCATCTTCTCTGATGAGTTCATTTTTCAGCTTTGCCCAACACCTGGTCGTCTAATGGTTACACAGAGACCTGGAGAGGCCTACAAGCCGCAGTGTCTCGCACCCACTTTGAAATTTGGTGGAGGATCGGTGATGATCTGGGGTGTCCTCAGCAAGGCTGGAATCGGGCAGATGCGTCTTTGCAAAGGACGCATGAATCAAGCCACGTACAAGGTTATCCTGGAAGATCAATCAAGGTGTGGATGAAGTACGACCAGATCAAGACCCTGTCATGGCCAGCCCGATCTCCAGACCTGAACCCCATTGAAAACCTCTGGAATGTGATCAAGAGGAAGCCATCAAACGAAGCTGAGCTGCTTGAATTTTTGTGCCAGGAGTGGCATAAAGTCACCCGACAGCAGTGTGAAAGACTGGTGGAGAGCTGGCCTAGACGCATGAAAGCTGTGATTGAAAATCAGGGTTATTCCACCAAATATTGATTTCTGAACTCTTTCTTAGTTAAAACATTAGTATTGTGTTGTTTAAAAATCAATATGAACTTGTTTTCTTTGCATCATTTGAGGTCTGAAAACATTGCATCTTTTTTCTTATTTTGACCATTTGTCATTTTCTGCAAATAAATGCTCTGAGGGACAATATTTTTATTTGGAATTTGGAAGAAACGTTGTCAGTACTTTATAGAGTAAAACACAAGTGTTCATTTTACTGAAACACATACCTATAAATAGTAAAATCAGCGAAACTGATAATTTTGCAGTGGTCTCTTAATTTTTTTCCAGAGCTGTATAGTTCGCCACGACAGCTTTCATTGCGTTTGTTCATTTGTCATATTTTTCACGAGTCCATTGCTCGTTCTCTCCCACTCATTGCTTTGCATTTAATGGGATGTTTTTGATATGTGTAGTTTGTCTGGCCTGGATCCAGTGTTTGTGTTTAGTCTGACTATAAACAGATCCTGCTGTGGTCAGATATGGGTGTTAAGGGATTGTCTGTGCCCTGAAGTGTGCTTAATCTGTGTCTGCTACATTGTAATTTGTGCTCCTGTCAGATATGCAAATGTGATCTCTCAGAACGTAAATCTCCCAGATGAGTCCCATCTTGCCCCACTGCTACCACATCCAGTGCCACTACATGCTGTTTTAAAAGAAGTTTGTGCAAATTAAATACTTTGTAGTCAAGGTACAACAAAGGCAGGCTTCCTGCCAGTATCAAGTTCAGACCCTGTGAGAGCACAAATTCTGACATGGGCCTGTACCAACACAAAAACAGACCTCCAGCCATAAACAACCGCTGCTTATTTTTGCTAGAGTTTGCACGAAGAAGGCAAACAACAGCCAAAAATTGTCATTCAAGGTGCAATGGTGAATGAAGAGAATTTGGCAACAATACCTATAACCTCTGCAGGGAAGTTGGAAAACTCTTTTAAGAGTGCAGTTAAATTCACCTGAGCTGTCTATGTGCAGTAAAACATAGATTATCTGGATTATAAAATAATGCAGTACTCTCACTTATGGCACACTGCGCTAAATCTGCATTTGTTGGCTGTTTCAATTTTCCTGTTTCCATTTCCATTTTGTTTGAATTCCCATTTCTCATGCATTCATCTGTGACGTCAACTGTCCTGATTCCAAAAATATATATAAAAAAACAAAAAAAACAAAACTCTTTATAGAGAAGACTGCCAGTGACTGGATCGGATGGCAGATGAGTACAGTTCTTAAAGGCATAACAAAGTGGCTCTTCCAACAAAATGTGTTTTTCATCGCTCTCCAAAATGAAACATGTAAGCGTTTTCTGATCTGGTGTTCGTGTTGGCAGAACAATATCATTTGTCAGTGTCTGTTTGGGAATATGCACCACTAAAGCACAATAAATGACATGATAAAGCCCTGGGGACCTGCTCTATTACCTAATCTTGAAATCCTGTGCTTGCATGTTGCATATTTCTAAATAGATGCGTTAAACCAAATTACCACTCACCAGATCTGGGGCCTGGCAGTATTCTGCCATAGAAAATCTGTACACACTGCACAGAGAACAGGAGGAATGGCGGATTAATAGTGACTCAGTGGCTCATTTTCACTTTAGCCGGTTAATCCAGGTATGCCTTAAATCATAACTATAAACGGACCCATAACATGTGTCAACCCCTTAGGATGTTACCTCCCCTTCTTCTGCCACGATGCTTCCAGAAGTCTGGTTCCATCCTTGTTGGTGACCATCGATGTGAATGGCATTCGGCCACGGTGAGACAGAGGAAGCTCTGGAACAGTCCACGCCCCCTCGATAATCGGCCCGATGTGGAGAACGAAAGAATGTAGCAACTAAACCCGATAGCACCTGCTGGCCGAGAGGGGAGGCGCCGCCTTGCCTTTACGGGGTCCGAACGCTAACTGCTGAGTCACCCGTGGAATAATGGACAGTGTGGAACACAGCTCACTCCTTGGACAGAGTACACTTTGTTCACCAGAAAAGTTTAACATGACATATCATTACCATTTGCCTGGGAAGTAGATGACTAATAACTCAATTTACTTGCAGAATTCTCCCTGTTAGATTAAATGCAGGACCTTTTTTTTTGCACCTAGGAACCACAGACTGGGTTCCATGTATGGGTAATGTGTACATTTTTATGCGCACTTATATGGAAGATGTTAGAGGTCAGAGTGTAGTTATTTATTTATATTACAATTTTGGTCAAATAGCAAAGAAATGCTATTATAACAAGCAGGTTTAATGTTTGACGAAGAGCAGGGAGATCTTTCGATGTAGCCACAGCACATGTTTCAGAGGCATATACTGTAAATGTGAATATGAAATACATGCTAATGTAAATTATAAATGGATGGCTGATATCGCATTAAGCCTTTACACTGCTCTGCTTAATTGCCTGTTAAATTAATCCTACCATATGAAACACAGTGCCATGAGAGGTAACAGGTTCAAGAGCTATTCTTGAACTCTAGGAAAGACAAAATGTGAAAGTGACCGTTTTGTCCACCTGTTTTCCCCTGCATCCCTCACGTCCTCCGACAGCATGAGTCAGCAGCTTCATTTAGGTCAAACCTAGGAACTACGTGGCCCCACATGTGCTCACAGACACCGTGACATATTTGTACACGCGGATCCATGCGCCAGCAACACCCGCTAGTTTCAGATGAGACAGTGCGATTGCTCTTAAAGAAAGCAGGGGGGTCAGTTCATGATGGCTGGGCTAAGGAAAAAAAAAAAAACAGCGCACAGAGTGACCAGAACTACTACTAGAACTACTACTACTAGCTACTTACATGGATCACGCGACCCTCATCTTTAAGTGGCGAGAGCCTGTCGAGAACGGGTGAGAGTCGTGTGTTAAAGAGAAAGTTGGCTAGCTCCACAACATGGCCGCCTGGAAGTATGAGGCAGGATTTACCTGACATAACGAGCCAGACAGGGTTGAAAATGATTTCTCTTCTTGTTATTATCCACAGCAAAGTAACCGTTTTACTGCCTTTTAACTTGCCTTTTGTTGTAATACTTTTTAACTCACTGGGTTTTGGCAATTATCTATCTACCGTCCCCGTAATCTCCCAACAAACACCCCCATTAAAACACTTAGTAATCTATCTCTGCTCTGACCTCCTACGTGGAGAGGATTTGCTATATTGTATGAAATCTGAAACGTTTTACTGGAAAAAGAGGAAAGCAATAATTGGCTTAAAAGCAATAACACAGCGTTCCTTTCTCAGGGAGTTGTGTTGGTGTGAACATTCACCTTCAGGTACTGGTGAAAAAACGGACCTAGTACCTGGATTTTCAAGTATTGTTTTCCCTCAGAATATAGGAGGACCCCTAAATATACTGCATTGAGTATTTATTGGGTGTTGTGCACTTTTAAGGCTGAAAGAGTGTAGGGCACAGTAATGTGATATGCTTTATCATCCCCCCAAAATATTAAGCAGGAGGCTACATCGAGCCGATGAGTTATAAAATCAACAAGTGTTTTTACTTACGTTACTTTGATAATTGGGTTGACGCCACATTATGTTATTTTTACAGTAAATAAACAAAACTCTAACCAACGCGTTAGTAGCAGAAATAAGAAATAAGCCGGAGGTGATATCGGTATTTAAATCAGAACGTAAAACAGTAATTAACCCTACCAGGCACTAGAAGCTGTACAACTTTACCATACTGCAGCAGCGAGTCTCTCCAAAGAGTTCAGACAGAGGGAATCGGGAGTAATATCCACAGGATGACAAGCTCACAGGCTAACAGCCTAACAAGCAGTCTACTGTCTGACGGGTACATGAACGACGAGCCCTGAAGCTCCCAAGTGGTCTCGTTCTTCAGCGAGTTGGTATGAGAGCTGGGGCTGAGCCTACAGGTTTGATGTGCCGAGCAGCCTCAGCAGCGTACAGCCACGGTAAGCCCCGGGATGGGGGGGTAGGGGGGGAAACGTGTCAGTCAGGCTAAACTTTGTCACACGTTACTGAGGTGAGTTTGTAACGCTGTTTAAGGTTGTAATGCTTTCATCTATACGGCTGATAATTACTTTGGTGACATGTAAAAGCCGAGCAGGTGGGAGAGGCCCAAAGCTTGTGCCAGTGTTAGACTTCAGAGTTTGAGCATAGAGCCGTTTCCCGGAGGCTGTGAGTACCAGTGTGAACTCGATTCATATCAAATTCCCCAAAAATACCAGTAGAAAACATTTGCTCAGTTTGACCGGTGTTCAAGGCCATTGTTCGCAAGAGTTCGCTTGTCAGGAAAACATTCACATAAGCATATGAACACACGACCGATGCGGCTGTTTTTCTGATGAAATATCACTGAAGTTAGCCTATATGTGCAACATCACTTAATAAGAGGAAGGAGAAGTGTGCACAACGAAGCGGGACCAGTCGTGCCTTAGGGCATTGTTGCCCAAGTACACACACTGCAGCAGTCCACAGATTTACGATGGCAGCGCGAGAAGTCTGTCCTACATCTGACGTAAAGCAGCAGCGTACCGTTATTAATGCACCCCAGCAGGGCGGCTGGATAAAAAGCAAAAACTGTTGAAGAACGCATCCCAAAAGGCTGTTTAAACTTCAAACAGAAGCACAGGGCCGAGCCTGAGTGCTGACAAGCAAAGGAAGAGAACAGCGGATATCCAGTAAACATCAAAGGCATAAAAATCTCCCCATGTGTGTGAGAGTGTGGGCATGTGTCGTGTCAAGAGCGTGGGCACTGGTTTGTATGAGTGAGCAGGCCATCACAGTGTATCGTTATATTAATTAGCAGAACACACACACACACACCCCTCTTATTCATCCTACATACACTCTCACATGCTCGAGAACAAGGATACACATGGATTTGTTGCGACACACCCTGCGATCATCTTTCTCTCAATTAGTCCACCTTCATGTCGGGTGCATACCCTTCCTAATGGATGCAGGAACAGGAAGGGTTTGGAGTGGTTCCTGTCCCCCCCTGCGGACTTTATGACCCTTTGCTTACGTGGAAATGATGGCTGTAGCCTAATGTCCTGTAACGATGGCTTAATGTCTCATAGCTCAGTACAATTCCTGTCTGTGGATGTGTGTGTTTATCTAATGTTAATACACAGCTGTATAGTTCCGTTTTACTCCTCTCTGGTTCCAGCAGCAGCAGCAGCAGCAGGCAGCTGCTTTCAGCAAACAAATGCTCACAAACTCACTGTGTGCAACAGACAATGAATATTGGACCTGCATCCATCAGTTGGACACAAATACCATTTGAAACAAATAATACCGACACAGAATGAACTCTCTTTCTGGACGTGTACAGAGGCAACCGCTTGCAAACATGAAGTTGAAACATTTTCTACTTGCATGGACTCTTCTTTATGCAGTTTTTTTTTTTTTTACCACTTTGTGTGCCATTGTACTGCCTCTAAAATTCACCTTACATTTGTCCCTTTACACGGTAAGATTTCTTTTTTGGATTTCTAGCTGGCAAGACAGTTGGTAGTGCAATCTTCTAGCTACAGAGGGATTAATATGTTGTTTTCTTCATGTCCGTGTAAACCGCTTTAAAATAAATCGCTGTTAATAATTTTCGAGAGTAGCCTACTGGATCATATTCAGTAGCAAGTGAAATTGAGCAAATCATTTCCAGGGCAATTCTCTTAAAACTACTGTTTTGTGAGTTAAATAACACAAATGGCGTATAATTATACAGAAAACAATACATAACAAATTTAACATTTTAAGCTGTTAAAAATGTTCATCACGTCAGTTGAGTGCGGGTCGCAGTGCTTAGTTTGAAACATTCCACTGATGCATCACCATATGTGGCGTTAAAGGACCAGTGTGTAGGATTCGGGGGGATCCATTGGCAGAAATGGAATATCGTATTCATAGTTATTTTTTCATTAGTGTTTAATCACCTGAAACTAAGAATCGTTGTGTTTCCGTTGGCTCATAGGGAGCGGGTCCTCTTCCGTGGAGCCCGCCATGTTGCACCGCCATGTTTTTACAGTAGCCCAGAAAGGGCAAACTGAATACTGGCTCTAGAGAAGGGCCTTTCATGTTTTTACGTCACGCGAAGGCCAGCGCAGATTCACCTACCCGCTTAGAAAGGGAGGGGTGAGGGGAGGGGTATTTAGCTGGTTGGAATCTGCAATCTGCCTGGTCGCTCACTAATTCCCACACACTGGTCCTTTAACAGCCAGTTATCATCCAGAAACAAACCAGGGAAAAAAAAAAAATCAATAAAATGAGCAAGCGATCGCCAGCAGTGAGAGGCTAAAAGGTTTTCACAAGAGGTGCCAACAATGGAGGCCCTTGATATTCAAATTCATAATACAGGTGACCTATGCAGTCCACAAAACAGGAACTTGAAAGACCTGTACTTGAGGCAGAGAAGAAAGGAAAACTGCTATAACTCGACCATCATTGAATGGCCATTTGTCATCGTCTTCAGGCCCTAGTTTCACCAGACATTTATCACCCTGGACCGCAGTGTGTAAAATGTTGTTCTGATGGGCTAATAATAGGACCCTGCATAGCTCGATGGATCGGGCGCTAAAGGCCTATTCACATCTAGAACAATATGAGGTAACTAGCAATTACAGTGATGCATCGCTGCTCGAGCGTTGACAAAACAGTGGTGTCTGCGCTGAGATCCTCAGCTATGGCAACAATGACTTGCTTTCGTGTCTGTATTGTAACCTTAATTTGATGGGTTGCTGTCAAAGTTCATTGTTCATTCATTCATGCTTGCCTGTTTTCCCCATTCACTAACTCTCTTGTCAGTGAACAACTCCCCGCCACTCCCGCCTGCCCTGTAGTAACCCCACCCCTTCCCTCCGTGCCTCGTCACCTGATTCCCCAGACCCAACTCCTCACCTGTTCCCCGTTCCCTTATTAGCTCCATACTACTTATACCAGCCAGTTCCATTCATTCCCTGCTAGATTGTCTAGTGTGTAGCTGTTTTTTTTTTTCCCCCCCTGCCTGATAATCTGCCTGTCTAGAATTCCCAGTCTGTGTTTTCGAGTCTCTTTTGTCTTGCCCTTTTAATCTGTTTGCATCTGAATCCCGCGTGCCCGTTGCCTTTGTCCAATGTGCTTGTTTTAGGCTGAAGTCTTTAAAGGTGAATTGACTGCATATGACTATTACCTGTTTTACTGAGCTGTGACAGGAAAATCTATTTTGTCAATTGTTTTATGTTTTTATTGGCATATTCTGCCTTTTTAGATGGACACTAGAAGACAAGTACACAACGTCCTCATGAAAATAAAGCTGACTGATAACAAAAAAAGCCAATTTTCTTGTTTCCATTTCAGAAATGGTGAATGATATACCTTTTTTCAAACTCCGGTTTAGGGATGAGAACAAATTAGGGGGTTTTGTGGGCTGTTGGGACAAAAGTTAGACCGACCTTGAGTCGGCCATGACAACCAAACCGGTGCCTGGGACACCACATTCCCAGTTAACCATTGAGCTATCTTGGCTTGCTTTGATTGACTGACTCGTTGTTTTTTTTTTTTTTTTTAAAAAGACTTGTACAAATACTGCTTTTTTTTTAATTCAATTTTTTTTCCGGACCAAAGAAAACATGGATGACATGGAAGGCAACGTCATCCGTATCCTTGTGTGTGTGGATACTGGGCCAAGATCCCTAAAGAATAATCCCAGCATGTTTACTTATTTCTCTGAGGAAATGAAGGGGTGTTCTAAAAGCATACAGGGTTATCCCGATTGCAGACCTGCATCTGATATGGCGAATACTAAATGTATAGAAAGTACAACCAACTTTTTATGTGCGTCAGCCACACGTGTAGCTAAAACCAAGAATGTGCAAGCAGCAGCTGAAACGTCTGCTAATATTCATGTGTGCAAAATGGTGGAGGTCATCTCCTGTAGTTTGTTAAATTATGCATGTCGTGCTACTCGTGTACTGATTCAGCCACTGGCCTGGACAAAGCAATGATTTCTAGACGGAATAATCTTCTGATGCAAAACAATTAGGCCGACTGGCTTCACACTGCTGCACCGAGCCACCTTCCGGCTTTTTTTTTTTTTTTTTTTGGTCTCATCACTGGTAATAAACCTGACGCATCGCAGAGACATCTGTCTTGGCATGCTTTTTCGTCAGAACTGTCCATGGTCGCGACAACCCACCCTCTGACGCACCTATAGTAGCGCCCCCCCCCTTTCTTAGCCTTCCTCCGCGGCTCTGTGTCGCTCACCTATTCACCAGCCTTCCTGGGTGAAGAGCCGCATCGGCTGCTGAGAGAAATGATAATGAAGACAGGCTAAGAGTCCCCTCTCTCTCTCCCCTATATATGCTCTCACTCTTACACTCATTCACACCCTCTTATGCCCCCAGCCCCCCCCCCCCCGATTTTCTCAGTAAATCTGTCCAAACACTCCAGCTGTAACCTTCGGACTCTCAAGAACACTGACTCAATCTGTATACATGAATCCCTTATTGTTACCGAGAAATCAAATCATTCTGCAGGCTGCTGAGGGGAAAATTGCCACCTTAAATGCCACACAGTCATGCGCACACACACACACTGCATTTTCATCTGCACCAGCCTCCTCCACAGTTCCTTCACTCCCTCGATTCGTCTTCTTTGCTCTCTTGCCAGCTATTCAGGTAATAATTTTTAATACAGGCTTATCAGGGGACAGACAGTGCTACTGTAATGTAGCCCACTCACTTGCTTGTTTCTCACATTAATATGTTTGAATTCGCAAGGTCAAATGACTAAGCCGGCCGACAAACTGGCACAAACACAGGAGCGTACAGAAAGGCAGCCATGACAACTAAATGCCCATCATTATGTCTCATAATCTCTTAATAGAATCTGAATTTTTTTTTTATTTTCAACAAAAAATTCTTTCAATCCAGCCAACACATGTAGACCTTTTTTGTGCTTTTTCCAAGGGCATCTACCTGTTTGCCTTCAGAATACACACAGACAACGATCGTAAGAGTGGATTTAAGAGTTTTCTTTCTGTACTTTTGAAAGAAATCTTTTTTTTGAATGAGGATAAATACAAAGGTATTCGGTCAAGGTTGAGCTCAAATGTAGAAAATGGAGTGGGTGAACCACAGCCCACTCAGACATGCACTTTACATAGAGTAAATATGCTGCCAGTTTTACTGTTGGTCTCCTACTAAATAAGCAGCAGACTCACTTTTCTGTCATTCATGACTCGGGCAGGACTACTGACGTTTGAGGGGATCTCTCCTTTTTTTTTAAATGTCTACAGATTCTTATACCTTGTCAATAAATTGTGAATCATCCACAAATAGTACCGTCTCCTGAAGATGATTTTATCTAGGATCATGAAAACATACGGTACGTTCAATCTTTACTGACACAGAGGTCACAACCACTTAACTAACCAACAGGGATATGATGGACATACACAGTAGTATACATTAGTTTTGTTTTAGTTCTTTAAAAAAAAAAAGATGGGTGTAGGACAGACGAAAATGCCAGAAGTTATATGTATAACCGAAGACCATATGTAAACATTGTAGCACATTTTTCAGTTTTTTTTGCCATAACTTAAATCTACAGATCACTTTACTAATTCAAATCATGTCACTCTTGAGTTCAAACATTTGTTTTTTCAGCGGAGCACCTTCTACCTGAGGGTTAGGGCACAGGCAACGACTTCAGAATACCCGGTTCGTGTCCCGCCAGGGACGTTTGTGGCGTGATTTCTCCGTCATTCCCCCCCTTAATTCCCTGTCATCTCTTTACTGTTGCGACAGTAAATAAAGGCCCGGAAATGTTCAAAATAATACTGCTAACAGCAAGAGAGGTTAAATGTCAACAACTATGTGGTTTGTTCATGTTACGCTAAGATTTAAGATGAGACTGTCCTGGTATTGGCGGTGCCTCTGCCTCATTCCGAGTGTTTCCTGTTTGTGTCTCTCTATTTGTGTGTGTGCGAGTGTCTCGCTGGGCGTGGCGAGCCGTTCACCTGCGCACCTGTTACTCATCAAGCGCCTGCCGGCTCCACAGTCCAGTCTTGGCGAGATCATTCAGTTCGCCGAGGCGGCACCGACGCTCCGGCCAAGCTCAGGTTCTTGTTAGTCTATCTCTCGCGTTTGCCCGAACCAAGTTAAGCTAACCGTGTCGGTCTGCGCCTGAGGTCCATCACCCTCTGGCGCTCCGGTTTGCCTGCCTTGCCCAGCTCCCCGTCTGTCTGCCATTCCAGCTAAAATCCCTGCTTCCGCTGCTGCTACTCCACTCCACCCTCTGGCTCTGCTTCCCACAATCCTCACCACTCCAAGCCAACAATAAACTGCTTTTAAACTGTTGAAAGTCTCCTGTCTGAGTTCTGCTTTTTGGGTCCAAACCTCACCGAACATAACACAGAATGCATCAGCGTATCCCAGTCTAGCAAGATAATTCCTCCTATTTGTGGAATCTGCTTTTTGTTCAGTTCAGTACAAAACTAGGTTTATATAAGCGCTGTATATCACTCTAAATGCTCAGCAACCACCCATCAGCAACAGGGTTCTTGCATCATGACTGTCTGCGGACCGTCAGTAAACTTTTACCAGTAACATCCAGTGCTTGACTGGACGATGACGCTTGCAGTCACCACAGAGGGGAGATTGAACATTTTAAAAGCAAGTGATTCACTCACTGACATTGATGATTATCCTCAATCAGTATACTCGCCTCAGCTTAAGGGTCCTGTGTTAATGGCTCGTTCTTTCACGCCCTGAATGCATTTATGGTCCATGTGATTACCTGTGATTAACACTGAGACTGTCATTAAAAGTAGTCTTTAAAAATGCTAAATTACAGTAGGGAAAATACTCCTACCACTTTATAATATGAGCCCATTATTACATTTTTCATGAAGTGTTTGTTACGAGCCAGAGTAGTTCCCGGGGCGTCGCCGTGCCCTGGAGAGCACAGCGACATGGTCACGGCTGAGCCGTCGTTCTCCTTCCGGTAGCTCCAGCGTGTCGCAGCCTGCACAACGTCCTGTACGGAAGAGCAAATGTCCTTTTTTTTTAAACGAGTAGCAACGAACGTTAGAGCTACTGAAGGTTTTTCTTCGCCGTCTTCGACGAGGCCAGAGTGGTCGCAGCTGCGGCGCTGCTCCGGGCCCGAGCCGGGGTCAGGTGCAGACGGCTCCGTGGCACGTGATCTGTGTTCATGTCGTGCTGTGCTGACAGATGATGACTGTCTGTCTGTCTGTGGTCCACAAGCGGGTTTGCACTGTCACCTCACAAAGTTCAGGAGCAGCACAGATACAGCAGAAGTAAACTTTAATAACACCGATTAATACATTTAATATTACAGAATATTGATAGAATATTTGGTTTTATAGTTGAGACATGCTTTCTTTAGTAAAACAGTACATAATTATTTCTTAAATTTTTTATTTATTTTTTTTGTTAGTTACTAATGAGTGCAAAAGCAAGCTGAATTGCTTAATGGTAAGTTTTTTATTTTTTTTTTTGTTTTTTTTTGTAATTGTTGTTGTTTGCTTTGTTTTTAAAATGAGAGACAATAACCTGCATATATTTCCTCAGGCAAATTGTGTCAGACTCTACAAGTGCTGATTGCAAAAGCTTAATTTATGTCTTTTGTCTACAACCTCTATCTCTAAAAAGAAATTTATGTTTATTTCTGAAGACGGTTTTAATGATGAAGGTTCCAAAAATAACCAAGTGGTGAATTCTTTTGTCTATCATAGAGTAACTAATTCGACTTTGAAATCTTTTTTTTACAAATCCACCTGGGAGCACAGCACACAGACGATCATCTCATAAATACCCAATAAAAAAGATTTTGTGGAAGAAAATAAAGCAACAAAGGATTATTAAGAGTAGAAACTGCGTTTCAGGGGCTAGATTTAACAACTAAAGAACATCTGAATGCCTGTTGAGCTTCACTGAAAGTAGCATACAGTATATTTTTTAAAAACATCCTTTTATAGGCTTCTAACTGAAAAATGCTAGACAAGTGGAAGACTTGAAAAACTCTATAGTCCTATGAGATGGGTGAGATCAGTAAGTGGACAAAATTATGTACTAAAGGGAAAAAGAACAAGAGGTTCAGTTTAAAAAAGGGGAGATCTGGTGGATTGTTTGGGCAGTTGGGAAGTGACTTGCAGTGCACAGGCTGTGCATTTGTCTAAGGGCTGGAACAGCAACTGTATAAATGGCCAGAGGTGTCTGACAGCTGATTTAGAGGCTGGGCTGTAGTAAATGAAGCGAAGCACTAATGGTCCTTCCCGCCAGAGCTTTTAATGGACGTACCCGCAGCGCACTGGGCACGGAGCACGAGCTCCGAGGAACTGTTTTATATTACCAGGAAAATAACAGAGGAAAGGGTGGTTGGGAGGAGGTGACCTGGACAACAAAAGAGTGCAGAGTCCTGCAGTTTCTGGCCCCCATGCGCTTTGCAGTAGATACCAACACATGGGGGGGGCGGGGGGCCCATCTCCTTTGACAAACAGGAGAATAATGTCAAAGATTAGTTTTCCTCCACTCAGCACTTGTCTGGGTATCCCACTCTGATTTCCTCCCCTCCTCTCTTTCTCCCTGATCACCGGTGACCTCTAGGAAAAACATTTTCAGCACCCAGGGGGGTTTTCCTTTAGACAGAAACCATTAATCCTCACTCAGAATTAAATTCACGACACCTCTTTGAGTCTTACCTTCAGCTTTCCCAAATGCATTTAATGATTACTAATTAAGGTCTGATTACTCCTGATTGCATTAGGTGGTCGGGTTTTCTTGCAAACAGTGCCGAGCTTCTCCTTTTTAGCAGTTTTTCTTGGAAATCTCTACTTCAAAATAGCAAAAAATGTGAGCATACGAGCAAATCCTTTTTACTGAGCCATATCACTATATCTCGTACTTAGCACAGCTTGCTAATGAAAAACTGAAGTTCATCCTGGACCCTTTTTTTTGAAATAACAGGTTAAACAGTTCCGCAAGGTCCACCGACGAGAAATTTTCTGAAGCTTTCAGTTAGTAACTGCTATTATGCTGAGAATCTTTTGTTAAACAGTATTTATTTACTTATTTTTTTATTTTTTTTAATGATCATATTCATTGCTATTTATTAATCTGGTTTGCTACTAAACTTTTTAAAACTTTTTTTTTTTTTTTTTTTTCCAACCAGTTTTATGAAGCTCTTGGCCTGGAGCTCTGAGGTGCTACACAGCTTAAGCTATTATTAATATTAATATTAATATTAATGTTCACCTGCAGTCTGAGAGGGCAAAAAAAACAAGAAATATTCACTTGGAAAGTAATAGTTCTCCACATCACATTGTGAAAGGTCTACGCTGCGGGCTAGTTGGCTGCAGCTCCATTTTCATCCATGCTAACAGGTATAGAGACGTTGCTAACGATGCCCAGTGTTTGTTTGTCTGCAGCTTTGTTTTGTAGCCCAAAGTACAACATTCAAAGGATTCGGTGACGTCCTGCCTCCACTTTAATGGCTCTGAGGCCCGTCACCGGGTGGCCTGCGCTAATTACAATCCAAATGCCATCTCCCTTCCTGTCTGCTTTTGTTGTGCTCAGCTGCGTGTGTGTGTGTGTGTGTGTGCCGGCCGCCGTGTCCTCAGAGGACCCTAACCCACCTCCCCATGCTCCCATCGTTCATGTTCATTTTGCAGGCCAGCAGCCAGTGACTTTCCTGATAGGAGTTTGTGAATTTACGAGAAATGTGACACGGGGCTGCCGTCACTGCACTCTTCGAATGAAATTCTCCCCCTAAAAGTAATTTATTCCAACGGTGTCAAGCTCAAAGTTATCAAAGTTAACCAGAACAAGAGAGGGTAACAGCAACCCCGCATTCAATGCCCCTGTGCTTCTCTACTAGCTGGAAAAATACAGCAGAGAGGAGATAACAGGGATGACTGTCTGTCATAGCGATTCAATTATACAGAGACTCAAGTCTCAAGTTAGAAGCAACAAAGGTACCTTTTTTAGTTTGACGTTTAACCTCAACAACTCCTGGATGATTTGCCATAAAATCTGAATCCTAATGACTTTGGTGATCCCCTGACTTTCATCTAGCGCCACCAGCCGGTCAAAGTTTTCACACACTGAATAAAATATCTCTGCCGGATGGATTGGCACGATGAGGTTCAACTTTGTCGTGTTTTATTGAAACAACTTGATGACTAGTGGATGGATTACCATGAAATTTGGTACGCACATTCATGGTCCCCACGGGACGAATGATGTGTGTATGGAGGTTGGTTTTATGTATGTATTACATACTTTTCACAAGGGCATTTGGACGTTGATGCAGAATTTAAATCAAGTGCAAAATCATCCAACCAACAATTTACTAAGCTCTTTTACATTTCCCTTTGTTTTTCCTTTCCATCTTTTATAGGCTTAAATAAAGGAACACGGACTTATTTAAACTAGAAATATTCATTTTGAAATTTGAATTAATGAGGAAAGAGAACCTAAAGCTTAAGCATTATTTATAAATCCATTTTTCCTTGTTGAGGCATATTAAGCCTTTGACAAGGTTTGCTATCTCCACATTCCCCATGTGGTGTCAGAGAAGTCGCTCATGTGTGAACACACGGATGTGAGTGGTGTGTTTTTTGGGGGTGTGTGTGTGTTGTGTTCTGACAACTTTTAGCAGCCATAAATAATGCATTCAGCCAGACTGACTAATTAATGTTCTGC
Organism: Xiphias gladius; assembly: GCF_016859285.1. Taxonomy (NCBI): domain Eukaryota; kingdom Metazoa; phylum Chordata; class Actinopteri; order Istiophoriformes; family Xiphiidae; genus Xiphias; species Xiphias gladius. Next base: position 3,329,185 of record NC_053410.1, on the reverse strand, counting down.
AACATGCTTTTCTCCTTGCTAGTTTTAGAACTGCTGTATGTTGGCGCAGTAGAAGTTTTGCTCAAGAGTTAAGGTTTTGTCTATTAGAGCCTTTTTTAAGAAAAGCTCAAGGTAAATAAACAGTCAACATGTCACAGCTGTTCAGGCAGGTGGAGAGAAGAGAGGAAAAATAATAATTTCTGTAGGAGGCTACTCAAAGTAATTTGGCTTTGTTATTTTCAGTTCAGAAGAGGATCTGCTTTCTGCACATGATTGTTGTTGTTGTTGTTGTTGTTTTTTCAAGCCTACTTTATGTTCTGTTGTGTTTCCATTGTCGCTATTTTGCCATTTGAGACAGGACATTGTAAGAAAATAGAAACCCTAATCTTAAGAGCCCACTCTGGGAAATGAAGGTTAAATAACTAAATCAATGAATAAATAAACCTTTTTTTATTGATTTACATATTTATTAAAAAGGTAAATGGGAGAAGGGGGGGGGGGGCAGCTTCTGTGATATTGGAGGAGTGAATCTGTCAGTCATCTGAGGTTGTCAGGCCCCCGACTGAATTCAAGGTGATAGATTACATGCTTGACCACATGTCTGGAAAAACAGTGCTGAAAATAGCATCACAACAGACAGATACACCTTCTACTCCCCAGTCCTCTGTGGAAGACGGGGAGGTACGCGTGGATTTGCGTACGGCAGTCTCCATTTTTGTCCTTTCCTGCATTGTTTTCTATGCACCAAACCCTATTATCCCACGATCCACCACTGAGCTGCATGAGGTGAAAATTGAAGTGATATTTGAAAAGGAGGACATAAGTCGCTGCTGGAAGTCCAAGATGAAAAGGAAATGGATGCTATAAAGGCTACTTAAAAGACATATGTTGGTAGGGGGATGGAGGCATTGGATGCTCTCGCTGTTTTTCATGATTGAACCAACAGCAGCTGCGTGGAAATGTAATTGTCAGGTGATTGTTGAGGAGACGCCTTAGCCACCGATAACGGTCTTTAACTTTAAGCCTATCCTTTCCATCCTCACCATTGTCATTCTGAAGATGGATACTGAGTTGTAGCCATGTTCTCACACCCTTTATACGCTGTGATGCTGATGCATTAGATGTACTCCTGCTTGTAGACTAATGACATAGATTAGTACTTTTCACACTGCACCTGAGACAGAAATATATCAATGAAATTGTAAAACTGGAGTTCAGTCGGCCAAATCACGTGGAATGGATTATGTAAATGTTGACTATGTACAGCTTTGATGTTTGGGGCACAGAGTTCATCACTCCCTACAAGGAAACACCAAGCTCAGAACAGCAGGGAGTCGGGAGGGATGATGATGATGATGATGATGATTATTATTATTATTATTATTATTATTATTATTATTATTATTATTATTATTAATACCCCCCCACCCCTCTAGAGCTCAGGCCTAAACATCATCCAGCACTTATGGGATCAGCTGGAACGCTGACTGCGAGCCAGACCTCATTGCCAAACATCTGTGTCCAACCTCACTAATGCCCCTTGTCTGGTTGGGAGCAAATCCCCGGGACCACGTTCCAAAAATATTTTGGAAACCCTTCCCAGAACTGTGGAGGCTGTGAATATATAATGCTCGCGTGTCCTCAGACTTCTGGCCACATCCTGTACGTTTTCTTAACTGAATCTGAAATTCATTTTATTTGAAAAATATTTAATATAAAATTATAAAAATATTATTATATAAATATATATTTTTATGTATTTCTGGCCAGAAACTGTTGGGGAAAAGTAGTACATTATTCATGATGATGATAATTATTATTTATTATTAATTTAATTTAATTACAATTTGCTACATAAACCAAAGCCATGGCATTGACATTAAAAACTGTTATGGTCTTTCCAGCACTTCAGAGAGTTATCGTTATGTGTTTTGTTTTTACCAAAGCCGAGAGGAAAATCACTATCTAAAAAAAAAAAAAAGCTGCCAATCATAAAGAATTGTAGAGAAGGAAATGTGAAAGTCCTGAAATGACTGTAATAGGGACTCAGGATGCTGAGAGCACTTAGAACAGTTTATCCCGGCCAAACAGATTGTTGTTAGTCCACACAGGAGATGCCAAAAACTCTGAGCAGGGATGGACCATATATATTGATGCCAGTTGGAGCATCCCATTAAAATGTAAAGCCAGGGACTTGGAACTCTCAACAGTTGTCTTTAAAAAAAATCTGGAAACCTCAATGTGTTCCGCTTTATTATATCCATCTGTTTTGTTGAAATTATTTGTACAACAGTTTTAAAATTGTTACAAAAAGCATCAGACAAAATAATAATTGAAAATAAAATAAGATTTATAGGTAAATAAGACCTTTTTTTGAAATTGAACTGGATTAAAACGAATGAGGAAAGAAGCTAGATCAAATGTCGATCTACAATGTAACTTGAATAACATGGATTTTTACCACTTCAGTAACAGGAGGCAAACACTCTTCGTCCTCTACTTCGTGGTTGGAGAAGCATTCCTGTTACTTGAATGGCTGATGTCAGTTTCATTGTTTTTATCAGTGACAATAAGGTGAAAGAAAAGCCTGGTTTCACCAAACAGCATCTGAATATCGCCAACTTCCTTAAGTAATTCCGTGCGTTATCACGACACAAGTTTTTGCAGTTGTCTGAACATGTGGAATGTTACAGACTCCAGCTTTATTTTGAGCCGCTATTCAAGTAAAAACATTAGTAATGACTGAAAAATGCTTTTTCATCATTATGTTCTCATACTTGCTAATTCATGAGTAACAGCTAATACAGCTAATATGCTGTTATTTCATTCTTCTCTGAATATCTAGATTGTGGAAAAATAGAGCAATCAAGACCGTAAAAATATTTAATATTAGTGGTTGAATTATCATTTCAAATTGATGACGTCTGCAGCTTTATTGTGTCTCTGTTATTCTCCTTTTTTCTCCTGAGTACAAACGGACCCCTGTATGACTTTACAAAGTGGGGTCAGACCACATAATTCTTCCCTCTCCCTCCATTTTGCATAGGAATGAACGATATCACGTCACTCTGTCCAATGTAGCGTTAAGATTTGTATTGACGGGACCTCTCAGCCCAGGGCGGCGCTTGGCCCGCTATTCAGAAATCAATACCTGGCAGCGGGATAATCACCGAGCTACCAGGCCTCAGCCAAAAAAACTGAGAGGGAGGGTTTCCTCAGAGCCACCTACTGTCTGCGGACACAAGTGTGCTTCCATTTGTGCACCAGAACATACTTCTTGCTGTACGTGGTACAGCTGGGAACTTGTATGGCCATGGCACTGGCTAACGCAGAATAGATTGAAACAGAACATGTTGTGTTTTTCGTTGAGCCTGCAGCATCTTGTTTCTGCTGAAAACACGACGAGACTGTCTCCTTCCAGAAAAATAACAGCATCGAATGTTTGTTCAAGTAGCTAAAGAAAAACCTGTCTACCTCAGTATCCTTCTAGCATTGTGAAAAGTCATATGCAGGAGTTTGAGGTTTATGGATGCACAGAGCGTTTGACCTTGACGCCAGAGATGTGAGGTTCATGTCACATCTCCTGCCTTCAGTCACACTGAAGCCATTCTTTCCCTAACCTTCACTTATAATTTTACTTTTTATTTAATCATAGGGGTTGGGTGAGAAACTGCTCAGATGAGTAAATATATTGGTTTGCACGGCCTACAAAAGCTCCTCTGGCTTCCTTTCCAATATAAAATGCCTGCAATACAACACCTTTGTTAAACAACAATTACAAAAATTGTAAGTATTGCTCATTGAAAGCCCATTGTATTCTGTATAGGAGTTTGTTTTTTGTTTTTTCCTTGTTGTAACCCTGTTTGTCTTTTCTAAAACAACCACCGAGACACCAGATACATAAGTAACACTTCTACAAATACAACTGACAAATACAGCTGTTGTGCTAGAGAATAACTCAACACAAGCCACTGAGCAGTCTGTCCAGCCCTTCAAACATTTCATTAGATGAACGATTCCCCTGCACCGTTTTTTAGAGGAGCAGTTTTTGCAGCACCTGGCCAAGGTGAGAGCAGGCTCAGGATTTATAGTGGAATACGCATAACCTCAAGGTGAACTAGCTAGTAACGACAATATCGCTGCACTCAGTCCCCCTCTCTCATCCTCACACCGCCTATAAAACCGAAATGTGTCCAGAATCAAGGATCCTGCCAGCTCCTGCCACTATTTCCTGGCGACATATTCCATCCGAATAAGGCTCATTCTTTTTCAGAGATGTCCCCCATTCACATTGAGGGGCCCGAGATGTTGTTGAATCATTCTATGAGTCTTTCAGACGTTGCTTACAGATGCCTCTAAATCTCACAGGGGGGAAGCGGGCCTGGAGCACTTGGGACGTAATGGGGGTGAATTATTGATAAGACAGAATCACATAAAGTGGACAGATGACTGGTCATCAAAAGTGTGCTGAAAGATAAAGGGGAACATAAAATAGATTTTGTGGATTATAAGATACAAGCTTTAAAGTTGTTTGTAAAGTTGTGTGTGTGTGTGTGTGTGTGTGTGTGTGTGTGTGTGTGTGTGTGTGTTTTATAATGCATATTTATGCCCATTTTGTGATCACACAGTTGACTGGTGATATACTGTACATTTCAAAGAGGTCGAGGATATAATGTAACAGCCGGAAGATGTTGATCACTTGGTCCCTTCTTACCTGTACTATTAGATCTTGTCTACTTTCATCATTTTATGTATGCATACGACGCACAATGGTCTGGGAACACACTAAAAGACTTTACAGCCCTCCCCCATCAAAAACCTAGGCTTTGAGTTTCACGCAGTCACCTCCTGTGGGCTAATCAGCAGCATCCACCTGTCTGCGATACATACGTATGTTCAACATCCTCCGAAAACCTTTTCGCGATGGTATGCCAAAAGTATTGCGAGCATGCTTAGCTGTCTGTTTGCTTATGTTATTTGTAACCAACATTAGCAAACATACTGCAGTAAAGATAATCAGCTGACCGCAGTGGCCTCGAAAGGCAACTGTGTATTAAACCTTATGCCCAAAAATATGGTACCTTTTTGTTTTCTTGATTCTAAACTGCTACCGACTGTCCTGTCGGTAGTTTTCACTCTTCTGACCTCATCTATGATCCGAACACACACCGCAGGAAGCAGCCGGGAATCGAGCAGTAAACGCCAAACGTTGGATTGTGACGGGGGTGGCTTTTACCCGTCACTGTGGTAGGACTACAGTTAAAAAGGCTTTACATCACTAGATAATCTGCGCCAGGCCGTCGGTGCGCACCAAGATCAAGATTATGGGACTCTCAGTTGTCATGATGTCCAAAAATGACGTTAATTGAGAGATACAAGTCTGTAGTCTGCCCCCCCAGCCTGACCCACGATGCACAAGCATTCACGTGTATGCCAGAGCACTAGTTTTCTTAACGTGTTCTGTGTATGTTTGGACAGGTGGAAGTCCTCACATCTGGGTCCGAGGATGCGCTCTCTGTCACGCATGTGCACCTGACGCTTTCATGTTGTGTGGCAGGCAACCGAGGCAGAATTGCGAGTGGCAGTTAAGAAGATGAGACTTAATGCGTTTGTAGAATGGAAACTAACTAATCAGCTTTAGGAGAGCACTTATTGGAGCATTGGAAACTAATCAAAGTGAAGAATGGGGCCATTCAAGTCCCGAAACAAAGCATTCGGTCTCCCAAAGAGGACAAAAGAAGACATGTTTAAGAATTAGAGTTACTGCACCAACAGACAGCCACACCCCTTGTTTCTGCTGTTTTTATTGACAGCTAAGCCCACAAAATGTTGTCAGAGGGATACCATTTGCTTTGTGAAACATTTGATACATTGACAAGTATTTAAAATTCATTACACTACTGATAAGTTGAATTTACACTCTGGACACATTAACCTTTCAGCAGGTTGTGAAATTATTTTATAGCTGAACCAACCTGACAACAAGACATAAACGTGTCTACAGTAAAGTCAAGATAAATGAAAACTGGATAAAGTAGAGTCATGTTGAGAGACGTATTTGCTGGCAGTTTTCAACCCGAGTTGTATTGTTGTAACACTGGGAAGGTCAAGAGAATTTAACATAAATATTCACACTGTTCTGTGACTCAAAAGCTTGTTCCCTTTTTTTTGACATCTACCAGATGACATTAAATGCATCATTTCGCAAACAGCAGAGGTTTGCCATTATTGTAGCCTGTATTTCCATTTATTTTTTTTTTGTGGTCCTGCCTCCAAGGGAGGGCTGAAAAATCTCTGGCATCAGAGCAGTAAGAAAACTCACTTTTTTTATGGTCTCACGGTAGTTATGAGCAGAGACAGAATATCCCCCCGGACTCCTGCTTTTGAACATGAAAAGTGTCGATCCCTGACCTCCAGACATTTTCTAGTCAAATCAGTTGTGTATAGCTCAGTATCACATGCGATATCCCAGTGGCCCACAACAGCCGTGGTTTCCAACTCAGGCCAATCTCTGAGAAAACATAGTCAACTCCCTCCAAAAAACCTTTTAGGACTTGGGATAAAACGGAAGAAACCTCGAGACGATATTCCGAGAGAGAGGTACTGTGTTGTCAGAGAGCTTGGGTTCTGTAGTTGAGAAAATCTAACAGTAGATTTATGTATTTGCACAGTGATGGGATAACAATTGAACAATAAGACTATATGATCTGTCCGAAATAATGCTGTTAATTGAATATAAGAAAATAATTCCAAGAAATGGATTTAGTGAAATGAGTAACGATGAAGTCCAACATCAATGCAACTTTTACCACACAAGGCAATTTTTTACATTTAACCTAACTTTTTTTAAAGGAAAAGGTAGACATTTGTTTCCTTTTTCCATCGAGAATTAGATGAAAAGATTGATTCCACTCTCATGTCTGTAGGTTGAGCTACATCAAGAAACCAATTAGGTTGGCTTAGCATAAAGACAGGAAACGGGAGGGAAACGGCTAGCCAGCCCTACTTTCGACACAATTACAGTAAATGCACATAACATTGAATCCGAGGCTTAGCACAGCAGGAAGCGGCAGGGTGTCCTGCCTCCCGCTACGTAAACAACCTTACCAACATCTGCGAGACGTTTTAAGCTTTTTCTCTCATACAGTCGAACCTCATTATGAGTAAAAGCAACTACGGCGTCTACCTCCAGAATGAACCGAAGAGATTCTACCATTTCCTCTCAGCTTCTGTCATCTATTTTTAACAGTCTGCTGTGGAGGGGCTCCTGACTGTGTTCCCCGAGCAATCCAATGACAGCAGTAATAAATGGCCTTTTTATATGCTGGCTTTTTAATACGCATATAAAGCCCCCCCAAGTTCCAATTCCGTGCGTGGGTGCAAGTATGGGCCACGGCTGCCAAAAGAGCAAACATAAAAATTTGAGAGTGACTTGATAAAGGAGAGAGAGCGGAAGGTAATGAGGAGAATTTCATTAAATTGGAGCAATTTTTCACCCAGATGGAGGATGAAAACAACAGTCTCATTCTTATCATCAAATAACATCAAAAGGAAGCTTTTTGTGCATTAGCGAATGATTGGCTGCATGCATGTCTCCTCCGTTTCTAAACACTGTTGACACTTTGCACAACTCCTAAAATGGTGATAAGAAGCAAACAATTACAATTTCTGCACTTTCCCTAAAGGCTCACACACATAAAAAGCAGCTCTTTCACATTCTATACACAGCCTTCCAGCGCAGTTGAGGATGTGAGTAATGAGACGGGTACATGGAATAAAATGGTCATATTTGGATTTATGGATTGTTTGCATTTTGATAGGAGGGGAATTAGAAAGGAGGGGGGAAGAGAGTCAAAGGTGAGTGTGAGAGAGAGAGAGAGTGTGTGTTTTGTCTCTGTAGCAATGCTGTAGCAGAGCAGAGTGACAACGAAGGGGAGAAAAAGAGAACATGATTGAATGGGACATTTTGTCAGCCACAGACGTGAGCTGGAGCCGGGATTGGGTGTGTGTGTGTGTGTGTGTGTGTGTGTGTGTGTGTGTGTGTGTGTCTATAGGACTATAGAAAACGTCTGAGTCACCCTGGACCTATTCTTTACTTCTTTGTTGGCATTCTAGAGCAGCCACCTATGTGCTAACCTGAGCATTGCCACGGTTATTGATAGGGCTGCCAGTGCCCATGTCCCGGCTGATTGTGTGTGTGTGTGTGTGTGTGTGTGTGTGTGTGTGTGTGTGTGTTTGTTTCAGAGAGGGAGGGAGAGACAGGGAGACTGGCTGATAAGGGCCAGCTTGTCTACTTGTGCGCATAGTTTGGCTTCACTGCATTAAGCGTAAGTTAAGGTAGCTTCCCTCTGGCTGGGCTACAGAGGCGTGTTGCATTAATAAAGATTTGAAATGTTCTCTAGTAATTTTCTTCTCTGCTCATCGTAATCGTGACTCAGAATCTCGTAATTGTGAGGAAAAAGATTTTGATTGTCCACATTAAAAATACTGCAGGTGAAAAGAAACCATTTCATTCGAAGTGCATTACTTGGGTCCGAACTGACTTCCTGCCAGCTGCTGACATCAGCCAACACGGCAACCGTAACAAACTGCGACCCGTTTTTATGCCTATGGGAGGCCGAACTGGCAGACCGCTACGCAACCACAAGGAGATCGGTGTGTGTGTGTGTGTGTGTGTGTGTGTGTGTGTGTTTCCGGTACAGATGTGACCATTAAATTCAAGCCTCGAGGGCTGGTTTGATTAATGCGCAAGTTTAATTAGCTTATCAGATGCTAAAAGACAAAATTCCCTCGTTTATAACACTATGAGGAGGGAGTTTAGAAGCTGGAAAAGTTATCATGGCAACAATCATCTCTCGGCCTCATACGATCGTGAGGTAAACAATAGAATTATGTTGTTCACATTACAAATAACCTACCAGGAGCGTGCTTGTATTTCACTGGCCACTGCAGAGTGCAGACTATGTCGCAGCAAGAGTTGAGTCAAGTTTTAGCTGCTCCTTTCAGATCCCCATCGTCCCAGTGTAAGGGCCTCACTGAAATGAACGCGGGGGCATTGTGTTGTGGTATGTGGTTACTGCTTTGACTGGATTTCAATGGTGAGTCTAAAGAAATACACTGTGTGTGTGTGTGTGTGTGTGTGTGTGTGTGCGCGCTCTAGATGGTTTTTAATGGTGGCTTTCAAAGAGAATTGGCATGAACCAGTGGCTAATTTAATAGTGTTTGTGAGAGACAAAGCCGATTTTTTTTTTTTAATTTATTTATTTTTTCTTCTAAACGGTGCCACTTAGGCACCAGAATCAAAAGGATTATGGTATGAAAAGGATTAAAGACCTTTTGTGAAAACAAATTAAACAACACACATGAATGTTGGAACACAACTTTTCATGTGTATGTTGCGCGCGCGCACGCACACACACACGCACACGCACACACACACACACACACACGCAAGGCCTCAAGAGTGAACTGCACAGCTGCAGTACAAAGTCAGAGAAACAGACTGGTTTCCTTTCAGAGGACAAATGGCTGTCAGGAATACCCACTCCCCCAAAATCAATCCATCCCCTGACAGAGTGACTGAACTCACTCCTCAGGCTTTAGTGCTGTATTCTGGTCATTTCACTGGTAACAACACATGACGGACTTGTGGAATTTGAGTGTGACAACTCTCAACCCCTTGACAATAGTATATTCCTTGTTTAGCATGAATAGCACCTCTAGCTCAGGCTCCATTGGTTGGGTCTTGGCCTCTAGAGGGCAGGACAACTCTGAAGCACGTACACACGTTACAAGTAGTTGGCTTATTTCGCTAATGCGTTAGCAAACAGTTGCCTACTTACACACCCAGCAGACAGTGTGACGAACTGTTTCTTGGGGTCGCGTTTGTGTCCACCTGATGAATCCTAGTCCGATATCCGCTCTCCAAGGAGAGTGGAGAAAAATGTTTTTGTTTTTTAGCTGACAGATGTTTAACTTTTACTTAACTTCACCAGCCGGTGACTTTGTGTACACAGCAGCGCTTGGTGTAGCATTTAGTAGTTTAAAGTGGAGTTGAGGAGAATAGCTAGATGAACCGTACAAGGAATGTTTCTCATAGTATGCTAGCATAGTATGCTAGCAAAATATTTGTTTCACGAAAACATTTTTCTTCATATTATTATTATTATTATTATGATTATTAATATGATTATTATTTTAAAATATAGCACACAGGTATGAGTAAAATGTTGCAAAGTTATCCACATTTTTTTATATTCTGTAAACACATAAGCCAGATCGCACGGTTGGGGTTTCTGTTTTAAGCGTGACATTACAGGGTTGAACAAGAAAGCGTGGCGCCATTCGCTGGATGTGTTTGAAATCCAACTAGACGAGCGTATGTGGCCTTGTTTCCACTCCTCTCTCCCTTTTCTCTCTTCATCCCTGAGCATCTGTTTGTGTCCCCTCTCCCAAGCTTCCTGTCTCACCCTCTGTCTCTTTTTTTTTTTTTTTTTTTTGTCCTGTTCCCTGGTTACCGTGTGGGCACAGTGTGCGATGTGTTTGTCTCCTTCGGCAATATGTTTTCCAGACAGAGAGAGACACTGGAGACAGACACCTACAAATACATGTCTCTCTGTGCACAAACACTTGCAAAGACACATGCAGGCACGTACGCATGCACTGATGAGTGCGTTTGTGTTTGAGACTCTGAGAGAAGATTGATATGAAAATGTTATAATTATATAAGTTTGGAACTGGAGGGGAGCTGTGTAAGCAAAGAGGAAAAACTGCTGGCAGCCTTACAAATGATGGGTAGTCAGCTCTGTAAGCGCACACTTAGTAGACATCCAGGCAACATTACACATCTCACATGTGCAAATAGAAAAGATTTCCATGTCTTTGCCACGTGCGCAGCCAACAGATGGACACTTCGCAGTCCACTGTCCACTGCTGTCTCTGTGTCACACAAAATATCTGCATCACAACAGGAAGAACAGGAAGAGTGAACCTGTTGATCATCTTGACTTTCAGCTGAGACTCAGACTCTCTTGCTTTGAGATACGGAGCTCAGCAATTTGCACCAACACTAGCCACCCTTTCAAAAAGCTTACTTTAAATACCTGACTCCATAGTTTAAAAGAGCCGTTAAACAAGGGGACATTCAAGCTTACAGTGCAACACCCATCAACCAGAACCAGAACCCATCCACACTTACACTTTACAGCAGGGTTATGCCTCGGTGCCACTCACTCAATGCTGAATTAGATATTCATGATAAACTGAGACAAGAGCGTTTCTGACTAAGTTGTATACTGGAACAAATTAAATCATTACTTTATCCAAATTAAATATAAAGTAAAGTAAGTTCACAGTATACACACAGCTCCTTCCTCCAGGACTGACATGCATCCAATAACTTCCATAAATACGAAGAAGACAGAAGTAGCAGTAGAAGGACTACAAAATCGAGAGGGATGATGATCATATTAAGTAGATAAGGTACAAAAATAAGTCAAGTCAAGTGATTAGAAGTGTAAAAGTGTTTGGAGTGAACACCATTAACATTAAAAATGAAATTGGATCCAAAATGCAGATTTCAATTGTCTATTTTATATTTTGCATTAAGATTTTGCAATTTTCTTATATCTTATGAAACGGTTTCAAAAGCAATTTGATATAGGTTTAAAAAAAAAAATAATTCTTTGCAAACAAATAAAACTAACATGAGATTTTGTTTTGGTGACAAAAAACGCAAGGATTTGGGGTTTTTGGGGTTTTTTTTTTTTTTTTTAGATCTTATGTAAAATTTTTAGTGTTCAGACTGTGTTGTGTAGATTTTCTTGCCCAACCAAAGAGATACCGAAGTGGAAAATACACTGTGTAGGAGCGACTTTATGGAGAGACTCACAAGGTGATTGTAAAGGAGCATTTTCACTTCCCACACGTCTGACATCTCCCCCCAACTTCTGTTGTAATATCTCCTCAAAGAAACTTCTAAAGGTTCTATTTGATTCACTATCTGGTGGAGAAAAAGACAAACGCTCCCTGCGTTAGAATCGCCATGAGCAAAAGCAAAAGCAACGGCATTCCAACAGGATTTCACATGATTTTGTTTTGTTTTTATCTGGATCGTTTCTGTTTGCAGATGACTCAGAGGGCAAATTCATCAAACATCAGAGCCAAGCTACATAAAAGTATTCAGTGCAGGATGCATAGATTTGCATTACCGTCACCGCATCCGCAAAAACGCATTGAACCGTGCGTGTTGTGAATCGGTGTACACCACGAAACATAACTATTCATTCACTCCTGCATTCAGAGGAGCACAAGGACTTAATCTTGAAAACAACTGTTTAATGCGCGACAAGGTCTCTTTTGAATTGGTACCACCAGCTGTAACGGGATACGTTTGTTTTGACACTTCAGTAATTACGGCAGAAACGTCTCCATGCCCATATCGGTGTGATGACAATGTACTGAGGAAAACACTGCAGTGCGAATCTCAGACTGTGTTTCAGCCAGTCATGTATCCCCACAACGAAATACGAGAGAAGGTGTGCCGTCGAGAAAAAAGAAAAAAAAGGAATGAATGATAAATGCAGCTTTGATCAGCTGAAGCCAGAGCTTTGTCATGTAAGGCGAATGAACTGTCAGTCTGCACGGTTCTGTGCTCATGATGAGATGCATGCACTGCTGTGAGAGCAGATGGGAGAGGTGCTGTGAACATGCTTGCAATTCTTTTTTTTTTTTTTTTTCCAGACACAAGGAAAAAAATGTGACATTGAGACTAGCAGTGAAAGTGGAAAATTACATTAGATTTTCATTCATGACCAGTGGAACTGCCCTTACATGGCTCCACAATGTATTTGCAGGCACAGACCACACACACACACACACACACACACACACACACACACTCGGTAGCCCAAAGCCTACTCCTGATCTACACCTTATTCTACCCTTAACCCTAAAAAAAAAAAAAAAAAAAAGGCAAGCCTGGTTCCAGAAGACTCGTTTGTCACCTTCATCTCTAATTTGTTCATCTATTCCAATCTGGTGTTGTTTGACGGCTGTTTGGAAAACAACTGAGCCAACCAGGGCTTTGTGGGCAGATGCAAAATTGAGGACGTCGTCTGCCTGGACAGCCGGCGTCCATGAACGGGACGTTCCAGTGAAGCTGTGGTACGTAGCTGACAGAAATATCAACTATGAAGATACTTTTTCAGTCCTCATGAACAAACCAGAACTGCTCTTAGGCACGGCTACTGCCGCCCTCTTGAAAGCTTCTGAGCTTTGTTTCAATTTTTCAACCTCCATTCTCTCCCGTTTAAGTGGAGGCATAAAGGTAAAGACCATATCTCCAATCTTTGACAAACTAAACCTGGCTACTATGGCTACCACCAGAGAAACGTATTCATTTGGGTGAACCGATTCTTCCGATGTGCCTCCTATACTGAGTCTAAAAAAAAAACTCAGTTAGGACAAATATTATGAAGCCAGCAGGTCTCTGTTGTTCTTGCTGGACACTTTTCACTCTGTGGTCTAGCTTGATAAAACAAACTCACATTTTCCTTCAAAAACAGCCTGGGGAATATATATTTCATAAAGGCCTCTGCAAAATATATATCCTTGACTTGAGTTGACATACCTTTTGCTTATTAATTACTTCTTCAACTGCACACATGCACCCACTGATTTTACACACACACACACACACACACACAATGTGATCAGTGATTGATTACAGCTCTAATCGGCAGATGAGTTGCAGCTGCTTCCCTGGTTTTAGGAGCAGGCAGACAGATGTTAAAAGAGCGATAGGGTATTAGGCTCAGACTCTCTCTCCATCCATCTTTCCTAACCTGTTCTTTTGTCCGCCCTCTCCCCCCTACAGTCGCCTCACCTTCATGTAACCCTCCTTAATAAGATTTCCCCCTGCTATTCAGAAACTGGGTGATTCTCTTGATTCAACGTTTTCCTGTAGGGTGCTCTTTTCATACCCTGGATGAAACATGGCCTCTCGCTTCACGTTGCCTATTCTGCTTTATTTCAGTATGTTATCTCAGCGAGGCCAAATCCTGCTGTCAGAGTCATTGCACTACAGTGCAGATAAACGTTGAGTTCTGCTCTCTTCAAAATACTGTAGCGCTTACACAAATTGATAAAGCGGACACAAGTTTAATTTAAAATATTTCCTTATTGTCGTCGAAATTGTGTTTTGCATACTAAAAATAGCACACCAAGTGCCAAACATTAGCTGGTTCCGGCCTATTAAATGGGAAGATTTTCTGCTTTTCCGGTTAATATCATTGTAAATGGAATGTTTTAGAATTCTGGACTATTGTTAGGTTGGAAAAAAAAAAAAAAAGCAATTCAAGACACAACATTGGACTCGAGGAAGCTGTTTACTATTTTATTGGCTAAACGTTAAAACATTCATCTACAAAATGACAGATGATTCATCTAAGATTAAATCATCTTTAGTTGCAGCCTGTTAACAATGCAAAGCCACATGGTTCCCGTGCTTAGCTGCCATCACATCTCATAACGCAGACTCTCTGTGAACAAGGAACTGCAGTACTGGTGAAAATATTATTCACTTCACATCACTGTAAGAAAAAGGGTCAAAAATAAGGTGTATTTAAAACCACAGATTGGTAAAACGTCCACAAAGTGATGGAATTGCTCTTTGGTGCTAGGGCAGTTTGTCATTCCAACCAATCACTATACCAGGGATTTGACCAATTAGTTTCTTCTCCCTGTGAAAATATGTGCTAATCAATGGCCTCATCTTACCCTGGATTTATACCTTGAGTCTTGACAGCACATGTTGGAAAACCTCTGTCCTAATGGCATTTGATACAAGTCTTTGAATAAAAGACGAGCGGTGTTTGTGTGAATACTCCAGCAAACGCATTCTGGTGCAATAGTCTGCACATTTCACACTTCACCTTACTTACGTTGCTCAGTCTTTCTCCGATTGGACTGGGAATGTCTCAATAGCAATTCCACACATTTTGTTTTGGGTTTAAAGTTCGGACTTTGGCTGGATGTTTGATTTTCAGCCTTCTGCTGAAGCCCTCTGTGGGTCTGGCTTTACGCTACAGGCTACTGTCCGACTTAAATCGCTTGACTTGTTGTTGTGGCACACTGAGGGAGGTTCTCCTCAATGGCAATAACTTTCCCTTTCCCTCCTGCTGAAGACCATATAATGCTGCCATCTCCATGCCTAAGAGTGGAGGTAGTTTTAGTTTTTTTTTTTTTTTTTTTTTTTTTCTTCTGCATTGCTTGGTGGCGCAACTTAATGTGATCTCAAAAAATCCCCACGCTGGAAACTGTTTTTCTTACTTCCGCTTCTGTCCTGAAATCCGCCTTTAATGGATTTCTTAGTGCAATTTCTGCTCTGACGTGAAATGTCCTTTTGTTTGGCCTATACACTTATAAATCATGATGGTACCAACTGCATTGGCCACAAGTAGATTCACGTGCAACTTTCCAAAGATATTCAGCATTAAAAATGCGGATACCGCATAACGCACAGACTCTACTATACTATAAAAGTGTTTGAGTACTACTTTTCTTAGACCACTTTAGCGTTTAATTTATTTACTGAATATAAAATGAACTTTGACATGCGGGGTTAGAGCTGTGGCATCAGGCTCCAACCTGTTTCGTGGGCTGTGACAGAACATAATATGGAAAATTCCACGTGGCTTTGAATACTTGTTGGAGAGACTTTTTATGTGCAGTTGCCAGGACAACACAAGTGGTGGTAAGCAACTTAACTCTGACTGACTGACCGTCCTTTCAGGAAATTGGTCCGACCAACGAGAAAACCTCTGAGGGCCTCATCAGCTCCCTCCTCATCTGCAGTGCAGAAGCGTGCGTCCTTGGTGTGTTGAAATTTCACACCTCTGCACACATTTGCGCGTGTGTGGGCGTGAATGAAACCGTCAGGGTATGTGCCTCTGTGCTATCTTTCAATGGGCCTGTGGATTTGTGTGCGCTTCTGATGTGTTAATGCTTATGCATACACACAGGCTTGTTGACTACGCTACATCTGTCAGTGGCGGTGGCCCATCTGGCAGTATCTGTATCTGTACCTAGGTATACGAACCTTTTTTGTAATGCATTGTTTCTGTATTTAATGCTTAGTGATGCTACAGAGCAATATTTCGTTAAGCGGCTTACCGTCATAGATACACACACACACACAGCAACCACCATATAAACAGCCACTAAAGGGCTTACTTGTGACCAAAAAAGTTGCCAGAATCTTCGGCTCAGTCTCCACAAAACTCGAAACAAATAGAGACAAATGAAAATGTGATTAAATACGGATGCATAAATTCCAATATGTGGGATGAAGAAGGCTAAAGTGTCTCTGTAATTGCGTTGGTATGGTTGAGAGCAGTATTAACACTTGTGAAAAACTGTAAGTGTTTCAATTAGTGTTAATATATGAGATGTCACTCAGAGTTTTAGCTTGAACTTACAGTATGGGGATGCAGAAAAAGAGCCAGTCTTATTTAAAAACTCCTTGAAGCCACTTTTAAGCTAAAACGGCAGATACACAGAACATTATGCAGAAGCGCTCAGGTCATGAACAATAATTTCATAACATCTGAGTGAAGGTGCCGATAAGGGGGACAGCCTGTAAGCTAACAGCAGGCCAATATGCACATATAATACGCTAACCACATAACATTTTATTCTAAATATTGTCTGGCAAGCGTCCAATGTCAGTGGTGGGCGGCTGCCAACAAGCAGAGCGAGAGCTTCACAACAGAGACACAAGCTATTGATTGAATACTTTGTATACATCGTGCTTTACCTTCAAGGTTTTTAAAAGAGACATAGATTTTTCTATATACTAAACCTAAAAAAAAAAAAAAATCATCTTGTATTGATCAACTTGAACAATTTCAATTAAAACAGAACCACTTTTATCTAAAAGTCAATCCATTTCCTCCTAAATGGCTTGAACTGTGGGTGAAATTGTCGAATATTTTACATGTAGGCCTTTTAATTTTCTCTGTCTGCACCAGTGGAGAGATAACGCTGAATACACTCTTATGTTAATGACACAATTGAACTGGAGAATTACTTGAATGGCCACAGGCAGCTCAGTTGTCAATGAAGGGTCAAATGTGGCTTGTGGGCGAGGGAATTGCGAGTCCCTGCTGTACACATTCGGCGTCACTGTTGACATCGGAACAACGAAGCGCCTTCGCATATTTATTTGTATATTTGGGAACTTAAATGTGGGGCTACTGTGTTTTGGGGTGTGTGTGTGTGTGTGTGTGTGTGTGTGTGTGTGTGTTTTGGGGTGTACGTGCGCGTGTGCATTTCTAATAAACCTTATCAGATGTTCAGGGGTACTCACTTGGCGGTTCCAGTCCATTGAAGCATGAATGCTGACTGACAGAATAAGAAGACAAATAACTCTCAAGCTTAAAATGCTGCTGCTGAAGTTCTAACTAATGCAAATTTACAATTTTCATTTCAAGTTTGTCATATCCGGATAAGATCAAGATTAATTTTTTTTTTTTTATATTAACATATAGGGTACATATTATATAGAGCTACTGATGCGATTATACCATAAAGGCTAAGTTACAAGGTCTATTTCCATGAAGGCCCTGACTGTGCCAGGACATGGTCAAAGTGTTTTGATGAAAACTGCTGTTCCTACCGTGTTTAACCCATCAAGACATACTGTTTGTGCCAGTCTCTCTTGGACAAAAATGCAAATGTGCCTGAACCATCTTTGCTTTTCCCACAGAAGTTACAGAGGTGCAAAGGATCGTTAATGCACTGGAAGCTAGAAAGACGTTGGAGGTGCTGCGTCCACAAAGCACTCACTCATAAAGTTACACTTGAGAGGAAAAGAATAACCACAGCGTGTAGGTGATCTAGGCGAGATGGAGGCCTTTGCACCTTTTCAACATCTGTCTAGAGTGCGGCTTTCAGATTGCAGCCCGTCTCTAATGCCTCTCGGTTGCATTTACGCTTGGCGTTTTTGATAGCAGAGAGCCGTCCAGTCCACCTGAGAGGCATGAAGTGGGTACAAGACTAAGAAAACTGAGCACATTATTTCAGCTCTCAAATTTCTGCACTGGCTTCCAGGCTGTCAAGGAATTGATCTATTTACATTTCTGATCTTCTACTGCAGTATCAATCGAGTAGACCTCTGAGGTCAAATGTTACTGATCTGCTTGTTGTTCCCAGAGCTAAGGTTTTGTTCAGACTGCAGGCAAATCCAATTTTTTTCTCAAAGGAGATCTTTGACACACCGGATTTGTGTGTCCAGCATCACCAACCTCCATGGGTTGCCGTGGTAACGACGTCCACAGACTGTTGTTGATGTTGTCCTGCATACCACACACACAATATACTCTCTAACGAGGCCCTGGGAGGTGAACCGCGATTTTGGAGCCGGTTCAACATCGTGAACCAGATCCCAATGTGGTTTGAATCCGATTTGATAAAAATCGCAGTTCATGTGGAGATTTTGCCTACCAGACTTTCTAAAATCAATCCAGATACCATCTAGACATGCCAAAAAATGGATTTGGGCTGGCAGTCTGAACAAGGCCTAAATTCAGACATGGGAAGCTGCTTTTAGATACTAAAGTATGTCCAAAGATGATTGGATTCTGCAAAACACCGGATTACATTTGAGTTTTTTTGTTTTTGTTTTTTTTTTAAATTCTGACTTTCTTTAATAACATTGTGTGGCAACTACAGTAATGTTAAAGTCATGGAAAGATCAAGGTTATGGCGAATAACTGCATAGTTTATACTTTTCCATCTATACCCAGCACTGAACGTCTTGAAGTGTAGAACTGTCCAGTATCAATGTAATTCCTCTGATACTGGGATACTGTGCTGCGCAGACCTCCTAACAAACAATCCAAAAAGTCTGAGGCTTGCCTTAACACAGACATGTGTGTGTGCTACGTATACATCTATGCATTTCTTGCCATGGCAGAGGTGGATCCATTTTATGCAGTTCTTTTTGTTTCCTTAAGTTTCTCTCTTAAAGGATATTTATGCAATTTTTTTTTAGATTTTCCTTTGCATTTCAACCACAGATGGATAATAAACATCTTGCCGGTTCAGAGAGTGAACTGAGCACGATGGAGTCGCACTGTGTCTTTACCTGCTTGTACAGTGTGTTTGTGTTTGTGTAGGTGGATGTTGTGTGTGTGTGTGTGTGTGTCACTATTTTTGGAGCGAGAGATTTAACATAACCATTCTGTGTTATCACTATGTTGAAACGGTTTGAGGGAGCCATTACTTTCTCAAAAACAAACCACACAAAGGAAATCAGAAAATAAAAGTCCACGCAGGTGTAAAATTTT
Source organism: Xiphias gladius (assembly GCF_016859285.1). Classification (NCBI taxonomy): domain Eukaryota; kingdom Metazoa; phylum Chordata; class Actinopteri; order Istiophoriformes; family Xiphiidae; genus Xiphias; species Xiphias gladius. The sequence goes on along the minus strand of NC_053410.1, from coordinate 3,309,857 downwards.
TCACAAAAAAGGCATCCATCACACATCAAATCAAATAACAATTACACATCCAATGAATCCTGAGTTCCCATTTTTCTAAAAGGTCCACAGTAGGTGAGACAACCGTTCATGTCATTTTCATCACAACAAAAGGACGGAGCTGACAAAAGATTAATTTCCAAAAACTGACAGTTTGTCGCTTTTTCCGACAAATCCTCACTTTTTGTTTGATGTCAGAGAAATTGAAGAGGCCGCATTCAAATAGTGACAAACACGCTGATTAACAAACATGAAGCCGGTATTAGCTGGGGGCTTCTTTCCTGTGGCCGAGATACAAAGCATGACAGACGCCTCGTGCCACCTGAAAGGGCTCAAGCAGGTGCTTCACATGATGGAGGAAGACCGGTCTGAGCTGGAGGCAGATGATAACGTGTGCTCGCACGGGCAACTGCATCAAACTCCCAAATGAATGTATTCAACCGCAAATCCCCAATCTAGACACACACTCCCTACGTCTCTGCAGTAGTTTTCTAGAGAGTAATGTTTTCCTAACAGCAAATATTTTGACTCGAACAGACTGAGATCTCTCCTGACAGACTGCCGCCGCCGCCGCTGCTGCTGCTCGTCAGCCAGAGAGAAAAAGAAAGGTCAGCTAGCACGGGGTGCATTATCGCTCAATTCCCCCGTCCTCTCCTCCCTCCTCCCCAACTTCCACGCCTCTGGCCTCGGACAGAGCGAGGCACCCTTACAGAGGGAGTGTGTATATTAAAAGACATAGCCGGCTCTGTCCATTATATTGCATTAGCATTTTGATAACCCAAGGCTAGTCTCCCTGTGTCACCTTGTAGCTGGTAGGTTGTGTGGTTAACCTCATTATGTCTCTGTCTTCCTGTCTCTTTGTCCCTTTTCCTCTCCCTTCCACATGCAAACCACAGATTGACAGCTGAGGTACACAAAGTTTAACTTTTCCTCTTTTAAGCTTCTGGTAAAGAGCGACTGTGCCTGGAAAGTCTTTCTGAGGGTTCGTATTGGAATTGTCTACTGCTTCACCCGTCCCAAGGCTTGTCAGGAGTCTGCAGCCAGACTTTTTTTACCCTCAAAGTGACAGATAGGATATTTTGAAATGCTGTAATGTGGGGACCCAGTGGCAGAGGTGTGGATACATGGACACGTAACTGAAGATCTCCCAGCCTGCTGGCGGCTTGCTAAACAAAATTGAACGGCAGCAAACTGGATTAGGTTTACAATGATATTTTAAGCCCCGATGCAACAGAAACGTTCAAACCGTTTACAACAGGGGAAGACGTCTTTTATGCATTTTGCGGTAAGCGCTGATTTGGTGTTTTCTAGGCCAAAAGACGTCTGGGCTTCTAAGACAAAATTGGGCTACATCTGGTCAAAAAAATGAGTTTTATAGGGCTTGTTGCATACATATATATAACTGAACTGGCCCTACAATTGTAGCAGCTGTGGGTGTAGGTGGTAGAGCTGGTTATTTATTGAACATAGGGTTGGTGAGTAGAATCCCAGCTCCTCATGTCCACGAGCATGACACCGAAGTCCAAATTGGTCAGTGTCCTGTTCAGCAAACAGAACAGCGCTTGTAGGTGTGTGACTGAATAATAATGATAGCAGCTGTCTCAGCTGAAAAGACAGTGATGTTGATGTTGCTATTTCTGTCCGGGGTTCAATTCAATTTTATTCAATTCAGTTTTATTTATACAGCACCAAATCATAACAGAGGTTATCTCGGGGCACTTTTCATATAGAGCAGGTCTAGGCCGGACACTTTATAGTTATTGGTTGACAGCAAGGTGAAAAATTGCAAAAATACCGTCGATATGAACCAGGAGTGAGACTGAAGTCGTGACATGGGGGTGTTTCTGTGTTATATTATTCATTAAAAGAGCAGTCCTGAAATAGAAGAGGATATCCATTGTCAAATACAGAAAATATAAATACAGATATATTATATATAAAATAAACTTTAACTCTCTTCCCAGTAGGACTTTTAAAGATTTCATATTTTCAGTAGAGAATCCATACTTTCCAAAATAAAACTCATTAGCGGAGTTGTGGTGCTTTACTTACATGATTTTCACAATATACACAAACTTTTACACTGTCATCTTTCATTCCCAAATCACTGCTGCTAATATCCTTGTAAACCTGTTACATCTGGCTTGAAATCCTTGCAGCATTTATTTGCCTACTTACGGTACTTTGCAAGGCCTGCCGTGCCTTCATTCAGAGCATAAAGAAGTATCCTTCGGCTGTGCCATGGCCTCCCTCTGGACACCGGCGCTACCAAAACAACACGGAGCAGATCGAACCCGTCTGCACGGTGGAGCCCTAGCAAGCGCGTCACAGGTTGGCTAATGTCTTCAATCTTCGAGGTTCTGTTCTAACATGGCATAAAAACACTGTCGGGGATTCAGTGGTTCTCATCAACAGTGTTGTAAACATCACCAGAGCTGGTCTCCACCCTGGCTCTCACTGTACTGCAGAGCATTAGAGCAACTCGCGACAAGGGCTACGTGAATCGATCTTCTCTGGTCTATTAAAATCGCGTAACAGGACATCTCAAACATAATCATGGTCAACAGTTAAACTGCTGTTCTACATGACTCTCACTGGTGAAATGGGCCTGACTTCAAAAAAATGGATGGCAATTTGAACACGGCTCCTCCTCTTGCCCGTGGTAAGTGTCCAGGGTACGAACATGCATGGTAGCAGAGGGATGTTTACAGGGTTTTTATTCAGTTCATAAGGTCTTAGAACTGCTAGATCCTTAGATATGATACGGTCGTTCACACATTTTTAACGCACAGAAGGCAGGGTAGACCCATAACAAGTGGGTCACTAGTTCCAGTAATTGAAAAAAATACAACAAAACAACACTAATAACAACCAACTGAGTTAGACCCATGGCAGCAGTAAAGGCAGCAGTGTGAGGGTAGATACAAATGTCTTCTCCCTTATTGTTCAGTGAAAATTTTTAGATCATCTGACTTGACAATGCAACAAAAGACAATCAAACTCTTTTTGCTTTAGGGACACGATAGGAGCAACAAATGATCCACATTAAAAAACGCTCAACAAAAAGGCTTTTATTTTTTAGACATGGAGTTTGCCACTAATATCCTTCTTTAAGCGGGTTAATTTCTCCCGGGGCGGAGCGCACTCTGTCTGAAGTAGTCCATGCTAAATCCAGAAAGTTAACAGGCCCCCCTGGTTTTTAAGCACAACAGAGGACAAATTCACATTAAGGGAATGTGACCATTAATATAATGAGGAGGCTGAGAATAATAATCAGCGTCTGAAGAATCATCTTCAAAATGAAGGACACTTTAGCAGAGTTCAGCAAAGTGCTGAATTCCGCTAAAGTGTATCAGGTAATCTGAGGACTGCAGCATCCATAATGAGTCTAACTGTAAAAATAATGAAAATGAAAAAGAAATGGTTTGACCTTAATGCATCCCTATGGGTGAGTCATCTGCCTTCTCTCGCTTTGTTTTAACTTAAAGGCTGAGTATGGATTATTTCGACCTGGCGTATTTTCCATAAACGTGGCTACTGTAGCTCTACGGGTTGTGCTAACTCTGCATGCGCCCCCTCCGTTGTGAGGATTCGGGGAAAGGGGGATTTTTACATGAGTCCTTTCAAACACTTGCCTCTGAGTCTGACGGTGAGTAAACACAGAACCTAGCTGCTAGGAACGGCCATCATGCTAACTTGTAGGGACCCGCATTCAGGTCAAGTCACTGGTTGGCCTACACACCCTGCATAACACTGCTCTGAGATGTCACATTCTTTTTATTTTAGGATGGTTTTTTTTGTTTGTTTTTGTTTTTGTTTTTTACCTGGGGCTGATTTATTCATCACAGTTGTGATGAATTTTTCCTTTTTTCCTCTCAATTTCCTTTTGTAATTTCAGCTCATAGTGGGTCCAGGAATATCCAAAATCCGATGCTAGTGTTTATTGCTGATAGGACACACACACTGTAATCCCTCACACATTGTTTTACGTGATGTAATTACCATATGGAGAACCGAGCATTTGTTAAGCCGTTTAGCTTTTAGAGTTTCCTAAGAAAACAGAAATACTGCAGTGTAATTTAGCTTCACAGCCTTTAGCCTTTGTGAGACTCCTTGTTTCTCTACTATGAGGGTGGCGAGCGCAGAGCCACAGTAGCCCCAGTTATGGGGAGTACACCTGGTTGAAATAAACCAGAGTAATCCTTTTTATTTCATCGTAGCATGACAACAAACGATTGGGAGTCATTAAAGCAGACAGTTTAGTGCTTTCTTTAGCATTTAATAATTGAGAAAATTGGGGAGTGAGTGCTGCAACGCGGCCCAATCGCGGAAGGGAACTCTTCTGGCAAGTATCTTGGGTCTTGTAGGCTGTAGACGATTTGATATACAGGAAAATTTGGGCAAGATGTTAAACCGGGGAAGCGACTGCGTGCGAGACAATTGACATAATTGTTGACATAATGATGATTATGGTGCCGCCGAAGAGTTTTCCCCAGCTCTTAAACACTGATGAGAGTGAACAGCGTCATGTGTTTCTTTCCACCGCCAGGCTTGTTTGTCACCGGCACTCGCAGACTTTTGATGTGTGCCCCCACAACAGCTGTGAGCATGAATACATTTGCAATAGTAACATTTGCCGATTATTATCGTGTCATTATCAACTCCTGCCCACTGGGACTGAATGGCTGGAGTCACCTTGCTGTCAACAGGCTCTGGACCCAGAGAGGCGTCACTGGGTATGCGCTGAGTATTCACCGTTTTTGGGCTCAGACTAAAAGAAAAAAAACACACACACGCATACACACACTCTCACTCCACAGTACAGGCTGGCATCCTGTTAATCGGAAAAACAACCAACATAAGACTAAATCTGTCTGGTTTTCCTCAATGCTCCCTCTTTAAAAAGAGACCAATGGTAAAAATTATTTATTTTTCCTTATTTAGCTTCACAGTTTTGTTGAAATGTGTTTTTCAAATAAACCAAATATTTGTTTATTTTGCCTTAAGCTTTTTACATTAGAGGCACCAGAGCCCTTCAGTAAAAATAAATAAAAATAAAAATAATCTTTAAGCCCTGTGAAGAAAAAAAAAAAGGTGCTGACATGGCACTGAGGGGTGTGAGTAACTGGACCGCTATTAAATACAGTCTGACAACTTTCTACAGCTGTAGAAAGTTGTCAATGAGTCCTGCTGTTTCTGAGCTTTATGGGATTGTCAAAGAAGACACAATCTGCACCAAGTGCCGAGAAATGTTTAAATGTGTTAAAGTGCCGTGCAGCTTGTGGCTGCAGTTTCCGCACAGATAGAGGTGTGGATGGGGACCGTTGAGCTGTGTCATTTCTGATCAGCGTTCATACGGCCTGAGCATGCATGCAACTAGTGTTACACCATGTGTCCTCTCTCGCTCTCTCGGCAACAGGTTACGGGGCATTCGGGGCTGTTGTGGCGAAGTCGAGCCTCTGCCCCATGCTGCTTGACGAATAAGATGTTCATAACTTATTCAAGGATGCATTGATTCCGGGCCGCATGGATTTCTGTGTCGCGGTTGTACGATCTACGGCTGATCTGCCAAACCAGCTGTAGATCATAAAATTTAAACCTGAAGTAACAAAGATAGGAGGCAAGAAATATAGCAGACAGATGAATAGGCGAGAAAATAAACCAAACGTGTGGGCTATGAGTCTGCACAGATGAAACAGTTAATTGCTTAGCAACCATCTTATTCTGAAGTCAAAAGATTCACATTCTTGCTCTAAATACTTTTTATTTTATGATATGTTTTTTTTTTTTTTTTAAGGAAGGAAAGCCTTTGTACTGACACACACCTTTTTATAATTTCAGTTCATTTCCCAATTTTTGTAAATGAAGGCTTCATAAAGGTGGACAGATATTTTAAAGTTAATTTAGAAGCAGTTTTTTTTTTAATTTTCCCTCCCAAAAACAAAGATTTAGTCCATAAAATGCAGGCATACTTTTGCCATTTTTGTAGTAAATATTTATATATTTATATTTTGGGCTTTGAATTTGAAAGAAGGCAGAATCTAGGCTTTGGGGGAAGGTTTACATGTCAGACATCCCGCACGATAAAAACTCATTTCAGGCACTAAAGGGCTATTTTTAAGGTTTTAGCATGTCATTCAATGCTTGACTGAAACCAGCAGCCGATTAAACTGGACATGCTTGTGACTTCAGGATCAAAGTCAACCTGTGTGCATCCGGTAAGAATCTTCATTCGAGGGACTCAGCGTGACGCAGTCATGACACTTTAACAGATATCTGTAGCTTCTCACTGGTCACGGGGGAAGAGAGAAACTCAACCAGAACCTGCCTGGGGACAAGTAAAAGCCACACTTGATGAATGCCTACCCCACTGCTCATAACAGGCCACAAAACCAATTTGAAATCCCCAGCATGGCACCATGATACATCAGGTTAATTTGACGTAACCAATTTAAGGTGTCATTGTGGTTTAGTGATGGATGGCACCCGTCGTGACGTGGCGGGTGAAAACGGTGAAATACACACGTCGTTTATCTCACCTCCCCGTGGCCCGTCCTGCCCTTTTATGCAGCGGGAAACTCCCCCCAAGAAGACCAGCTGAGCGAAGGCGAGAATGATGTGCGTTAAAGAGCCACTGGTTGGATAAGTTCAGCAGATTTGTAAGAATCTGGTAAAATAGCTGTTGATGTGATGCATTCATTTATCAGGCTCCTCTACTGTGGAACCATCTTCCAGTTTGGGTCCGGGAGGCAGACACCCTCTCCACGTTAAGGAGGAGGCTTAAAACCTTCCTGTTTGATAAAGCTTACAGTCAGGGCTGGCTCAGGCTTGGCTTGAACCAGCCCCTATTTATGCTGCCATAGGCCTAGACTGCGGCGGGACTTCCCATGATTCACCGAGCCCGTCTCTCCTCCTCTTCGTCTCCGTCTGTACGCATTCGTATGTCATTCACGCTCGTTACTAACTCGGCTTCCTCTCTCTCCCATAGTTCTGTGCTTCCTCGTCTCTCTCTTCTCTCCCCCCGTCGCTTTCTGCAGGTGTTTCTGCCCCCTGGTGCTGCAGTGTCTGGATCTGTGACTGTAAACCACCTGCCGCCCCCGTGATCCTGCTCAACACTCACTGCTTCAAATGTTATGATTATCATCTATTATTATATTTAGTTTTATTAGTACTATTATTCACCCTATTACAATAATTCTTAGAACAGTACAGGTATAACATAAAGAGGTATAATAATGACACTAATAATAAAACTATGTTCTTACATAGAGTTTAATGCTCGATCTCTCTCTCTCTCAACCCAGCCGGTCGGGGCAGACGGCCGCCCCCCCACCGTGAGCCGGGTTCTGTTCGAGGTTTCTAGCTGTTAAAAGGGAGTTTTTTTTCCCTGCCGTTGTCGCCAACTGCTTGCCCATGGGGGGATGTTGGGTCTCTGTAAATATAACTATAAAGACTCCGGTCTAGACCTGCTGTACGTGAAAAGTGCCCTGAGATTAACCTCTGTTATGATTTGGCGCTACATAAATAACATTGAATTGAATGACTTCCACTAGGAAACCAACAGACATTGTGAGTGAGACGTCTGACCAGGTATTGTTTGCTAATAAACGGATACTTCTTGAATCGCGCCCATGTAGACATGAAAACTGGGTGTAAAATGTCAAAGTTCCTTCCTTTGCAGAAAACACAGTTTGAATTCGCATCGGTTACAAAGGATTTTCACGCTGACAAGTTTTCACAGTGAAACAAGTATCAAATCCTCTAAGGAAACATGTCGGACCACTCCTGTAGCGATATAAAACACCTCTTCCACGCCATCCTTTTTATGTGGCAGTCCCTCTCCCTTAAATCTCTGTCAGAAGCTGTGTATTTAGCCCATGGATGTACTGAGAGAGCTGGATGTGGCCTGGCGAGTAAACCTTGCTGGTGAACCTCACCTTGTCCCGGTGAACTGTGGCATCGCCACAATACTGGGATCTGAAAGGCATTTTACCCAGTATAAAAAAAAAAAATCTGTAAAGCTGCACTTCAAACTTTTTTTAATACTTTCCTTTTAATTCCTTTCCTTTACTGGTTTGGAATTAGTTTTGGGATATATGCTTCTGACTAAATGATTGATTTATGGTTGTTCGAATGAATGTTCATTTCATCTCACCTATACTAAGTCTTAACGCAGCACTTTCCAAGTGTCAACAAACATCTTAAATGCACAGGTTGCAGAGCTCGTCTTAATCTTAAGCAAACTTTAAATGAGGTTGTGTTTACAAGATGAAATCACCGGACTCTGTGCGGCATCCACCTGCTTCATTTACGGTCACTGTAGTAGCAAAACTGTCTCGCTGTTTTGTTAATTATCGGCAATTGTACTTTTCATTTGAATTTAATGCTCCGTCTTACTCTTTAGTGCTTACTGCACGTATGTGCATAGTAATTAGGGTTTAAAGTTTTCTTTGTTTCCCCCATTGTGAGGCTAACTTCAATTTGCCGCATTGTGACTCAGTTTAAAGGGTGCTTAAATAACATAATAACAGAAAACATTTTTCCCTACACTGTAATTACGGTACTGGCAGAGCCTGAAACATTTAGAAACAATTCTGTTTCTAAATGTTAATGGCTTTAAATAGCTTTCAAGAAAGAAAGAAGAACTGAAAGAAAGTTAGCCACACTGCAGCCACACATAGTAAAGCGATTCTTTATCTTGTCTTTTCCCATATGCCGCTTTGTAAATGGACTGATCAGAGCAGACAGACAGTCATTATCCGCAAGATAATGCCTGTCATAATGACTGCCAGTCATTTTCTTCAAGAAGAGGAGACAATAACATCTTATTTCTGTAGTTCAGTGGTGTTGAGTGTTTGTGTTTCTAGAACCACTTGAACTGCAGCCTACACAACAAGCCAAAAAGAGTGTTGATTGTGTTGCTTAAGTTTTCCAACGCTGAAAATGACAATGATTGAAGAAACAATCTGACTATCGGGGGCGAAGAAAGAGAGGGAGAGCGAGTGTGTGGGTGAGCCACGAGGAAAAGAGAAACTGCAAATGGTCAACTTGAAGATGATGCATTGACGTGCATGGTTAAGCCAACTAATGATAATCGTCTCTCATATTCACACATGAAATTCCATCCTGTCCTAATTGCACAACAGTGATGCACCCCGCCTGCTCCCTCCCACAGTAGAGTAAATATATCCTGCCTCCTGCAGGACCAGACCTTTTGTGCCTGAGGCCAAACTCTAAGCCTCTGCTAATGTCTGGGCTTTGAAATGGCCGGTTATGGCGTCAGTCTGTCTGCCTGGAAACCTTTGGACGTCGCCAATGGCTTTTTAATTGAAGTCAAATGATCATATCCAACACATCGTGCTTACGACTACGCTGTTTTCTATGAACCAGCGGAGGGAAAAATATGAAATTAAATATGTTCAAATATGTTCATTAGAATACCCTTACACATTTGTACACACCCGTGTTAAGTTATTAGAGTTTTGGTCAGTCAGGTTTGCAGCCCACTCACTGCTCTGTTCTCATTCCTTTATTTGGATACTTGTAGGCCGATCCCTTCATGACCATTAATCTCCTTTTTAAAGGAACTGTAGAAGAGACAGTTACCTATAAATGTATTAACATTAAGATCACAGACGAGTCATGAAAGCAAGTTCCGTTTTAGGAGAAGCTGTGATAAAGATTATGTGCAGAGGTGCCAGGTGGCTAAGAGAGAGTTTAAACCGGTTGAACTCTTGCCAGATCGCATTGCTACGTCCTACATAAATGGGCTCTGATAGGATCCAATTTAAAACCACTGAACACGTTGGCTTTGTCTCTGCCTTCATTAGCTGAGCTATTTCCTCCTTTTAAAACCTCGAGCTTCGCGCTGCGTGGGGAATTTTTCACGAACTGAGATATACTGTACGAGCAGCCTCTATGTTGAAGGATAGCCACAAACAAAATAGCAGGAGACATCATAGCAGACGAGTGGATCGGGGGTTCTCAAAGGTGTCACAACACACGTGAAAAGGGGGCAATGCAATTAACTGCGAGGCGACGTGGGATGTCGAGTTGAATGTATTTCTAATTTTATAGTAGACGTCTACATCCCTGCATACCGATACTCTCCCAGAGTACTGGACAATTAAAAACCAGCACGTTCCGCTCCAGAGGCGAGGCCCCGGTTTCCCGCGGTAATCCACGGACCTCTCTGTCAACAGCTTTCACAGGGGACGTCTTGGGCACCGCAAATAAAACAGAAACTGCCCGGCGTGATTTTTTTGTTGTTGACGCCTCTCAGACAGAGATCAGTATTCAGTGGGTGGGGGGCTGTCCACACGTGGTCAGGGGTCTCACACAGGAGGCAAATCGCCGACAGAGAGTAGACAAAGTAGCAAATGATTAATGAAGGAAAATTAAAACAACTTTGAAATAACTGAACCATTGCAGACACTGCTGTACAGGCGGGTCATATTTAAGTTCTACTTAAATAGTTGTCTCATTTCCTTGAGACATGTCAAAGCGCAGATTTCCTTCACACTCCTACAATCTTAAGCGAATGTTTATCCAGTTTGTGTCTCACAGTGTTTTAGACTTCACTGACACTTAAACCGAACCACGTTTTTCAGCACTTCCCACTTCGGCTGACGTTTCAGCCCCTCTCACTGTTTATTCTACCTCTTACACTTTACCCGACACTTCGGTTGCTTTCAGGCACTTTCAGTTCAATTCACAATTTAAGTCAACCAAATACCTAAACACTGACTGAAAGACGTTAAAGGAGCTGAAATTTCCAAGTGAAAATAAGTGGATTGTAGTGTTTTGTGTTAAAGTGGCATTAAAATAAAAGCCTTAACTTCAGCTACAATTGAAATTACTCAACCGCTTCAGCTTCAGTTATCGCTGCCGTACAAATACATTTAAAAGCAAACTCAAAGCTTTTTGAGTTTGTCTCCTGTGTTTTGGTTGCGTGAGTCTATTTCTCCAGTGTAAACAAGCGCATTTAGAGAATATATCATTTGAACTGAACAGTTGAAGTCTTTTTTTCCGCGATGCGTTCACTTGTTGTGTACAAGCCCCGTTGCTTGAGATCATGTTACCGTGTCCCGCACGCATACTTGATTGTTAACGGCTATCTCTTCCTATATGCCGCCAACTTTTACTTTAGTTAAAATTATACCTAGCCAATCCCCGGATCAGGGTGGTTGTCAAAGTTAAGCAAACCAATCCCCGGAAGCTGAACAAACTGCAAACCTGATATTGCAAAATTAAATTACAGAATCCAGTTTTTCAAACACAGGGATTTGTATGTGCAAAGAAATGTGTTTACAACACACTCTGCTCAGAGCGGTCACAGCTGTGTTTTAGGACTCTGTAAATCAAACAGATCACTGCGCATAGATATTCCCAATCTTACTCAGTGTTGCTCCTGTGTCCTTTAACCCGTCCTTCCATCCATACATTCGCTTGCTAAAGGTTAAGCTATTTATTCTCTCACTCTCCTGTTGCCCTCAATGAACAGCCAGTGTCAGCACCTATTACAACTCCCCACGAAGGCTTTACCACAGGAAAGGTGATTAATTAAAGCAATTAAGGCAATGACGGTTTCAATTAAGGCAGTTATGAGTTCTGCGTTGAGTGGTGTAGGAAGGGCCTGTGGGCTAGAGTGGTGGTGGAATGGGAGAATATGACCAGCTGAAAGTAATGAATCGAATGAGGAGGGTTACCTGAGGAGAGAGAGGGAGATAGAGGAGGAGGGAGGCGGGGAGAGCAAGAAAAAGCGAGAAATTAATTACTTCTCAGCTCATCTGTTAACTTCTCCCTGCAGCTGTGATTGTGATCATTCCATCAAACAGCGGATTTATTCCAGTCATAGAAACTCTATTTGTGTGTGTGCTTGTCTACACAGGTGTTCATGATCATCTCCATGTGTGTAGTTTAGCCTGTGTCAGTGTTTTACATAATTTATCGCCTTGCCTGACTTTTGAATATGTTTTTGTACGATGATTTAGCCTCTGAGTCTGACACAGGTGGACAACAATGCAACGCTGTGATTAAATTAAAAGCCTGATTTAAAGCACTTGCATGACTGCAAAAAACGACAACTCCCCATCATAACTATGTTTTGGGGATTTGGGTGCACACATCAAAAAGTGCAGTGACATCTAAAGGAGGTAAAACGGAGAAATGACCACTGTCAGCAGCTATAATACCTTTTAAAAACTGGAAGAGGTGAAGAAGAAGAAGTCGTCTCTAGAGTGCCTGCTCTAAAACCAGCCTGGAATTTATCAGGGAAACTATTATCAATCATGAAAGCAATTATCTCGCCCCTTACCAATTTTCTTTAGCAAGAATGGGAAGCTTAGAAATTGCGGCAGAAATGTTTATGAATATGTCGTAGACCGTAATGACCAGGACGAAGGATGTTTCTCTTAAAGCAGTTGCAGGTGTGATTCTGTAAATTTACAGGATGACTTCGTAATAACGAAGCGATATAAGCACATCTCTCTACAGTGACCAAATGTGAGGCTCCAGGGGCAACTTTTTGAAACTTAGGATTGCCAGGAGAACCTAACCTGAGGGTGCAGAAAGAGAACTTAGGTGTTGAGCTGTGAGATTTACCGCGTCTAGTACATCTCCATAACGTCACTCTCGGTGGTCTTGTGTTTCTGATGAATTGTCCTGTGTATATTTTAGAAGCTGAGATACAAGCCACTCAGTCAGCTTAGGTTTATGCACTCCACTGCATGAGCTTGGTACTGCTTTCACGAGATTTAATCAAGGTGCCCACTGTATTAGGCGAGCAAAACGGCGCTTAGAAAACCCTCCGTATGCCTCAAATTAAAGGCAGCAAAGGGAATGCTTGTACTGTCCTTCTGCCGGCAGATGGATGCATGGCTTTGTGTGACCGAAATATATTCCACAAGCAGCTGTGAATGTCGGCTCTTAATAACAATAACGCCATTAACCTCTTGTCGTGTACGTCCTTAACTGTTGGGTGTTAATGTAATTAAAATCAGAGTACCGCACAAATATAAAACTATAATTATGTTAAAACAAAAATACTAATAAGTACAGGCACTTTGCATTCACTTGTTTTTCAGATAAAAATGCTGCGAGCGTGTGCACACACGTAAGGTCTTCGGTGCATACCAGCCCGTATGCATGTATTCATGTTTACTGTGAGTTCAGGCATGATACTCTACAAATGCTCAGATGGAACTGTTTTGTGTCAGCCACATACAATATGACCGGGACAGAGTCTCAGTCGCCAGCAGTGTCACCTCACAGCAATAAAATAGTGGGCTTGAATCCAAGAGCCAGCTGGGATCTTTCTGCGTTTGCACAATCAGAATAAAGCGGGAACATCAGTAAATCCTTCTGCATTGATCTATAAATGAATATGAGAGATTCTGCCAGTATCTGTTGTCCGCACCTTCTTTATACTGTATAAACATCTTCCGCCGTTCGTCAAATCCCAGCAGCCACCTGAAGGCAGCAGGACACGTATGTTGATAAATCTGCAGCCTCAGATTTGAAAAAGTGTCACCCCAGAGTGGGCAGTGCCATCACGCACAGCTGCCCACGGGGGACGTCGGATTAAAGCAGTCTATCGATCCCATGAGTCACTACTTCCTTTTCAACTTTCGTTTTTATTTTTGAAAAGCATTGAGGTGGAAACGCTGCAGTGTCTTATTTTGAGATATGACGCAATCATTTATGACCTGAGATAAAGGTAAAATTAAAACTGAAACAGCGTTGGATTGTGCGGTCATATAAACGGCTTCTCCAACTTTATTATTAACTTTGTTATTTATTTTCTATCATCATTGGAGTCGTACCGCTTTGCACTTGTCGCTCACACTTTTGCGAATAAAACAAGGCCTACGGGGGGAAGTTGGGGCGGAGGGAGGGAGCTGCGGCAGCCAAATGTGTTTTTTGTGAGCAGAGTGTTTGCAAGTTCTCAGAACAACATGGCGCTGTACAATCGCATGAACACGCAGTGGTTTGCCATTCGCTGGTCGTCTGGTTACCAAAGAGCTGACGTTTGAGCCAGTGACGGTGAAGCTTGACTGAAACATCGGATGCCAATCAGCTAAAGCGCGTGCATTAGCCGACTGGCATCAAGCTAACACCTGGCTCAAGGCTGTCAACCCAATGGAAGGCCACAAAAGAGTCAGAATGCAAAGGTAAGTTAATAGACCAATGAACTAACTGAAAAACAACCATGAGATGTGTATGAAGGGTATGTGCTGGCTGTGCTTACGATGTGTGTGTATAAGTGAAAGTGTGGTGTAGAGAGAGTCGCATACTGTAGTGTGGCAAACGAACACAATGAGGGAAGTGGGTCCAGGAAGACACGAGTAGAGAGAGGGAGCCTCTTATAGTCTTCAGAGCACAGCTGTCACAGTAGAAATGTCACAAGCTTCGAGAAAAGGACCCTACCTGCAAGCGCAAACACAGCAAGGAAGGCGGTTTTAAAAAAGATGGATGGAGGGCTGTGGGGGAGGATAATAATTGCTCATTATTAACAGCAATTCCCAGAGGAGCCTAAAACAAACAATGAACTGTCCTGCTAACAAGTGTTGCATATTAGCCCAATAGCCAACAGATGATCAGACCAACAGCTTATTTCTAAGAGTCAAAAAAGAGCCAATACTTGTTAGCTGGATAAATAATGTCCACGACGAATAATGAATATCAATGTTGATCATTTCTATGAAACAAGACGTGAATCTGGGTGTTAGAGGCATAAATCTCCAATAAAGAATAGTTTCATGATAATATACGCATTTCAGAGGAGATTCATCTGCGTCCTGTTGAGAGACACGGAGACTCAAAGGACTGATACGGTGAGTGGCAGATTTCTGTGACATCCAGATGTGTCCCGTCGATAATGTAAGTAGAGTTGAATGTCTTATCCCCTCAGCTGGGACAGTCGGCGGAGTCATTAGTGCCGTCTTTGACTGGCCTGAGATTCACATGAGTTATAACGGCCTCGCAGCAGCTGGCTAGTCGGCTCCCCACAGCGTCCCAATCACAGTCCCACACATAAAAGCCAGGAGAAGAAACCAGTCTCACACACACACACACACACACACTTATCTTCACATTTACATAAACGTGTCGTCCATCTGTATAGGTTCTTCTCTGCTCAACCTCTGACAGGTTTTAGTTTGGCCAGAATGTTTTGCCGGCCTCGCTTCTGTCCTATGAGCGGGGGAAGTTACATCACATGCTAATGGGGGAGTGAGAAATGGTCTCATTACTGTGGCAACGCAGAGGGGAAAGCCATAACACCAATTAAAGGTGAATGTCCTGCAATTAAACGGCAGCGGGAGTGGGTTGGCGGGAGGTGAGAGGGGCAGAGCAGGAGAAAAAATGAGTCTGTCCTCAACCAAAAACAAGAGACAGGCAGCTGTGACGCATGACAGGATAAACAAGGACATGAAGACTGTTTGAAATTTGTGGCTCTATAAGTTGGGTCTGAGCAAGGTTTGTAACAGATTTGAAATAGCCTTTTAATTAAATCTAACAGCTGGTGTATGGAGCAAAGCAAGGTAAATGCACCGGCGTTGTAAAACATAGCTGTTGTATGTCCTCTAAACAATATGCTCTGGAACTTGTATGACCAATATGTGCCGTAATGCGCCGTTAAACACTCCAATTTTTACATAAAATCGACACACACCCTGCCAGGTGGAATGGGCCGAGCATCAGCAATGTTGCCTTTATATGTAGGTAGTGTGTAATCTCTCATTAAAGGCGTTTTTATGTGGCTGGCATGGCACGGCCCTGAACGGCTCCTCTGATTCCAGTTCAAACTGTGCTCCGTGTGGAAAACACAGCAGTAATGATATTCGTTATACTCGCAGGTGGGAAGACGTGGAGTGCCGGCTGCTGAATTGATGCGTGCACCGTAAGCAAGCGTTTGGCGCATTACATAAGAACACAGGACGGGATTTCTGAGGCTCTGTAAGATTTAGCCCGGGATATGATACAGTGGATGTCAGAGTGAGTCTGCATTATTCCCCTGCAGCCTCCGGCTCCTCCAGCCTCCCTTGGTTGCCAATTAGCCTTCCTAGGCCTGTATACAACAGATCTAAGACACAAGGTCCGTAGATTTTACCAGGATGGGGAAATACTGCGAATTTGGTTAAATGAAACCCAGTCTCTCTCATCTCACGTTGACTTTTGAAATCTTTAACCCTTGACAGTCTTCACTAAGTGCTGTGAGTGGCACCGACATAAGCAGAAAGACGTTATTCATGCTTCGGTTGCTATGAACGGAGAAGCTGGCAAACACTTTTATTAAACTTTGATTCCGTATAGTGCTGACCAAAAACATATTCCAACCAGCATGACATTTCTTTTAAAAGATATTTGCCGTTGCAAATTGTCAGCTTTTAAGGAGACAGGATTGTATACAGAATTATCATTATACCTTTTTTGTTGTTGGCGATGCCTGGTCTAGAGCATGGGAGAGACAAAAGATGTAGTGTTCAGCGAGTGATATCGTTTTTCTGACAAGTTTCTTCTTTTCCCATTACAGCAGTTTATTTGGCTGAGACTGCAGGTCGATTCTTGACCTTAGTAAGACATGAGGTTCCAGAATGGCTACTGAATGGACCTGGCGAGATTATTTTAACAACCGCTGTTTCCGGGGTCAAGGTATATACTGTATGTACTCGGCATTTGTACACATCAAAACTGGGAATGAGAAGAGTCTCATGCGTGACATGATCAAATCTGACTAAGTATTGCTGCCACACAGTCATAATCTTCCGTAACCGCAGCCTTGAGATATTTACGGAAACTTTGACTGTAGAAAAATACAAAAAAGTCATTTGTTGACTCGTCAGCCGTGAGAGCGAAACAGACAGAAGCGAGAGCTGTGAAAGGGCCAGGATTGTAGAAAATACCTACATTACTGTTGCTTTAATGCAACTGCGGTATTTAGTTCCCTCTGTACCGAGGCTTAGCGCACACACTGACGTGCATATGCGCACATGTGCACGTACACACAGACAGCTCTGCAGCGGCCAACTGCGAGGTGATGTTTCCATTGAGTTATTTCCCCTCAGATAACTTAATTCCATACTTAAATCTAAAAAAGTGGGCTGGAACCATTAAAGGCAAAGCACTGGTGCTGAAAACACACATTAAGGCTTACAGCTCAGAGCAAATTGACTCACAATCAAGACGCTCCTAATCCATTTTGAACCGTCAAGGGTTAGCATTCTTATCTCCTACGAGAGCAACCCTTTTGGGACTGGAAGGCTGTGCGAATGTTCCTGTGCCGCAGCGCGCGCGCGCACACATTTCTGCACGCCCCGGTTCCGTGTGCACGCGTGTGTGACTGAATTACTCGAGGTGCCTAACTGTGGCATGTGACCTTTTCAGGCAGAGCATCAAATCTGATTGGTATCACGGATGAAAAAAAGCCCGAGTCAGTCGCTTTATCATCGTCACCCGTTTTCCTTTCTTTGCCTAATCCCGTCCTGCATATCCTCTCCCTATCGATCTCCGCCGGCCTATCGGTCCCTCTCCTACTCTTCTTCTCTCCATTTGTTCCCTCACTTTAATATTCCCCATCCACTCCTCGCGACCTCCCCTTCGCCTTATCATTATTTCCTCTCTTTCTTTCCCTTCCTCTGTCTCTGCCTGCTGACTGACAGTGCAGACCTGCCGAAGTAAATTGGGATGTAGCCGCGGTGACAGGCCCTTTGTATTGATTTGTTCATTTTCATCATCCATCACGGTGTCCGCACGGGGCTCGAACACACACTTACAAACACACGTGTGCGCGCGCACACAATCGCGCGGCGCCTGCAGCAAGAGGAAACCTGTCCAGGTCCCAGGCCCAGTAAACTAATCACATTACCTTGATGGAGTGGACCAGTGAACCTCACAAGGCCGCGGCGCCGGAGAGAAACGGAGAGAATACCGTATGTTTCTGTCACTGCTTTGAAACAACGTTGAAACGATAAACAAGATGAACGGGCATAAAGCAGATTCGGCTGGACAATGAACAGTGGAGATGTGCACTGCCTCCTCCTTACTCTCTCTGAAAGTAAAGCCGTTAAGAATAACACAAACCGCCAATAAACAGTCACTGTATTTTATCTTCTCCCTTCAGGTTTTATCGCCTTATATATGTACTTAAACACTGATTCCGGGAGGTTACAGGCTTCCTTCTGATACACACTGTATATATATATTGTAACAGGCGGTGTGACATGTTGGCGTTGAACTCGAATGCCGGGTTTGTTGTTCTTCTCGCTAGCTTGGGGAGCAGGAGTTGCTGTTTGGGCCTTGGCTACGGCCGACAGTAGACTGGGTTCTGGTTGCTAATAAAGTGCCAGCAAAACCAGATAATGGCTCGTAGACTTCTTACGAAGGGACGCTACAAAATGTTATATGGGTGCAGTGTTGCTAATTGCTAATTTACTAGCAAATCAAACTGTTTAGTTTTTAAATTTCTCACTTACTGCTACTTTATTTCTGATTGCTAAACAATTAAAAACATTATATTGCCAATTTTTAGTTTTCTATTGTTATTCATTTCTAATTTGTAAAGTGTATTGAGAGACCAGAGATCAAAACTTTAAATAAATTCATCAAATGATATACAATTTACTCAGAGAGAGAAGATTAATCTAATTTTATAACGGTTCTACAAAAAAAAAAACTTTTGGAGGATCACTGGGATTTAATTTCAAGAAAAAAAAACCTGAAACTTTCCAGAGGTTGTACTCGACTTGAACTCAACAATTATTGTTCCCTAGCGCTCTCAGTATGGAATTCATCTGCTTCCTCCTTTGCCATCATTCCTCGCAAGCGGACCTGTTACACGTGTTGCGTATAGCCTCTCTGCACTGGTCAGGTTGAGGTTTTTACGCGTGTATTGATGCCGTAGCTGGCAGCCTGAGGGAGCCAGGGATGTGAAACGGCAATTCAGGTTTGGATTTCCTGTCAACCCCTGCCTCGTATTTCATCTGAATCCTCACTGTGACTAGAGTCTGCTGTGGTTTGAAATTTTTTGATAGAGTCGGCAGTGCTTTAGCACACCGGAGTTGTGGTACTGGTAATAGAATTGTAATTTTGCCAGTACCCCGGTTCTGGGCCTATAAACATTGTACTGTATTATCAAAAGCAGCAGTATGGAAACTTTGCTTAACAGTCAAAAATGACACAACTTCCTTATTTCGATGAAGGAATATCCGATCGAATGATTAGCAAACGAAACTCAAAATCTGACCAAGCTTCGAGTGAAAACGTATTGTCGTTACTTTTATCACAGTACAGTTTTTGCTTTCACTGATGCTGATGCAGTTCAGTTGGTAATCTCACATAAATCATTTTACACTGAACATTTCTCTAGAAGACACAATACAAATGTAACAAGTCCATTCATTTATGTTGAAAACCGGTGAAGCAGTTGAAAGCCACAAAGAGCCGGTTAAGTGGAGCTTGAGTTGAGATTATTTTTCCAATGTAATGTGGCCACAAACCTACTTTTCCAGTCAAGCTAAGAGCAATGTAGCAATTCACGAGTGTCTGCACTAAACTGCTAAAACTTAAAAAAAAAAAAAAAAACAAGAAAATCCCGGAACCGGTTTCCTCTTTATGAACTGAGAAAACGCTTATTTGATATCCAGACATCTAAGTTACAGGATCAATGTGCCGGATTTGGTGGCGAAACCGTGTAGTAGTGCGTAGGAGAAACTGTGGTGGCCGTCAGGTACCGTAACAACGCAAAAGGCCCCTCTTTAGAGCCGGGGTTTGGTTTTTGTCTTTTCTGGGCTACCGTAGAAACGTTGTTTCTAAGGCAGCTGCTAATAACATTTTGAAATGTAGTCAATGAAGAGCAGATGAAACCGCAGTTATATGTAACCTAGACATATGACGTATACATAACTTCCAACCCAGACATCAGTGCTTTCTGACAGTATCGTCAGTGTTTCCTGGGGTATGGCCAAATCCTACAATTATACAAGAAAATTCTGGTTCACGTGGGTAAAAACTTTGTCGGAAGCGGCCTGACTAGCTTTATGAAACTACCGTCTAATTACGCTGTCGTTGTCTAATTGCAGAGTAATTATGGAAATATTCCTCAGCAATTTAAATGTTGACAATCAGGCTTTTTTCATACATAGAAGACATAAATATGATCTATATTACACGTGACACTGTATGATTTGTCTGATTCAGACAGTGAGCTCTCTTGGCAAAGGCCACAGGGAAACTGAACTGCCTGTCTCCAAGCCTCATAACAGTGCCAGTGTGTCAAAAGTATATTTACTGTCACTCTCATCCACTGCAAATGATTGCTATCAATAAAGATTTCATTTGAGAGGGACCTTTGGCAACCCTTCAATTACTAGTCTTTCTCAGTGAGAAATGCTCCAAACCATGTGACAAAGAGATACAAGACATCTTTCACCTTTTACACCAAAAAAAGACAGGATACGTTCCCTATCGTTTAAAAGAGCCGAAATTATGCCGCTTGCCAAAGTCGTCAAGTTAAGAACTGAACTTTTACGGTTGACATCAAAAGGGACAATTTTCGCGTGTCATCAGATGTACGGTGCTTGCAAGCGAAAGCAGCAAAAGTGAACCGACCGGACAGTCAAATTTGAGTAACGTACAAAAATATGTCTGGAGGCTGAAGCGAAAGGGGCTGCATGAGGCTACCGAGGACATGACACACGGCCACTGTGTGGAGAAAGGGGTGAGCACCAAGAGAACACTGACGATAACATTGTCTGAAGCAGACAGAAACCATGAAGGACTGAAACGGATTCGAGAGCATAAGAGAAAATATCTGATTCATGACCAGCCCTGATCTCATATCTTTTTTCCTAGTTGAATCTAAAAAGAATAAAATAAAACAGGGACAATATTGGAAATGTGCTCCTGGGGCTTAAAGAATCAGATATTAGTTCAGGCTTTGCTAGAAGGAGCCTGCTGAGCTGATCAACAAAAGACACACAGATTGACCTTTTTTCCAAAGCACATTAATCAGTTTGATCAGTCTGTGTCTTCTCTCTCTGTTTCTTTTAAAGAGAAAAATAACTCAAGTCTGGTTGATCGTTGTTTCTAGTTACTGTGGTATTTGTTTGCATCTTTGATATTGTGCTTGTTTTGTGGTTTTTAGCAGTGCATAGGGAAACAACGGGGGGAGGCGTCGTCGGTCAGTCCACCACTTCAGTCCAGACCTAATAACTATTGGACGACATTCCATGATATTTTACCCCCAGGGGATGAAGCCCACTGACTTTGGTGAACCCCTGATTTTTATTTTTATTTTTTTGTCTACCACCTCAGTGGGTAAGACATTTATGGTTTTCATTACATGTCTCGACGGATATTTCCATGGAATTCGGATCACACATTATGCTTCCCATTGGGTGTATTGTGACGACTCTGGCGATCCTCTGACGTGTCACCTAGCAACATCACTAGGTCCAGAATGCACTTTGTGCAATTATTTGCTCTCAAAAGTACTGCACAAACTAATGGCATTCACACTGGCCCTAACTGTACTTTGTGTTAAGTTCTAATTAGCAAATTCATGCTAGCACACTATATTATAGCTGTGCCCTTGGTAAACATTACGTGCTAAACATAGCTTAATCAATATCTCGCTGAAAGCTAGAAGATCAATACCACTCTCAAATGGGTTGGCTAAATAGGTTAGCATAAAGAGGGGGAAACAGCTAAATCTCCGTAATTAACACAGTATATCTTGTTTGCTTAGCTCAGTGTAATAATGGCATGTCGGGGTTTTACTAAGGGGTTATGACAGGACTATTTCTAGCCTGGAGCAGTGACCTACTGGAAGTGTTGTAGTTACAATGAAGTGGCCGGGCATCAGGCGGGGGCGCCGCGAAGCCCGGCTGAGAAATAGTCAAGCACACGACCCTCTCTAAAACTACGAATTAGCTGTTTTTACACTTGGGTTTTTCTGTACGGATGAAGCGGCGAGCTTCGAGGGGATGGTAGACAGATTTTGTGACCTCCCGACAGAAGGTTTAAGGTTTCCCCCGATGTTTCCCGGACATTCTAAGCCACCGAGCAGGAAACGTGTTATGCTGCCGTGGCTATCCCGCTGACCGACGCGCACACACAAACTCTGTCACTCACTCAGACATAGACATAGCGTTTGTGGGAAAATGACAGCCACCCTGTGGCTTTCTGCCTGGGTCATGTAAGAGTGACACAACCCTAGTCTCTTTTCTGAATTGTCTTCTGACACCATCACACTCGCCCTAGGACAGATACGCCTCGTAAGGGCAAGCAAACACACACACACACACATGACAGACACACTGAGCGCTGTGTGTGTTTGTGTGTGTCACCATTTTGACCCCCTCACGAACTCAGAAGGTGCAGCTCACCGTTTATTTTTAATAGCTGCTTTCAGCCGAACACGGGAGCATGAGGTAAGATACTGCACTTGCGTTTGATGTTAAACACCCATTTCAGAGACAGACAGAAACATGGTTCATGTAGTACCTTCACCAAAGGCAAGATGACTTGATCCAAACCCCCTGACTGCCTGGAAAACTAACAAGTCAAGATAAAAAAAAGTGCTGCTTAGTTACTAAAAGTACAGGACTGGGAGCAGAAGGCAGCTGATGAATGGCAGCTTGAGAATGTATGTAACTGTTTATTGAGATTAGAAGAACGGCAGCGGTTTGATATTTGTCCTAAATGTGTTTGGATTAACTGGAACTGAGCAGTTTCCACGCTAAAGACAGAAGAGAACTGTGTGTGTTTTTTTTGTTTTTTTAACAGGATATATATAAATAAATGACGTCCTTTTTGTGTGGAGGTTGCATGTGTCCCTGTGGGTTTCCTCCAGGTGCTCTGGTTTTCCTTCCGCTTACCTTTCATGTTGCTCTTTGCAATAACAGCAAACATTTCGTGTAATTTCACATATTTATGATTTAAGAAAAGGGAAAGTTGTTTCAGTATAATGACCAGTATCTGGCATTGAAGCTGCAGTAGGACTGTTGGAATGTAATACCAAAAATCATTACGATAAGCATCCCTGCAACTCGAAGGTATCATCTTATATTGCTCTTCAATAAATGCCTGCATATAAACATGTAATTTCCCTGAAGGCATGATTGCCTCTATCATATATTCAGACATATCCTCAGTGTGTGCAGTTAGTTATTGCTGTGTATCTAACCCCTGGGGTAGTTTCCTTCTGCAATCACGTCAGAAACTAATATGTCTTACGCAGCAAAGCCAAGGATGTGCCTAGAGCCTTCTGCATATGTGTCCTTGCATGCTCCGGCAACGCTGATATCCTAGATACGATTCCCGCAATGTAATGCAGCCTGATTCCAAATGTCATAAAGGAAGTCAATAAGTTCAAACTGATTTTCACCTCGGTGTCTCATATTAATATCATGCGAGCAGTCAGTAAGCACTTTCTACAGGAAAGGACCTAAAAAACACTGAGTTCGTTACACGATTGTTTTTTCATATGCTCACAAAGGCCTAAACCTACAGGCTTTAAAATTATTACTGTGCAGCTTGAAATCGTTTCGATCCCAGGCTTATAACTCTTACACACACACACACACACACAGAGTATAAAGATGTGAATTCACTCACACCCCTGACACTTAATCAATCACTCTGCTTGAAGTGTGAGTGTAGATGTTCACTGTACTGTGAGGAAGCCTTGTTAAAGCAGTCAACAGGCAGTTATTGCCCCATTAAGTACATATCACAACATATACACACTTGCACGACATCTGAACAGTGTGCAAGTCTGTAATAAGAGCAATGGCTCTAGGAAACAAAGTCTAAGGATAAAAGGACAAATGAGAACAAGTAGACAATGTTTCTGTCCTTGACTAAGTCTCTTTATCCAAGGATGCATTCTCTCAAACAGAATAGAACAGGGCTGCGGTAGTTGTTCCTCTGTGCACTGAAAAAGTTTTATACCTCAAGACTGGAACAATTACTTAGACAGATATGCGCACTATCGGTGCAAACACAAAGGGATACCAGCAACTCAGTGTACTTCTGTGTCATGTTCCTCCACAAAAGAAAAAAAAAAGAACACTGACTGCAAACGCTCACCTCAGAGCAAAGAATGTTTTTTAATCTAAGCTTGCTTATGTGTGAGAATGAAGAGCTTTTTTGAGAGAGACTGCGGAGATGACATGCAAGACAGGTCATGAGCCATATTCATCCCATCATCCCCTGACACTGTGAGTACCCACTATCTGCTTTAGCCCGCTAAGCCGCCCTAACACTCCTGAGAGATATTTGCCGTGTATGTACGCGCGTGTGTACTGAGGCGTGATGAGTTGTATGTTGAGTGGGCCCGAGGCTCACTGCACAGTGTGACTCAGGCTGTGAGTCCTGTTAGCGGCATGCCTCTGAGACATGCGAGCCCGCCGGGAGCTGAGCGGTGTGTAGGCCAGCTGTGTGTGCAAATAACTCGCTGAAACTGCATTGTGTAGATAGGCACGTATGCGTGCGCGCGTGTGTGTGTGAGCCTCCGTCACACCTCTCTGCCTCCACCTCAGCTAATTATATGATGATTCATCCCGGTGGTTCACTTAGTCATCATCTGTCCTCTCTCAGCTGAGATACAAAAACAATCTTGTAAAACATCGTGATCTCATGGGACTGCGTACGGATAGCTTGCCACTTTCAGGAGATTTCACGTTTCTACGCATTTTAGGATCTCCAAGTGCCATTTAACGCCATTTTTATTGGGGTTAGGGGCAGCGATAGTGGCTAGTAAGTAGAGAAATGACGCGGCGCGACAAGACACGCGAAAGGCAAAAAATGCGCAGTGTTAAGTGGCAATTTTATTCATACACTGTTTGATCAGACCAGGCCTTGTAAACCTAATTTGAACTTGCACGACATTCAGATATTCATGCTTTGCTGAGGGACATGATTTCTGGGTGGATTTCCTTCCTATGTTATATTATATTAGTAAGAAGTAGGAAGTCCGGCAAGTCACACACAGGTTTTAGTCAAGCTTTGTTATTGCTGAAACCGGAGTGATCGCCATAAAGCATTCGCTGCTTACACTCGATTTTTGTTATGCGCCCCGAGAAGCATGGTGTTGGCGCCTTGCAGGTGAAAATTCCTCGAGAAGTCAGTTTCCTGGACGCTGAACAGTGGGCGGTGAAAGGATGAAGCAAAGATTGCAAGCGGTACACTACTAGTGTCTGATTTGGTGATTTGCAAGTCACTGGACATCGAGGTTGGGCTATACTGAGTTAGGCCGCAGTTGGTAGTATTAGATGCAATGTGGGAGGGGGGGTTGCCTGGCAACCTCATGGTGACAACAAAACGCCAGGAGGTCAGTGCCAGTCCCTGCCAAAAAATATCATAACCATCTGTAAAACCATGAGTCGTTGTTTTTTATTGTACATGAACCAAATTACAGAGTGCTGTAAAGGTATATTTGGCAATAAAATCATTATGTGCTTATTTAATACTGTCGTGTCCTGATGAACTTCTGTATTCCAGGACAGAACCTTTATGACTTCCCTCCGATTCTTGTTTGTGTTCTCCGCGAGGATACTTTGCAAAATTCTCATATATTGTATGTCTTTATCCAGTGGACCTTCCCTTAACAAGGGCACTACATCTTTTAGGCCCTATGCTCTTAGAAACACAGTTCAGCTTTATGTTAAACACTAAAGTAACTTTTGCCCACACTGATTCCATGGGGAAAATCGTCTTGTGGCTGAGACACTACATCAGTTTTATAACTGGTACGGTGGGCCTAGTAATAGAATGATGCAGGTCCTGGGTATATTGTATATGATGAAATATTCCCAAAAGCTTATATTTTATTATGTGGAAAACAGCATTTAGTAACAATCAGAAGCATTTTTTCAGATGGGGAGATTCAGTTTGTAAACGAGATGGATAATTAGTTGAGCATTTCTAACTTGCTAAAAATAACTGTGGCTCATTGACAACAAGTAATTAAGAGACGACGGCGATACACACATTTTAAAAAATAAACTCATTAACATGAGCGTTATTTTCAGCAGCACCTGCCTCCACACATCATAGCGGGATCTATTTATGAAAACTTCACCAAACCCCGAGGAGGCAGCTGGATACATTTGCAGAAAGATTTGTCCGTTTCATTCGGGATGTACTTGACTTTGACTTTGAATAATTCCTAACATTATGGATGATACGATGTCGTCCCCATTGCTAGAGCAGTTTCACTGAGAGTCCCAGCTGAAGGTCCACGAGGGACGGTCTCAATGTCAGGAAACGAAAATGAGAAAAATTCATGCCAAGGCTCTCCATCACACCAGTGGAAGGGATGAATAAACCAGAACTGAGAGTAACTCACCCACAACCAAGGACGAGGCCTCAAACTTACAGAGTCACTCCCTCCTCCACCTCTCCGACTCATCCTCCCATTACATCTGAGTTATTCATTGCCAACTTTTTGTATACAGTACTCCACAGAAACAACGATGAAAAATCATACAGAGAGGAAGTGGGGCAACTGGTGAGACGGTGCAATGACAACAACCCAGCTCTTAACGTAGAGAAGGCAAAAGAGATGGCTGTCGACTTCAGGAGGATGCCGGCTAACCACTCTCCGCTGCTCATGACCTCACCTGGTTTCTCAACGCCAACTCTGCAGTCAGGGAGGCACAACAGCGTCGCCACTTCCTGCGGCGACTCAAGAGAGTCAGCCTACCACCAGCCATCCTGACCACCTTCTACAGAGGCAGTGTGGAGAGCGTCCTGGCCGGCTGCGTAACCGCGCGGTTCGGGAATCGCGAACGCAAGACGCTGCGACGTTTAGTTAGGACGCGCTGTGTAAGTGGACCCTCTTCCATCGTGAAGGACCACTCCCATCAGGCAGAAGGTTTCGCGGCATCAGAACCAGCACTGCAGGGTTCCGCGACAGCTCCCTCCCCTAAGCTGTCAGATTTCTAAACACCCTGCTGCCATCTACCACATAAACACCCCACCCGTACGGAGCACGCTGCTCCCTTTGAGTAACGGTGTGCACACACATGCACCACCTGAGTGTTTCCAGTTTACATCCACCGTGACCTAAGGAGGTTGCATTGATCCTCTGGAGTCTGGGGTCATCTTTGGTGTCATTTTTGTACTTTTACTTTGCTTCCACATGGCAAGTCATTTTCAATTCAAAGTCTATGAAAGGGTTAGTTCACCCAAATTACTTAATTCATTTGTTGTCACTAAACCAGTGTCTTGCCATGCAGATAGGCTGTGTCCAGAGTCATAATACACTATCAATGCTTTACCCTATAGTGTGCATTACATTGAGATTTCAGACCCTTATGAATTGTTACAATTTTGCATCGTGCCTGACAAGTCTGGAGCTGCAAAACCGTAACGTTTGCATCAATAAAATGTGAAGAACTGCACTGTGGCATTGTTGGCAGAAGGTAGTGTACATGCTATGGACGCTACTGTTTTTGTTCAGTTGTGGGAATTTTTGAGGGCACTGTGCTGTATAGTGAATCAGTTTCACACTAAAAATTTGGATGCTCAAATGTAGCGATGGGTAAATACGGCACGCCATATATAAATGTGGAGCGATTTCAGACACAAGGCTTTCTCTGTGTGACGCTGTGTGTGCACGTGTGTGCGAAGGGGCAGATGACGGCAACATCAGGAGAGGTCACTCGGGAGTGTTTGCATCAACACGTTCAGTGATTTGCGTAATCCAACTTAAACAGCACAATGTAATCAAGCGAGCATCAGGGTGTTATCTGTAAAGACCTTTCATTTACGGACACTACGGCATCAGAAATACCCAACTCCCTCGCCTCTTGCTCCACACAACACAAACCTGAAAGCACCAAAGTAGGACACCCGCTCCTGAAATTGTGTAAACAAAACCAAAGCCGGGAGAAACCTTTCAGCATCGTAAGCAGGACGCCAACAGATTTCTTTTGGAGAGTAAGTAGCCGTTCGTCCTGCAATGTCGCGTTTTAAGCATGTAATCAAGTCCAGAGTAAT
Source organism: Xiphias gladius (assembly GCF_016859285.1). NCBI lineage: Eukaryota > Metazoa > Chordata > Actinopteri > Istiophoriformes > Xiphiidae > Xiphias > Xiphias gladius. The sequence continues at coordinate 3,281,834 of NC_053410.1, read as the reverse complement.
TGAATACGTGGCAAGCATGTGGAGGTATGAAGGAGGGGAGAGGAGAGGAAAACTAGGAGGAAAGGAGAGGAAACAAGAAGATGAGAAAAACAGAGGGAGTGTGAAGGGAGGAGAGATGAAACAGTGAGAGGAAAGAGAAGAGGAGACAAGAGGAACATGGAGGAGATGAAACCAGGTGAGGAGAGGAAACAAGGGAAAGGGCGACAAGAGGCCAAGAGAGGAAATGGGAAAGAAAGAGAGGACAGAGGAGAGGAAACAAGGAGAATATTTAAGACAAGGCAGAAAGAGGACAGGTAACAAAAGATAAGAGAGGAAGGAGAGTAGACAAAGAAAGAGGAGGAAACAGTGGAGGACAGAAAACGAGGAGGAGAGGAAACAAGGAGATGAAAAGCTAGTATATAAAGGAGAAGGTTGTGAATGGGAGGGTAGGAGGAACAGGAGGGGAAATAGATGGAGATGTAACAAAAGGGAGAGAAGCAGCAAAGATAAGGGAAAGAAAAGGTGGAGAGAAAGGAGAGAGACTGGAGAGGAACGTAATCAGCCAGATATTCTGTCCTACATCTACAGTTCTGCATTTTGGATAATGAAAAGGAGCAGGTGGGCGAATAGATAACTGTCACAGTCTACAAGATGTGAGGACACTGGCTGTGTGTGAGCGGACTAACACAAACACACACACACAACAAGCAAGCGAGCCAACAGATCTGTCATCGTTAGGACATCGCTAATTCTGAGGATGGAGCCTTTTGTGTGCGAGCGTGTGCGTGCGTGTGACTATATCCTCTTTAGACCGGATCAGGAGGCAGACTACAGAGGTCCAGGCCATTATCTCCCAAACAGAGTGCAGGGTCAAAATTGTTTTCCTGCACGCAGCGATAGATGGAGGGTGAGATGGAGAAGCTGAGATGGACTGAGGAGATGTGTCTCCTCTGAGCCTGGTAACGTTTTCATCAAACACTTTTGGTTTCTGGTTGGTATTCAAGCATCACAGAAACAGCAAAATATGACAAACGCTTTTTCTTGTATTTCATCGTCTACCTCAAGTTTTTACATGAGGTTCAAAGATCTGTAAAATGAGAAAAACTCGCACGCCGCTTTCCCTGCACGGCGGGGCCCTTTAGCCACGGGTCGCAATTACGCGACAGAGAGTTACAGGATTAAATTGCCCATAAGTTTTCTGAAGATGCTCTTGTGTCAGATGCTTTTAAAGGCAAAGTGGCCAAGAGGGAGTGGAATGGACGAGACCCACGCAGGGCCTTAATCAGTACAGGGTACCGCATGTTTGAGCACATACGGAACACGTGTCCTTGGGAGTTTGGACTTGAAAAGTTGAACTTGGGAATCCAAGCTCTCGTGGGTAAGAGGGCGCAGCAAGCTCAATATCCAAATGGGACGACAGAGTTTTGCAGACGTTGCTGGCCGAGCTAGATGGTGGTGATTACCCTCCCACAGAAGTGTAAACCTGTTGCATGACAAAATAATCTGTTTTTTTTTTTTTCAAAGCTTTCTACCACAAACAGAGAGAGTGCCGCCTACTAAAGAAGATCAGTTAACTTTGTGTCCAGCCAAATGAAGACTCCCACTTTGAAACCATAGATGATCTTTCAAAGGGAGTTATACTTAACGTTTTAAGATGCTAAGGGGACATAAGCGTAACCATCACATCACCGAAGGGCCTGCCGAATTAAGACCGTTCTCCCCGGGATGACCATGGACTGGACGGCTCCTGAGATGACTGGCCAGTCTTGCCTTGCCAACGGGTCATCGCATTTACTAAAAAAGTCGGATTACATTTTCACAAAAAGCATCGTTTTGATAAATCGGCCTAATGTTTGAATTCTAAACTTTTTTTTTTTTAAATTTATGAAACCTAAAAACATTTCTTGGTAACACAATAGCAGTCATAGCATGAACATGGTAACAGTTGCACTTTTAGCTCATACCCTAAGCCATCGACACTGGTGGATGCAAAGTGCCGGGACATTCATCCGACCCAGGTTCACTTAGCTACAAAAGTATCCCCAATAAAAGGGGGTCGACGCTACAACACTTTCCAGGCCCTCAGAACATACTCGGATAGATGTGAACTTGGAATTGGAACATGGGCCAGGGTGATGTTTCGGACCAATGTAGCCCAACACCAGACATCGTCACACAACTAGAATATAGCAATCATGCCTGAACAGGGCTGTAGCAGCAAAACCCCTGACTGTATTGAATAAAGCAAGCGTTGTGTTATTTCTTCTTTCAAAGGAAGAAGTTTTCTTTGTAATATACTGTGCACATACTGCATCATTAAACCTGTACTCTTTTGCTGTCAGATTGGCATCCAGGGGATATAAAACCTTCCTCTTCAGAAGTTTTGGTATAATTCTCCCACTCTTTCTCTGTCTTTCTCCTTCTTTTTTTGCCCCCATTTTTTCCGGTCGTTCCAGGTAACTCTGCCTGCCTCTTTCTCCCTCGTACCACCATCTCTCTTTCTGTCTCTGCCTGTCCACAGGGGCAGCAGATTAAGAGCTGGCCTCCGCGGATGGAAAGGGACCACACTGCAGAGAATATCTCTTCACTGCTCAGCCAAACGCCAGCTCGCCCCTCCGTTCTCTTTCCCTCAATCAAACTGTCTTTTCTTTTATTTTCCTCTCGCTCACACCCTCGCTCTGTCCGTCTCTCTCAAGTGTTCCCAATGCATGCTCTCCAACAGAAATCACACACACTCTGCTGGCCAACCAGGAGCTGTGTGTTGACTATTCTCGAACTCCAACAGCAGACTAAAAGCCCCTGTGAGACGAAGTACAGGGAAATGTGTGAAGGACAAACTGCTCCCAGTTGAAAAAAAGTAGCTAATTCATTTTGGAACATGAACAAAACTGCATCATTTAAAAGCAGAGTAAGCCATCCAAATGGCTCAGTCTGTACAGACGAATGGACAATATAATCAAATTATTGCTTTTACTTGATCATGAGAATAATTTGATTACGAATCCTCTATGAACACATGAGGGTTCTTCTAATAATTCTGCTGTTCCCATGCAGTTTTGGCTTGACAACCTCCTACAAAGGCACCGATACAAGGCAGTCGGCCGCGTCAGTCACTTCTTACCTGGAAACAACTTCAGTCACTTCTTTCAATCACTTCTTTCCTTAATTTCTGAAACAATTTAGCACTAAATTTGTCTTGGTAAGCCCGGTTTTTGGCAATTTGAATGTCAAAAGTTGTCTGGGGGTCTGGGCTGAGACTGAGCTAAATTTGGACCAAAAGTTAGTTTTGTAGACATCTATTTCATTTATAACCGTTGTTTCAACATTGTTTTATTGACTGCACACCGATCAGCCATACATACACCATTCTGCCACACCATTAAAACTGTTGTGCATATATACAGTCCATGACTCAGCGAGGAGAGACTTGCTCAGGGCCATAGCTATCACTAATGACACCACGGTCACGTCCTCAGAATTTGGGGATTTTACCAAACCCGAGGAGTTGACATTCTAAGGTTACAGATAGCTGATGTTACAGAAAGCTATTTTTTAGAATTAATATGTTGAAATTTGATTTCAGGCCAACTTTTTGGCTTGTCAAATTTTCTCATGAGGATCGGTTTCTTCAAAGGGAATTTGGACCAACGACCTCAGCATGTCTTGATTCCTGGATACGCCCCTGGATTTGTTGAATGGAAAACAAGGCAAGCTTTATTTCTATAGCACATTTCGTCCCCAGTTTTTTTTTTTTTTTTTTTTTTTTCAAAGGATATGGCCTTAAGGCCATTCTAGCATTTGGGAGCAGCAAGATTCAAGATCTGTAGAATGGTGTCCAAGTCATCAGAAGGCAAGGAGAGCTAAAACCCCCACTGCTGTCAGAATGCAGATCACCGGCTGGTCTGTGGAGCTGAATCGTGACCTGGAGGTATCAGGTCCCCGCTCCCTCAGCAACACTTCACACCAGTACCAGGATTAATAAATTCGTACCAACCTGCAGCAGGCAGACAGACTGGCAGCAGTGTAGGAGGGAAGTGATGAAAGAGAATTTGCAGAAGCTGAAGTGCGGCAATTTTTGACTCCTTGTGATTACATGGACAGAAATGCTTACTTATCTAAAGAATTCTCTACAGCCCTTTTCGCAGGAGAAATGTATGACCTGAGGAACTTACCCTGCCAGAGTTTATGTTTCGTGTAGCCCGTTCTCACAGGATGAGCAACACATTTTTCATTAAGCTTAAATATAGTGACCAAATCTCTAGCTCTGTCTGAATATATAATATAAGTGAAATGTAATGTAACATTAAGGTGTCCCCAAGAAGTTTGTTTTGAGCCTGATGAAAGATAAAATGCTCCCTACCAAATACTGCCATGCATCCGTTCCATCTCATTATCTTCTCATATTTTGTAGTTATGTATTGCTCCCAGTGTTCTCACTTTCTTTCTTTTGCCCGTTTACCCATTACACACTCTATAAAACTTTCCGTCCTCGTCTCTATGTCTCTCTTTCTCCTTCCACAGGGGTTACTGACAACGATCTGGCCTTCATGCATGAGGAGGGAATCAGGGATCCCTCTTTCTGTGTCTGTGAAGGCAAAGAAGTTAACCGAGAGCACACGAGTGAGAAATAATCAGTACAACTACGGGGCAATTAAATCAAAGACAAGATTATTGACAGTAAGCAGTAAAACCATGAGACAGTGATACTCTGAAACACCAGTGAAGATGCCCCAGAGGAGTCCTCATCAGAAAAACCATACGGGGCATTTGCAGCCTCACAAATACTCACAAATACGCCAAGCCTAATGCAACTTTGTCTCGAGCTCAGTTTTCCAGGTTTACCTGAGTCGGGCTGAGTCTCATCTCATGCGCAGGCCAATCAGTAAAGGGGTGACATGAATCAGAGTAGTTGTCCTTCCACCTGAACATTAACGGAAAACAAAGTTGCTAAATCTAATTTTAACAGGTCCCATTTTAAAACATACTACCCATCGGAGAAGGATACATTAAGTGAGTTTTTTGTGGAGAGGAACAGGCCGTTCTTTTGTACAGATAATTTCAATTTCCACTGGGGGACAGTAGCGACAATTGTAATCCAAAATTCTTTATCTGTGTTTAATGTTGTCTAAACAGTCACAGCAAATGAATGAACAGAGAATGAGCGACTGAGTGAGTTTACTGTCGATTTATTTCAGTCTTAATTTACAGTATATATAAGTGATAATACACCACTGTAATAATTTCTAAATGTGGCAAAGGGTGGTGATGACGCAGTCTGCCTGAATGAGTCTAAATGATGGACAACTACACAACCCCATGCAGTGACCATCTAAAATGTTTACACAACCACAGGCCTGGAAAGATGATTGCTGATGCACACTCTCGTCTTTATTTTAAGTCCAGACTCAGGTCCGGACTCCAGGTCCAAGTCTCGTAAAATGCATTCTGAACTTCCACTGACTGGTTGACTTCGGGATTACAGGAGTCTGACATTTCTATCTTGAACCAATAGCATTTACTACGTGGCAGAGCAACCCTGTCTCCTAGAAATGACGTTCATTTGGTACTGAAGTGTTTTCCCAGTTACGTTGTGGTGAAAACGTAATCGCTGGCTGGATTATGCTGAGAAGCAATGTTTTGGTTTTTTTTTTTTTTTTGATGAATGAATGAATGAGGCACTACATTAATTAACAGCAGCAGATTCACCCAGAGATGGTTGGGGCGGATGGTGGCTGTTCAAAGTGCATAACTATCACACCAGAGACCGAGGTTCCCATCCACAGCCCCATCTGTGGGACTTTAAACCTTCAGGTTTAGCCAACAAAAGCACTTTGGTTAAGGTTCGGGGGTAGACGGTGGTTTTGGTTAAATGCAAATAAACACATTGAGTCCGACGTCGCTCAGAATATGTTTGTATTAAACCAGACCACGATCTCTCCCCAAACCTTGACCGAGTGCTGTGAGTGCCTAAGCATAAGCATAGAGAGCGTAATGATGCTGTAGTCACCACGAGTAGAGATTTTACTATAAGACTGGATATTTTGCCAGAACACAAACATTGCCTGAACATTTTACTGATATGTTCGGTGTTGTGACTCCTTCAAAAACGTATGTGCTGTTGCAAATTAGTGTTACTTAAGTGGGTTTTCTGGGAGACAGGGTTGGGAAGCAATGCACATAAAGAGTGTAAATTTATGTACAAAATGCAGGTGGTAGAATACGCTGGAGCTGTATTACCATGAAGCAACGGTCGGGTCGGTTGTTTGTTTTGATTTGATTGCCTGACTTAAGCTGGATTTATGTTTCTGCATCAGGGTAGAGCAAGGTCTTGCCACACATGCCCCTGGCATAGAAATCCATTCATAGTTCAGATATCCGATATTGCCCATGCTGTTTGCCTCTAACTGTGATTAAGAGCAGCAGAGGGAAGGTTTGCTTTGTCCAGCCAATAGCAGGAAACTGTTGCCTCACATACACCTTTAAGGGGACGCATGTCACCAATGACATATCCTGTGGTGTAACAATGGAGGCAATGTGTGTAAGCTCATGCTGTATGCCATTAACCCTTCGTGCACAAGCATAATTCCACTTTGAAGATGCAGCCCGTGTTGCTCATGTTCTCGCTCTGTTCTCAGGTCCTAATTGGGGAGCAAAGAACATACTGGCTGGGTAATGGAAGACTGTATTTACATTATTTTTTTTAACGTATGGAAATCAATCATTTACGTGGCAATCCATGTTACATTATGCTTTTTTCAAGTGTACAGTAGGAAGAACCTCGCTCAAGAGTGTCATTACCAGAGGCAGGAAGTGTAATAAGATCTAACAAAAGAGATCCGGCTTTCTCTGGCCAGGGATTGCTGCTGCTCCTGGGGGTAGACAGCTCATTGCCAGGGAGAGAATTCATTGCCATATGCAGTTTGGATCGGAGAGATAGACGAGAACGGGGAGGAAAAAAGTGGGGCTGATAAAGATGGGGTCGCACGGAATGGAGTACGATACAAAGGGAAAGATAAAAGAGAGGAATGGGGGGCAGGGGAGGGAATGAAAAAGAAACGTTAAAGAGAAGTGTGAAGAGAGTGAAATTAGAGATGGGGCTTCAAGAGCATGGAGAGAGGTATGAGAGCTTAACAGAATACCAAGCCATCTGCATTTCAATTTCCTCCAGCTCACCTCAGCTCTGTTGTCAGACTGTCTTTCTTCTCTCTTCCCTTTTCCATTACCTTTCTTGCATCTGCATTCCCCCCTCTCCCTTTAATCCCCCCCTCCCAGTCTCTCTTTATTATTGTAGTTCACTCTTCATTCCATGACAATTTTGTTTTGTTTTTGAGGTACTATACAGCTCTTAGCCAGAGCCGAGACAAAGGGAACGCTTCTTAACAGCATCGTATTCATTCAAAAACAGATGCAGTCATACAGAAAGCTACTGTTACTTGGACGGTTTTATTGATACGAAATAGAAATGTCTCTACTTAGGTAAAAGTAGCAATACCACAATGTAAAACTGCATTATATTACAACAAGTAAAAGGGCTGTCAGCAAGTTATGCAGAACTGCTCCCTTTGGACCAGTGGCTCAGCCTTCTTTGGGTGATCTACCCCCACAGCCCTGTCAGTTGAGCTCGAGTAACCCTTCACTTACACCCCATTTAACCAACAGGTCCTGTCTAACACTGGATGCCTGCATGTCGTGTCAAGTCTCTTGTGTGTGCCCTGCACTCTGTTGGCCTGAAAGATTAGCGGCACTCGGCACTCGAAAACTAAAAACACTGGGAGTGCACGACACGTTTAAAGGCCCGCACTTCGTACATCCCGAGGGAAGAGAACACTCGAACATCCCAGCACTGGAGCACGTGTTTAGTCGTGGCCCACTCTCCTGAAGTGAGAGTAGTGACCATCAAAGGGTTGACTTTTGAGTCCTGCAAAACCAGTTATAGGGTTTGCCCTGAATAGGTTTTCAGACAAATTTCCTTTGAGTGAGGGTTCAGTGTAGCAATTCATCTATTTTGTCTGCATTACTTTTTGATTATGTATCACGATGACTACCTCTGTTTGGCCGTTTTAATGCGTTCTCTCTTTTTTTTCCCGTGTTCTCAGTCACTATCATCTCCTGTCGTTTTTATTTCCTGCCACTCCCACCAGCAGTAACCCCTATGTCCCCACCATTCCCCATCACCTTACGTTCCCCCCAATTTACACACCTGTTCTCATTTCCCCATCAGCCCTGTAGCGTGTATACTGGCCTCTTTTCTCCAGTCATATGCCAGTTCATCAAAGATACTACCCAGTTTTATAGTGCAGTCGGACCGAAATCCGCCAGAGGAAATCTCTGCACGTGGTGTGGCCATAAGCGGGGAGGGAATGGTGCCCGAGTAGGGTTGTAGACACAAACTGCAGCTAGCATGGCTACTGGACAAACAACAGCAGACCACAAATTTGTAAATTCTACAGCATTCTATCAAACATTTTATCGTCATTAAACTCCCTCGTTCTCGCAACACTCGCTGCAGCCACCGTTGCCTTGAACTTTGACTTTGACCTCTGAGTCCACATTATGATGCTTTTCTAAAACTCGCAGGTGCCGTTAGTTGCACCCTCACAGATCTGGGTCGGTTCTATTGCTGTTTTATAATGAGCTGTCATATTTCATAATTCTAATAAATGCATTTTTGCAATCCAAAGATATACAAGCCATCAAAAAACTTATTGCTTCTAGTTGTTTCTTCATTTTCAAATAGCCCTCACATTCCTGAGAACTAAAAGGTGCAATACATCTAGATTCAGAAGCTAATGAGACTTTCAGTGGCAGATAAATTGGCATTTTAAATATGAAATAAAACTAATACCCAAATAAAGCAGTAATGTGACTGAGGTGTATATGGTGCGAGGCCATTCTGCCTGTTATAACAATACCTGGCACATTTAAATCTCAAAAGAGACAAACAGTATTTCAGGTAATGTTATCATAAGAGTTAAGAAATGCTATAGATGTAATACCCAAAGAGGGAAGCCATGGAGACATGCAATGTAAACAGAGGAACGTAGATACATGTGTAATCAGGATCTGAGGAGCCATTCTATCTCTCACTGAAACAGCTACCCCCAGTGGCCACAGCTAGCACTGCACAGTCCGGACTGCCTCCTGGTGAGAGACATCTTTATGCACTCAGCTTGTGGAATCAAGTAGAAGGAGCTGAGATGGGCAGCTGGTGACCGGGCCGGGCTGCAGGGGCAATCTCTCCGTATCTCTCTCTACTGTCTCCATCTCACCCCCTTACTCCCTTCGCTCTGCTGATTCGGAGGAGGTGCTTTTTTACACTCACTCATTCTTAGTCATAAAAAGCCGTCCACGAACCCAATCAGATTCCATGTGAATCATTTTATGACCTCCGCAAATCTTTCATTCTGCCGCATACATTCTGATTGATTCACAACTAATCATAACTGATCATAACACAACCCATAATAACGCCAATATGTCTGACTCAAATCTTGTCTGACACATTTGCCCTACTGCCACACATTTGGTTCTTATCTTACAGCTTTGTCATTTCTGTACTTTTTTTTTTTACCTGTTCTTTTATTCTTGTTTAATTCTTTTTTCTTTTTTTTTCTTTTCTGGTCTAACTTTTATTTTATAAGATTATTTGGAGGGGAGCTTCATTTTACACTGAGGAGAGACATGAAATGTGGGAGGGGAAAAAGAGAGGGGGCTGTGGTAGGAAGCTTAGTACTCAGATAGCACCTCTTTATCTCCAATGTGAAACAAATACTGAAGTTCAGCCGCAGTTCTGCCTTAACTTGGACTCGTAAATTGGTGCTGAAAGATAAACAACACAAACAACTACAAAGAGACACCAAACGGCCCCCAGAGAGACGTAAAATGACCACAAAAAATATTACAAAGGTTACAAAGAAACACAAAATAAAGCCAAAGAGCTGCAAAATGACCACAAAGAGATATAAACAACTAAAAACAGATGCAAGCAGCTACGATGAGATGTAAATCAATCCCAAAGATATACAAGAGTCATTCCAGTCTTGGAGGACAATTGAGGCATCAGCACTTTTGAATATGATTATTTCCTGTTATGTATTTAAGAAAAACAAGTAATAAACCGTCAAATACCGTGATTCGTCCAGCTCAGGCACTAAAGGTACACTTCTTATGATATGTTTTATTTGTTGCGTGCTATTCTTGGCACAACCCTTTTTACAAATACTCAGTTACCTGAACGAGGTTTATTTTCTTGCTTTCGTAGTCCTCCTCTTTCTCCTCCCAAGATCCCGTTGGGAGAAGAAAAGAACCAGATAAATATAAATGTTATTTTTTCATATATTTTCACTTGACCATTTCCCCTGCAGCAAAACAGACCTCACAAGCCATTACTGTAATGAACTGTTTGAGGTCTATCCACAGATTTTCGATGATGTTCAGGTTGGGGGACTGTGAACGCCCTGGCAAAAGCAGCTTGCGTCTCTTTAGAAAGTCCATTGTGGATTTAGAGGAGTGTTTAGGATCATTATCCTGTCATAGAAGCCATGCCCCTTTTCAACTTCAGCTTTCTTACAGACGGTGTGATGTTTGCTCCCAGAATTTTCCTTGTATTTAATTGAATCCATTATTCCCTCTAGCATTGAAATGTCCCCAGTGCCACTGGCTGCATCACAAACCCAAAGCATGATCGATCCACCCCCGCGCTTACTACATTGTAGACCCTTTTTTCTCCAAACATACCTTTGCTCATAGCAGCCAAAAAGTTGTACTATAACTTGATCAGTCCACAGGACTTGTTTTCCAAAATGCATCAGGCTTGTTCAGATGTGCCTTTGCAAACTTCTGACGCTGAATCTTGTGGTGAGGACGCAGGAGAGGTTTTCTTCTGATGACTCTTCCATGAAGGTCATATTTGTGCAGGTCTCACTGCACAACCACTCCAGACTATAAAATAGTAATAATAGCAAATACACAGTGAGTGCATAGAAAAATATACAAATGCCAATGTTCAGAAAATGCGGGGTTGAATCGCCGGGGCTCTTTGACATTAACACAGCAGGTCCAGGGTCCTGTCTCCTCTGGTACTGCAGTCCCTCGATGGTAGTGATGGGATCTGGAGTATCTTCCTGCAGCCAAGTACACTCATGGAAGTCCCTCCGATTCCTCACTCGGGCTGCTAACTTGTCCATCTTACTGTGCAGCGACTTCACGTTGACCATGATGATATATCTACTCTTCTCCATCGGTCTCTCTAGTCTGGACCCCGCTCTCTTCCCGTTTTGCTTCGTCCCCTCCTCTGCATTGTGTCCTCCCTCCTGATTTCTGGATGAAGATGATTCTCCCAGTAAGTGGGGTTTCAGCGGGCTATTTCCGGATCCGTGTCAGTGTGTAACTGTTGTCATGGAGCCATGTGGCTACAGAAAGAGCTGGGATGAGTGCTGAAGTACCAGTAATTGGTTCCATCTATCCTCTTCAGACCTTTTGGGCATCCACACAAAAGAAAGCATTATTGTAGAGGTCGCCATGCATGCACAGAAACCACACGCAGACACATGCAAGCTCCTTGTATGGCCTACTAGTGCGAGCCAAGGGAGCCTTTCCTGGATTTTGCAGTGTTTATGGGATTCCGCGGTGGCGCATGACTCGGGCTGAGAGCTGCGAGCTCCCAAACAGAGATTCGAGCATTTTTGCCAAGACCACATTTCTCTCTGACACCTCCAGTCATCCTCTACAGTCAGAAACATTTATTGAATCAATGTCTGACGGTCGATTGCCTCAGCGTGATTTCCTTTTATGCTCTGAGAAAGGTGAGAGTGGTGGTCATTTAGAGAAACAATAAACTTGTTTTTGTTCTCTTATTTAAAGCTGTTTACTGACATTAACGTAACGCTATCTGGCACATGCTATTAAACAGCGTGATTCACAGCACGGAGAAAGCAATAGATTTGGAGCTGGGGTCGGCCCGGCGGAATTGGAATTGACTGATGTGGCGGCTGAAGGTGTTAGCGTTATGCTACATCCCAGGAGCTGAGCATCTGATAATGAGATGCCACTGGTCGTGGTAATGGATTATATTCTTGCTTTCCCAAGTGCTTAAAGCTCCTGTTATATATCACTTTGGCATAAAGGAGTTGTGGAGGCTAATCTAAAACGAAAAACAGTTTGATGCTTTATAGCTCTTTAACTCTTCCACCTTAAATATACCTAACTGAGCTGAACTTATGCATCTATCACTTGGGAAAGCCGTAAAAAATGCTTGCGTGAGATTTGCGCTTTAATTGTCATTACTAATGCAATCAGGAAGGATCTTCTTATGTTTGAGGTTGTCTGAGTTAGACATACTGTGTATAACACACAGAGGCTGCTGGAAATACCGTGTAGCTCTGAAACCTTCTAAAGGATCATACCAGTGGTTCTAAGCCTTTTTGACTCCTCTCAGGTTTCTGCCCAACCTCAGCGTCACCTGTCATGGTCTTAACGGGGTTGCACTGTTCCGAGTTACTACATGGCAACATGCAGCTCATTTCTGATCAGGCTGTCCCACTGTAAAATCTGCAAGACTTTGAGAGCTCCCCTGTGGACCTTTTTCACTCTCTTTATGCCCACTTCCTCAAATTTTGCAGTCCTTTAGCCTTTAAATGAGGCCCACAGTTGCACTAGTTTAACATATTAAAAATACGGATGATATAAAGAAAGTGGTAAGAATGAGTTTCCATGTACAAAACTCATTAAACGGCATTGTGTGTGTTTTTTTTTATGTATAAGTATACAATCTAAGCCTCATTACTTTACTAGCTAAAGAAATGCTTCTGCCACATCATCTGATGTGGATCTGTTGTCCCATTCCTCATGCTGCATTTTGAGCCCTTTCACCCTCACAAACTCCCTCATGCATTTACATCAAGCATGCAGGTGTTGTCAGTTAACGTTTGTGCGGGTTCATCGCGTAGGACAAAGGGTGGACACTGTGATTGAACTGGGGTCGCTGGACTGGAGCAGGGGCTGGATCCTATCCCAGAATACATTTGACAAAAAGCAGAAAAACGTCACACTGCATATGTAAGTTTAGAGGATCAATCTCGCATTTCAATTTAACTTCTAGTTGTAATTTTGAATTATTTTGACTTTGAAATAACGATCTGGTGACAATGCAAGATAATCTCTCTCAATTCATGTAAATGTCACCTGTCTCGATTAGACACTTTGTCTCTGTTTGGGTCATCTTTAACACTGAACAGGTGGACCACATGGCAGGGCTCATATCAACAAATATTTTGACACTGACCACTCTGGGTGAGTTAGTTTCCAGACCGGTGCAGCATGTTTTTTGAAATTTGAAAACACCAGGAGAAAACCCACATGAATGCAGAAGGAAAATTCAAAATAACAGCTTATCCAACTCACTGCTTTTCCAAGAAACATCAACTGCAAATTCAACTAATCTTGCATTAAAAATGTTGTGTTTTTGTATTTGTAAGACATTGACACTAGAGTCTTTTAGGAATCTAAAACCCTCCACCGCTGTTGCTCCTGTGATTTCAGGAAATGTGACGGGTCTGGTTCCGACCCCGCACTTTGGTCACTGGGTAGCCGCCGAAAGAATGAGTCTTCAAATGAAAGCAACGTGGGATGAGGTTTTTCTGCAGAGCAACTTCTCTCACTCCACATAAGTCACAAACTTTTGTGCCTCATGATTCAGGAGGATCTTGGTACTAAGCTGCTGTTCCCTTTCTTGGCTGGCCCGGGAGTTTAAAGGAATAAAAAACACATTCTGAGTAAGTTGCTCAAGCTTGTATCGTCTGGAAAGCCAGATAATACTACTGACTGTGGGTCCTTTTGTGACAGCTACTTCTGCGCCTGTCACAGCCTGGTGTCACCAAAAACATGTGAATAACACAGCAATTACCTTGAGTCATTTTGCTCAAGGTGGTGGCGTTTGTTTGTCATCACAATGAATTTTTTGCTTTTCACGTCTCCTTCCATGCCCCCTCATTTCTCTTCTGACCAACCCCTAACCCTAACTCCAACCAAAACAGCATTCAATGGCACGCGGAAAGCTTCAAATGCATAGACATGACACACAAAATGTCCCAGAAAGTGGCGTGCTATTTATACACCATCCCATGATCTCATTCTGTCTTTCACCCAGCAACAATGGTGCTGTGTATATTTTGGAAAGCAATATGACACAGCTCTAGTCTCATCACATTCGGGCTAGGCTTAACAGGGCGGGTTATACCTTTATGTATGGAGAACAATATGATACAATTAACAGATCTAATTTAGCGGATTCATGTGATATTCATTCTTAGTTGGCCAAAACTGGATACTTAAAAGATGACGTTGCTTTTTAGTGTGTTCACTGCCGGTGGGTAAAATTCAGCAAACCCAAATACCGGTAAGATTACGTCCCGCATCGCTGGTCACACAGCATGCCACAGTGGCAAGCCCAAAAAGCTCAACCAGGGGCGACTCGGAAACTTTCCACGTGTGGGCACGAGATTGGTAGCCATTTTTTCTTTTTCTTCTTTCTATTTCCGACTGCTGTTGTGGAAAGGTTGCTATTGTGTTTACACGGGAAACCCCCTGGTACCCCCTGTTGTCTGGAGGCACCTGAAGGTATAATTGCTCATGATGAGTTAACAGCTACCCTGTCAGTCAACTCCTGAGCGATTGTTTATATAGCAGCTGTAGGATGGTTGCTCACAGGCTGAAGAACGCCAGGAATCGGGATCCACACATCTATTCTTTATAAAAGCAGCACTGGGGCCCAGTCAGTGCACACACACACACACACACACACAGATGGCAGGCTCTCACCAAGGAGGGCATTTCCTTGCTTCTTATGAATTCGCCAGTTGGCCAGTTCTTACACATTTCCCCTTTAACCAAGGGAGAGAGAGCATCACAGCACATCTTACCAGCACAAAGGGTATCCAGCTTCAAATGTGTGTTTTCTGTGTCGTTAATTAACATATACATAACAACAACATGTTGACATGACCCAGCTACGCTTACCAGGGGTGAGTAAACAGCCGCTGTGCTGATATCAATTTAACTTACAGCGTAACATTCTTTTTTTAGTTGTTTCACTTAAAAACAAGAATATTTGGCTCATTTTGTCTCCCTATTCCACATTTTTCAGAAGCGACAGGCCCTTGCGAGTCGCAGACAAGAAACAGCACTCTGGAGGGTGCATGGTTGTGTGTGAAGCTCCCATTGAGGTAAATCATAATAAATCATTATCTTCCCATGTTTATTCAAAAAGATTATTCAAAACACACAAATTGTTGCACAGTTGCACATCATTAGTGGGCTTATAAAGGCTTTAGGATGAGGAAAGGCTAACGAGACATACAGTGTGATGTCAATCATTCAGTTGTTCAAAAATGTGAATGCACACACACACACTTTACATCAAATTACATAGACTTGGATTAATTTCCTGGAGACGTACCTTAATACTAACCAAAACCATAACCAATACTTGCCTAACCCTAACTTTTACCCTACCCTTAACTTTTGTCCCCAACTGGACGAGCCGTCCCCAATTAACTGGTCTTCAGTCTGGAATTTGTCCCCAAAAGTGGCCTGAATCAGACAAAAGGCCCAGTACACTCCCATAATGCAGTGTGAGCAAGTCTCTGCTCTCTCGGCTTGGCTCCCTGTTCAACTCAGTGTTCCTCCTCCGTTTGTAATGATCATTAAGCAGCTCCCCACACACCATGCAGGCAGGAGCTAACAAGGGAAGCATGTACATGTTGGCTATTAGAGGCAATTAAAAACGTGTCTCTGTCTCCGTGTGTTGTTTCATGCGAGCAAAGTAGAGGCAGAACCTCAGGCACACAATCGAGCGCAAGGACACAAATATGTCTGTATGTGTGAGTGTGTTTTAAGAACGATGGTGTGCATATCAGTTCTTGCCTTGTCTTTTGTTCATACACACACAAAGACAGTGAACATGTTGTTTGGTTCAGTGCCACCATGGCAATAAAGAGAGCCATTCCCACTGGTAGAGAATGTGTCAAACAGCTGACAGAGGGGAGACTTGCTTGTGAGCGTGTTGGTGTGCAAAACAGTGACAAATATGGATAATGAGCCGAAAATAACTTGAAAATTTAGTTTGAGTATTTCGACTGCTTCCTTTCCTCTGTTGCACTATCCATTATCATTATTACAGTGCATTTTACAAAACGTCCCAGCAGATCTAATGGCATCAAGTCGAACATCACAGTAAGCCATGTGTACTTATAAAAACACACAGAGTAGGACAAGGGCTGTGACAACATATCTTCATGTTGCTGTAAACATGTCGCACTAAATATTGTTTTTAGAGTTCCCAACCTTTAGTATTTATTTAAAAGTGCTGTATTAGTCACCCAGTCAGGCACATTTGATTAATAATTGGATTCCGCTGATTGAAAACAGGCAGGTCTGATTGCAGCCAGCATTGTTCATATTGAAACGTACCATCATAATGAGCATCAAATTTCCTACAAGCACACTCGGCTATGATCAAATAATAATACATAATAGAATCAAGATGAGTACATCGCTATTGAAATTGCTATTGAAAATATTAAAATACGTCAGTCTTGCAAAAAACGTGGGGCCATTTCTAAGGTTTTGGTCCTCCACAGAACCACAGTGGAGCCCTTTCCTTCA